>NW_027185379.1:4127500-4642238 GCF_022577435.1 Embiotoca jacksoni | reverse complement strand
GACTTTTTTGTCATATTTTACTCGACATGCTATAGTATGACTTTTTTGTCATATTTTACCCGACATGCTATATTATGACTTTTTCGTCATATTTTAGACGACATGCTATAGTATGACTTTTTTGTCATATTTTACTCGACATGCTAAAGTAGGACTTTTTTTTGTCATATTTTGGACGACATGCTATAGTATGACTTTTTTGTCATATTTCGGACGACATGCTAAAGTATGACTTTTTTGTCATATTTCGGACGACATGCTAAAGTAGGACTTTTTTGTCATATTTCGGACGACATGCTATGGTATGACTTTTTTGTCATATTTCAGACGACATGCTATAGTATGACTTTTTTTGTCATATTTCAGACGACATGCTATAGTATGACTTTTTTGTCATATTTCGGACGACATGCTAAAGTATGACTTTTTTGTCATATTTCAGACGACATGCTATAGTATGACTTTTTTGTCATATTTCGGACGACATGCTAAAGTATGACTTTTTTGTCATATTTCAGACGACATTGCTATAGTACTTTTTGTCATATTTCGGACGACATGCTATAGTATGACTTTTTTGTCATATTTCGGACGACATGCTAAAGTAGGACTTTTTTGTCATATTTCGGACGACATGCTATGGTATGACTTTTTTGTCATATTTCAGACGACATGCTATAGTATGACTTTTTTGTCATATTTCGGACGACATGCTATAGTAGGACTTTTTTGTCATATTTCGGACGACATGCTATAGTAGGACTTTTTTGTCATATTTCGGACGACATGCTAAAGTATGACTTTTGTGTCATATTTCAGACGACATGCTATAGTATGACTTTTTTGTCATATTTCGGACGACATGCTAAAGTATGACTTTTTTGTCATATTTCAGACGACATGCTATAGTATGACTTTTTTGTCATATTTCGGACGACATGCTAAAGTATGACTTTTTTGTCATATTTCAGACGACATGCTATAGTATGACTTTTTTGTCATATTTCGGACGACATGCTATAGTATGACTTTTTTGTCATATTTCGGACGACATGCTAAAGTAGGACTTTTTTGTCATATTTCGGACGACATGCTATGGTATGACTTTTTTGTCATATTTCAGACGACATGCTATAGTATGACTTTTTTGTCATATTTCGGACGACATGCTATAGTAGGACTTTTTTGTCATATTTCGGACGACATGCTATAGTAGGACTTTTTTGTCATATTTCGGACGACATGCTAAAGTATGACTTTTGTGTCATATTTCGGACGACATGCTAAAGTATGACTTTTTTGTCGTATTTTCAGACGACATGCTAAAGTAGGACTTTTTTGTCATATTTTGGACGACATGCCATAGTATGACTTTTTTGTCATATTTTAGACGACATGCTATAGTATGACTTTTTTTGTCATATTTTACTCGACATGCTATAGTATGACTTTTTTGTCGTATTTCAGACGACATGCTAAAGTAGGACTTTTTTGTCATATTTTGGACGACATGCCATAGTATGACTTTTTTGTCATATTTCAGACGACATGCTATAGTATGACTTTTTTGTCATATTTTACTCGACATGCTATAGTATGACTTTTTTGTCATATTTCGGACGACATGCTATAGTATGACTTTTTTGTCATATTTCAGACGACATGCTATAGTATGACTTTTTTGTCATATTTCGGACGACATGCTATAGTAGGACTTTTTTGTCATATTTTGGACGACATGCTATAGTATGACTTTTTTGTCATATTTTAGACGACATGCTAAAGTATGACTTTTTCGTCATATTTTACTCGACATGCTATAGTATGACCTTTTTTGTCATATTTCGGACGACATGCTAAAGTAGGACTTTTTTGTCATATTTTGGACGACATGCTAAAGTAGGACTTTTTTGTCATATTTTGGACGACATGCTATAGTATGACTTTTTTGTCATATTTTAGACGACAATGCTATAGTATGACTTTTTTGTCATATTTTATGACGACATGCTATAGTATGACTTTTTTGTCATATTTTACTCGACATGCTATAGTATGACTTTTTTGACATATTTCGGACGGACATGCTAAAGTAGGACTTTTTTGTCATATTTTGGACGACATGCTATAGTATGACTTTTTTGTCATATTTCGGACGACATGCTATAGTATGACTTTTTTGTCATATTTCGGATGACGTGTTATAGTATGACTTTTTTGTCATATTTCGGACTGACATGCTATAGTATGACTTTTTTGTCACATTTTACTCGACATGCTATAGTATGAATTTTTTTGTCATATTTTAGACGACATGCTATAGTATGACTTTTTTGTCATATTTTACTCGACAATGCTATAGTATGACTTTTTTGTCACATTTTAGACGACATGCTATAGTATGACTTTTTTTGTCAT
Source organism: Embiotoca jacksoni (assembly GCF_022577435.1). NCBI lineage: Eukaryota > Metazoa > Chordata > Actinopteri > Embiotocidae > Embiotoca > Embiotoca jacksoni. The sequence goes on along the minus strand of NW_027185379.1, from coordinate 4,639,820 downwards.
ATTTTACTCGACATGCTATAGTATGACTTTTTTGTCACATTTTAGACGACATGCTATAGTATGACTTTTTCGTCATATTTTACTCGACATGCTATAGTATGACTTTTTTGTCATATTTCGGACGACATGCTAAAGTAGGACTTTTTTTGTCATATTTTACTCGACATGCTATAGTATGACTTTTTTGTCATATTTTACCTCGACATGCTATATTATGACTTTTTCGTCATATTTTAGACGACATGCATATAGTATGACTTTTTTGTCATATTTTAGACGACATGCTATAGTATGACTTTTTTGTCATATTTTACTCGACATGCTATAGTATGACTTTTTCGTCATATTTTGGACGACATGCTATAGTATGACTTTTTTGTCATATTTTAGACGACATGCTATAGTATGACTTTTTTGTCATATTTTACTCGACATGCTATAGTATGACTTTTTCGTCATATTTTACTCGACATGCTATAGTATGACTTTTTCGTCATATTTTACTCGACATGCTATAGTATGACTTTTTTGTCATATTTCAGACGACATGCTATAGAATGACTTTTTTTGGCATATTTTAGACGACATGCTATAGTTTGACTTTTCTGTCATATTCCGGACGACATGCTAAAGTAGGACTTTTTTGTCATATTTTGGACGACATGCTATAGTATGACTTTTTTGTCATATTTTAGACGACATGCTATAGTATGACTTTTTCGTCATATTTTTACTCGACATGCTATAGTATGACTTTTTCGTCATATTTTACTCGACATGCTATAGTATGACTTTTTTGTCATATTTCAGACGACATGCTATAGAATGACTTTTTTGGCATATTTTAGACGACATGCTATAGTTTGACTTTTCTGTCATATTCCGGACGACATGCTAAAGTAGGACTTTTTTGTCATATTTTGGACGACATGCTATAGTATGACTTTTTTGTCATATTTTGGACGACATGCTATAGTATGACTTTTTTGTCATATTTTAGACGACATGCTATAGTATGACTTTTTTGTCATATTTTACTCGACATGCTATAGTATGACTTTTTCGTCATATTTTACTCGACATGCTATAGTATGACTTTTTCGTCATATTTTACTCGACATGCTATAGTATGACTTTTTTGTCATATTTCAGACGACATGCTATAGAATGACTTTTTTGGCATATTTTAGACGACATGCTATAGTTTGACTTTTCTGTCATATTCCGGACGACATGCTAAAGTAGGACTTTTTTTGTCATATTTTGGACGACATGCTAAAGTAGGACTTTTTTGTCATATTTTACTCGACATGCTATAGTATGACTTTTTTGTCATATTTTAGACGACATGCTAAAGTAGGACTTTTTTGTCATATTTTACTCGACATGCTAAAGTAGGACTTTTTTGTCATATTTTACTCGACATGCTATAGTATGACTTTTTTGTCATATTTTACTCGACATGCTATCGTATGACTTTTTTGTCATATTTCGGACGACATGCTAAAGTAGGACTTTTTTGTCATATTTCGGACGACATGCTAAAGTAGGACTTTTTTGTCATATTTCGGACGACATGCTATAGTATGACTTTTTTGTCATATTTTACTCGACATGCTATAGTATGACTTTTTCGTCATATTTTACTCGACATGCTATAGTATGACTTTTTTGTCATATTTTACTCGACATGCTATCGTATGACTTTTTTGTCATATTTCGGATGACATGCTATAGTAGGACTTTTTTGTCATGTTTTGGACGACATGCTATAGTATGACTTTTTTGTCATATTTTAGACGACATGCTATAGTATGACTTTTTTGTCATATTTTAGACGACATGCTATAGTATGACTTTTTTGTCATATTTTACTCGACATGCTATTGTATGACTTTTTCGTCATATTTTACTCGACATGCTATAGTATGACTTTTTTGTCATATTTCGGACGACATGCTAAAGTAGGACTTTTTTGTCATATTTTACTCGACATGCTATAGTATGACTTTTTTGTCATATTTCAGACGACATGCTATAGTATGACTTTTTTGTCATATTTTAGACGACATGCTATAGTATGACTTTTTTGTCATATTTTACTCGACATGCTATAGTATGACTTTTTTGTCATATTTTACTCGACATGCTATCGTATGACTTTTTTGTCATATTTCGGACGACATGCTAAAGTATGACTTTTTTGTCATATTTTGGACGACATGCTATAGTATGACTTTTTTGTCATATTTTACTCGACATGCTATCGTATGACTTTTTTGTCATATTTTGGACGACATGCTATAGTATGACTTTTTTGTCATATTTTGGACGACATGCTATAGTATGACTTTTTTGTCATATTTTACTCGACATGCTATAGTATGACTTTTTCGTCATATTTTTACTCGACATGCTATAGTAGGACTTTTTTGTCATGTTTTACTCGACATGCTATAGTATGACTTTTTTGTCATATTTCGGACGACATGCTAAAGTAGGACTTTTTTGTCATATTTTACTCGACATGCTATAGTATGACTTTTTTGTCATATTTCGGACGACATGCAATAGTATGACTTTTTTTTCATACTTCAGACGACATGCTATAGTATGACTTTTTTGTCGTATTTCGGATGACTTCAAATTCTGACAAAAGGACTATTTTTTCATGTTATTTTTTGGACCTAAAATTCAGGTAGGAATCAAAACCAATGACCTTCTGATTGAGAGGCACCAGCACAAACCACTACACCATCATGCCTGTGATACGCTGACTTTTTTTTGTGCTTTTGAGGAAATGCTGTAGTATGACTTTTTTTTTTTTTTTTTTTTTCATATTTCAACAACTTGCTCTGGCATGACTTTTTTGTCATATTTCAGACGACATGCTATTAGTATGACTTTTTTGTCATATTTTAGACGACATGCTATAGTATGACTTTTTTGTCATATTTTACTCGACATGCTATAGTATGACTTTTTTGTCATATTTTACTCGACATGCTATCGTATGACTTTTTTGTCATATTTCGGACGACATGCTAAAGTAGGACTTTTTTGTCATATTTCGGACGACATGCTAAAGTATGACTTTTTTTGTCATATTTCGGACGACATGCTATAGTATGACTTTTTCGTCATATTTTACTCGACATGCTATAGTAGGACTTTTTTGTCATGTTTTGGACGACATGCTATAGTATGACTTTTTTGTCATATTTTAGACGACATGCTATAGTATGACTTTTTTGTCATATTTTAGACGACATGCTATAGTATGACTTTTTTGTCATATTTTACTCGACATGCTAATTGTATGACTTTTTCGTCATATTTTACTCGACATGCTATAGTATGACTTTTTTGTCATATTTCGGACGACATGCTAAAGTAGGACTTTTTTTGTCATATTTTACTCGACATGCTATAGTATGACTTTTTTGTCATATTTCGGACGACATGCAATAGTATGACTTTTTTTTCATACTTCAGACGACATGCTATAGTATGACTTTTTTGTCGTATTTCGGATGACTTCAAATTCTGACAAAAGGACTATTTTTTTCATGTTATTTTTTGGACCTAAAATTCAGGTAGGAATCAAACCAATGACCTTCTGATTGAGAGGCACCAGCACAAACCACTACACCATCATGCCTGTGATACGCTGACTTTTTTTTGTGCTTTTGAGGAAATGCTGTAGTATGACTTTTTTTTTTTTTTTTTTTTCATATTTCAACAACTTGCTCTGGCATGACTTTTTTGTCATATTTCAGACGACATGCTATAGTATGACTTTTTTTGTCATATTTCAGACGACATGCTATAGTATGACTTCTTTGTCATATTTTAGACGACATGCTATAGTATGACTTTTTTTGTCATATTTTACTCGACATGCTATAGCATGACTTTTTTGTCATATTTCAGACGACATGCTATAGTATGACTTTTTTGTCATATTTTACTCGACATGCTATAGTATGACTTTTTTGTCATATTTCGGACGACATGCTATAGTATGACTTTTTTGTCATATTTTACTCGACATACTATAGTATGACTTTTTTGTCATATTTCGGACGACATGCTATAGTATGACTTTTTTGTCATATTTTACTCGACATGCTATAGTATGACTTTTTTGTCATATTTCGGACGACATGCTAAAGTATGACTTTTTTGTCATATTTTGGACGACATGCTATAGTATGACTTTTTTGTCATATTTTACTCGACATGCTATAGTATGACTTTTTTGTCATATTTCGGACGACATGCTAAAGTAGGACTTTTTTGTCATATTTTGGACGACATGCTATAGTATGACTTTTTTATCATATTTTAGACGACATGCTATAGTATGACTTTTTTGTCACATTTTACTCGACATGCTATAGTATGACTTTTTTGTCATATTTTACTCGACATGCTATCGTATGACTTTTTTGTCATATTTCGGAACGACATGCTAAAGTAGGACTTTTTTGTCATATTTCGGACGACATGCTAAAGTAGGACTTTTTTTGTCATATTTCGGACGACATGCTAAAGTAGGACTTTTTTGTCATATTTTGGACGACATGCTATAGTATGACTTTTTTGTCATATTTTACTCGACATGCTATAGTATGACTTTTTCGTCATATTTTACTCGACATGCTATAGTATGACTTTTTTGTCATATTTTACTCGACATGCTATAGTAGGACTTTTTTTGTCATGTTTTGGACGACATGCTATAGTATGACTTTTTTGTCATATTTTAGACGACATGCTATAGTATGACTTTTTTGTCATATTTTACTCGACATGCTATTTGTATGACTTTTTCGTCATATTTTACTCGACATGCTATAGTATGACTTTTTTGTCATATTTCGGACGACATGCTAAAGTAGGACTTTTTTGTCATATTTTACTCGACATGCTATAGTATGACTTTTTTGTCATATTTCAGACGACATGCTATAGTATGACTTTTTTGTCATATTTTAGACGACATGCTATAGTATGACTTTTTTGTCATATTTTACTCGACATGCTATAGTATGACTTTTTTGTCATATTTTACTCGACATGCTATCGTATGACTTTTTTTGTCATATTTCGGACGACATGCTAAAGTAGGACTTTTTTGTCATATTTCGGACGACATGCTAAAGTAGGACTTTTTTGTCATATTTTGGACGACATGCTATAGTATGACTTTTTTGTCATATTTTACTCGACATGCTATAGTATGACTTTTTCGTCATATTTTACTCGACATGCTATAGTAGGACTTTTTTGTCATGTTTTACTCGACATGCTATAGTATGACTTTTTTGTCATATTTCGGACGACATGCTAAAGTAGGACTTTTTTGTCATATTTTACTCGACATGCTATAGTATGACTTTTTTGTCATATTTTCGGACGACATGCAATAGTATGACTTTTTTTTTCATACTTCAGACGACATGCTATAGTATGACTTTTTTGTCGTATTTCGGATGACTTCAAATTCTGACAAAAGGACTATTTTTTCATGTTATTTTTTGGACCTAAAATTCAGGTAGGAATCAAACCAATGACCTTCTGATTGAGAGGCACCAATACAAACCACTACACCATCATGCCTGTGATACGCTGACTTTTTTTTGTGCTTTTGAGGAAAATGCTGTAGTATGACTTTTTTTTTTTTTTTTTTTTCATATTTCAACAACTTGCTCTGGCATGACTTTTTTGTCATATTTCAGACGACATGCTATAGTATGACTTTTTTGTCATATTTTTACTCGACATGCTATCGTATGACTTTTTTGTCATATTTCGGACGACATGCTAAAGTAGGACTTTTTTGTCATATTTCGGACGACATGCTAAAGTATGACTTTTTTTGTCATATTTCGGACGACATGCTATAGTATGACTTTTTCGTCATATTTTACTCGACATGCTATAGTAGGACTTTTTTGTCATGTTTTGGACGACATGCTATAGTATGACTTTTTTGTCATATTTTAGACGACATGCTATAGTATGACTTTTTTGTCATATTTTAGACGACATGCTATAGTATGACTTTTTTTGTCATATTTTACTCGACATGCTATTAGTATGACTTTTTTGTCATATTTCAGACGACATGCTAAAGTATGACTTTTTTGTCATATTTTGGACGACATGCTATAGTATGACTTTTTTGTCATATTTTACTCGACATGCTATAGTATGACTTTTTTGTCATATTTCGGACGACATGCTAAAGTAGGACTTTTTTGTCATATTTTGGACGACATGCTATAGTATGACTTTTTTATCATATTTTAGACGACATGCTATAGTATGACTTTTTTTGTCACATTTTACTCGACATGCTATAGTATGACTTTTTTGTCATATTTTACTCGACATGCTATCGTATGACTTTTTTGTCATATTTCGGACGACATGCTAAAGTAGGACTTTTTTGTCAATATTTCGGACGACATGCTAAAGTAGGACTTTTTTGTCATATTTTTGGACGACATGCTATAGTATGACTTTTTTGTCATATTTTGGACGACATGCTATAGTAGGAGTTTTTTTGTCATATTTTGGACGACATGCTATAGTATGACTTTTTTGTCACATTTTACTCGACATGCTATAGTATGACTTTTTTGTCATATTTTAGACGACATGCTATAGTATGACTTTTTTTGTCATATTTTACTCGACATGCTATAGTATGACTTTTTCGTCATATTTTACTCGACATGCTATAGTATGACTTTTTCGTCATATTTTACTCGACATGCTATAGTATGACTTTTTTGTCATATTTTAGTTTTTCGTCATATTTTACTCGACATGCTATAGTATGACTTTTTTGTCATATTTTAGATGACATGCTATAGTATGACTTTTTCGTCATATTTTACTCGACATGCTATAGTATGACTTTTTCGTCATATTTTACTCGACATGCTATAGTATGACTTTTTTTTGTCATATTTCGGACGACATGCTATAGTATGACTTTTTTGTCATATTTTAGACGACATGCTATAGTATGACTTTTTTGTCATATTTTAGACGACATGCTATAGTATGACTTTTTTTTTCATATTTCAGACGACATGGTATATTGTGACTGTTTTGTCATATTTCAGACGACATGCTATAGTATGACTTTTTTGTCATATTTTAGACGACATGATATAGTATGACTTTTTTGTCATATTTCGGATGACATGATATAGTATGACTTTTTTGTCATATTTTACTCGACATGCTATAGTATGACTTTTTTGTCATATTTCAGACGACATGCTAAAGTATGACTTTTTTGTCATATTTTGGACGACATGCTATAGTATGACTTTTTTGTCATATTTTACTCGACATGCTATAGTATGACTTTTTTGTCATATTTCGGACGACATGCTAAAGTAGGACTTTTTTGTCATATTTTGGACGACATGCTATAGTATGACTTTTTTATCATATTTTAGACGACATGCTATAGTATGACTTTTTTGTCACATTTTACTCGACATGCTATAGTATGACTTTTTTGTCATATTTTACTCGACATGCTATCGTATGACTTTTTTGTCATATTTCGGACGACATGCTAAAGTAGGACTTTTTATGTCATATTTCGGACGACATGCTAAAGTAGGACTTTTTTGTCATATTTTGGACGACATGCTATAGTAGGAGTTTTTTGTCATATTTTGGACGACATGCTATAGTATGACTTTTTTGTCACATTTTACTCGACATGCTATAGTATGACTTTTTTGTCATATTTTAGACGACATGCTATAGTATGACTTTTTTGTCATATTTTACTCGACATGCTATAGTATGACTTTTTCGTCATATTTTACTCGACATGCTATAGTATGACTTTTTCGTCATATTTTACTCGACATGCTATAGTATGACTTTTTTGTCATATTTTAGATGACATGCTATAGTATGACTTTTTCGTCATATTTTACTCGACATGCTATAGTATGACTTTTTTGTCATATTTCGGACGACATGCTATAGTATGACTTTTTTGTCATATTTTAGACGACATGCTATAGTATGACTTTTTTGTCATATTTTAGACGACATGCTATAGTATGACTTTTTTTTCATATTTCAGACGACATGGTATATTGTGACTGTTTTGTCATATTTCGGACGACATGCTATAGTAGGACTTTTTTGTCATATTTCGGACGACATGCTAAAGTAGGACTTTTTTGTCATATTTCGGACGACATGCTATAGTAGGACTTTTTTGTCATATTTCGGACGACATGCTATAGTAGTACTTTTTGTCATATTTCGGACGACATGCTTAAGTAGGACTTTTTTGTCATATTTCAGACGACATGCTATAGTATGACTTTTTTGTCGTATTTCAGATGACATGCTATAGTATGACTTTTTTGTCATATTTTAGACGACATGATATAGTATGACTTTTTTGTCATATTTCGGACGACATGATATAGTATGACTTTTTTGTCATATTTCGGACGACATGATATAGTATGACTTTTTTGATATATTTCGGACGACATGCTATAGTATTGACTTTTTTGTCATATTTTTAGACGACATGCTATGGTATGACTTTTTTGTCATATTTCAGACGACATGCTATAGTAGGACTTTTTTTGTCATATTTCAGACGACATGCTATAGTATGACTTTTTTGTCATATTTTAGACGACATGCTATGGTATGACTTTTTTGTCATATTTCAGACGACATGCTATAGTAGGACTTTTTTGTCATATTTTACTCGACATGCTATAGTATGACTTTTTTGTCATATTTCGGACGACATGCTAAAGTAGGACTTTTTTGTCATATTTTGGACGACATGCTATAGTATGACTTTTTTGTCATATTTCAGACGACATGCTATAGTATGACTTTTTGTCGTATTTCAGATGACATGCTATGGTATGACTTTTTTGTCATATTTCAGACGACATGCTATAGTATGACTTTTTTGTCATATTTTACTCGACATGCTATAGTATGACTTTTTTGTCATATTTCGGACGACATGCTAAAGTAGGACTTTTTTGTCATATTTTGGACGACATGCTATAGTATGACTTTTTTGTCATATTTTAGACGACATGCTATAGTATGACTTTTTTGTCATATTTTACTCGACATGCTATAGTATGACTTTTTTGTCATATTTTACTCGACATGCTATCGTATGACTTTTTTGTCATATTTCGGGACGACATGCTAAAGTAGGACTTTTTTGTCATATTTCGGACGACATGCTAAAGTAGGACTTTTTTGTCATATTTTGGACGACATGCTATAGTATGACTTTTTTGTCATATTTTACTCGACATGCTATAGTATGACTTTTTTGTCATATTTTAGATGACATGCTATAGTATGACTTTTTTGTCATATTTTACTCGACATGCTATAGTATGACTTTTTTGTCATATTTCGGACGACATGCTATAGTATGACTTTTTTGTCATATTTTAGACGACATGCTATAGTATGACTTTTTTGTCATATTTTAGACGACATGCTATAGTATGACTTTTTTTTCATATTTCAGACGACATGGTATATTGTGACTGTTTTGTCATATTTTAGACGACATGCTATAGTATGACTTTTTTGTCATATTTTACTCGACATGCTATAGTATGACTTTTTCGTCATATTTTACTCGACATGCTATAGTATGACTTTTTCGTCATATTTTACTCGACATGCTATAGTATGACTTTTTCGTCATATTTTACTCGACATGCTATAGTATGACTTTTTTGTCATATTTCGGACGACATGCTATAGTATGACTTTTTTGTCATATTTTAGACGACATGCTATAGTATGACTTTTTTTTCATATTTCAGACGACATGGTATATTGTGACTGTTTTGTCATATTTCAGACGACATGCTATAGTTTGACTTTTTTTTTTCATATTTCGGATGACTTCAAATTTCTGACAAAAGGACTATTTTTTCATGTTATTTTTTTGACCTAAAATTCAGGTAGGAATCAAACCAATGACATTATGATTGAGAGGCACCAGCACAAACCACTACACCATCATGCCTGTGATATTTTGGCTTTTTTTTGTGCTTTTGAGGAAATGCTGTAGTATGACTTTTCTTTAATAATTTGAACGACTTGCTGTAGTAAGACTTTTTTTTTCATATTTCGGACGACATGCTATAGTAGGACTTTTTTGTCATATTTCGGACGACATGCTAAAGTAGGACTTTTTTGTCATATTTCGGACGACATGCTATGGTATGACTTTTTTGTCATATTTCAGACGACATGCTATAGTATGACTTTTTTGTCATATTTCGGACGACATGCTATAGTAGGACTTTTTTGTCATATTTCGGACGACATGCTATAGTAGGACTTTTTGTCATATTTCGGACGACATGCTAAAGTAGGACTTTTTTGTCATATTTTAGACGACATGCTATGGTATGACTTTTTTGTCATATTTCAGACGACATGCTATAGTATGACTTTTTTGTCGTATTTCAGAGGACATGCTATAGTATGACTTTTTTGTCATATTTTAGACGACATGATATAGTATGACTTTTTTGTCATATTTCGGACGACATGATATAGTATGACTTTTTTGACATATTTCGGACGACATGCTATAGTATGACTTTTTTGTCATATTTTAGACGACATGCTATGGTAGGACTTTTTTGTCATATTTCAGACGACATGCTATAGTATGACTTTTTTGTCGTATTTCAGATGACATGCTATGGTATGACTTTTTTGTCATATTTCAGACGACATGCTATAGTATGACTTTTTTGTCATATTTTGGGACGACATGCTATAGTATGACTTTTTTGTCATATTTCAGACGACATGCTATAGTATGACTTTTTTGTCGTATTTCAGATGACATGCTATGGTATGACTTTTTTGTCATATTTCAGACGACATGCTATAGTATGACTTTTTTGTCATATTTTACTCGACATGCTATAGTATGACTTTTTTGTCATATTTCGGACGACATGCTAAAGTAGGACTTTTTTTGTCATATTTTGGACGACATGCTATAGTATGACTTTTTTTGTCATATTTTAGACGACATGCTATAGTATGACTTTTTTGTCATATTTTACTCGACATGCTATAGTATGACTTTTTTGTCATATTTTACTCGACATGCTATCGTATGACTTTTTTGTCATATTTCGGACGACATGCTAAAGTAGGACTTTTTTGTCATATTTCGGACGACATGCTAAAGTAGGACTTTTTTGTCATATTTTGGACGACATGCTATAGTATGACTTTTTTGTCATATTTTACTCGACATGCTATAGTATGACTTTTTTGTCATATTTTAGATGACATGCTATAGTATGACTTTTTTGTCATATTTTACTCGACATGCTATAGTATGACTTTTTTTGTCATATTTCGGACGACATGCTATAGTATGACTTTTTTTGTCATATTTTAGACGACATGCTATAGTATGACTTTTTTGTCATATTTTAGACGACATGCTATAGTATGACTTTTTTTTCATATTTCAGACGACATGGTATATTGTGACTGTTTTGTCATATTTTAGACGACATGCTATAGTATGACTTTTTTGTCATATTTTACTCGACATGCTATAGTATGACTTTTTCGTCATATTTTACTCGACATGCTATAGTATGACTTTTTCGTCATATTTTACTCGACATGCTATAGTATGACTTTTTCGTCATATTTTACTCGACATGCTATAGTATGACTTTTTTGTCATATTTCGGACGACATGCTATAGTATGACTTTTTTGTCATATTTTAGACGACATGCTATAGTATGACTTTTTTTTCATATTTCAGACGACATGGTATATTGTGACTGTTTTGTCATATTTCAGACGACATGCTATAGTTTGACTTTTTTTTTCATATTTCGGATGACTTCAAATTTCTGACAAAAGGACTATTTTTTCATGTTATTTTTTTGACCTAAAATTCAGGTAGGAATCAAACCAATGACATTATGATTGAGAGGCACCAAGCACAAACCACTACACCATCATGCCTGTGATATTTTGGCTTTTTTTTGTGCTTTTGAGGAAATGCTGTAGTATGACTTTTCTTTAATAATTTGAACGACTTGCTGTAGTAAGACTTTTTTTTTCATATTTCGGACGACATGCTATAGTAGGACTTTTTTGTCATATTTCGGACGACATGCTAAAGTAGGACTTTTTTGTCATATTTCGGACGACATGCTATGGTATGACTTTTTTGTCATATTTCAGACGACATGCTATAGTATGACTTTTTTGTCATATTTCGGACGACATGCTATAGTAGGACTTTTTTGTCATATTTCGGACGACATGCTATAGTAGGACTTTTTGTCATATTTCGGACGACATGCTAAAGTAGGACTTTTTTGTCATATTTTAGACGACATGCTATGGTATGACTTTTTTGTCATATTTCAGACGACATGCTATAGTATGACTTTTTTGTCGTATTTCAGAGGACATGCTATAGTATGACTTTTTTTGTCATATTTTAGACGACATGATATAGTATGACTTTTTTGTCATATTTCGGACGACATGATATAGTATGACTTTTTTGACATATTTCGGACGACATGCTATAGTATGACTTTTTTGTCATATTTTAGACGACATGCTATGGTAGGACTTTTTTGTCATATTTCAGACGACATGCTATAGTATGACTTTTTTGTCGTATTTCAGATGACATGCTATGGTATGACTTTTTTGTCATATTTCAGACGACATGCTATAGTATGACTTTTTTGTCATATTTTACTCGACATGCTATAGTATGACTTTTTTGTCATATTTCGGACGACATGCTAAAGTAGGACTTTTTTGTCATATTTTGGACGACATGCTATGGTAGGACTTTTTTGTCATATTTCAGACGACATGCTATAGTATGACTTTTTTGTCATATTTTAGACGACATGCTATGGTATGACTTTTTTGTCATATTTCAGACGACATGCTATAGTATGACTTTTTTGTCGTATTTCAGATGACATGCTATGGTATGACTTTTTTGTCATATTTCAGACGACATGCTATAGTATGACTTTTTTGTCATATTTTACTCGACATGCTATAGTATGACTTTTTTGTCATATTTCGGACGACATGCTAAAGTAGGACTTTTTTGTCATATTTTGGACGACATGCTATAGTATGACTTTTTTGTCATATTTTAGACGACATGCTATAGCATGACTTTTTTGTCACATTTTACTCGACATGCTATAGTATGACTTTTTTGTCATATTTCGGACGACATGCTAAAGTAGGACTTTTTTGTCATATTTTGGTACGACATGCTATAGTATGACTTTTTTGTCATATTTTAGACGACATGCTAAAGTAGGACTTTTTTGTCATATTTCAGACGACATGCTATGGTAGGACTTTTTTGTCATATTTCAGACGACATGCTATAGTATGACTTTTTTGTCATATTTTAGACGACATGCTATGGTATGACTTTTTTGTCATATTTCAGACGACATGCTATAGTATGACTTTTTTGTCATATTTTACTCGACATGCTATAGTATGACTTTTTTGTCATATTCGGACGACATGCTAAAGTAGGACTTTTTTGTCATATTTTGGACGACATGCTATAGTATGACTTTTTTTCATATTTTAGACGACATGCTATAGCATGACTTTTTTGTCACATTTTACTCGACATGCTATAGTATGACTTTTTTGTCATATTTCGGACGACATGCTAAAGTAGGACTTTTTTGTCATATTTCGGACGACATGCTAAAGTAGGACTTTTTTGTCATATTTTGGACGACATGCTATAGTATGACTTTTTTGTCATATTTTACTCGACATGCTATAGTATGACTTTTTTGTCATATTTTAGATGACATGCTATAGTATGACTTTTTTGTCATATTTTACTCGACATGCTATAGTATGACTTTTTTGTCATATTTTAGACGACATGCTATAGTATGACTTTTTTGTCATATTTTACTCGACATGCTATAGTATGACTTTTTCGTCATATTTTACTCGACATGCTATAGTATGACTTTTTTGTCATATTTTAGACGACATGCTATAGTATGACTTTTTTTTCATATTTCAGACGACATGGTATATTGTGACTGTTTTGTCATATTTCAGACGACATGCTATAGTTTGACTTTTTTTTTCATATTTCGGATGACTTCAAATTTCTGACAAAAGGACTATTTTTTCATGTTATTTTTTTGACCTAAAATTCAGGTAGGAATCAAACCAATGACATTATGATTGAGAGGCACCAGCACAAACCACTACACCATCATGCCTGTGATATTTTGGCTTTTTTTTGTGCTTTTGAGGAAATGCTGTAGTATGACTTTTCTTTAATAATTTGAACGACTTGCTGTAGTAAGACTTTTTTTTTTCATAATTCAGACGACATGCTATAGTATGACTTTTTTTCACATTTCAACGACTTTCAACGATGAAAAAATGACTTTTTTTTTTTTCATATTTCTGATAAAATGACAATTTGTTGGTCCTAAAGTTCACTTAGGAATCAAACCAACGACCTTCTTACTGAGAGGCACCAGCCCTAACCACTACACCATCGTGCCTGTGATACTTTGATGTTTTTTTGTGCTTTTGAGGACAACATGCTATAGTATGGCTTTTTTAACATTTGGAACGACATGCTCTGGCATGACTTTTTTGTCATATTTTAGACGACATGCTATGGTATGACTTTTTTGTCATATTTCAGACGACATGCTATAGTATGACTTTTTTTTCGTATTTCAGATGACATGCTATAGTATGACTTTTTTGTCATATTTTAGACGACATGATATAGTATGACTTTTTTGACATATTTCGGACGACATGCTATAGTAGGACTTTTTTGTCATATTTCGGACGACATGCTAAAGTAGGACTTTTTTGTCATATTTCGGACGACATGCTATAGTAGGACTTTTTTGTCATTTTTCAGACGACATGCTATAGTATGACTTTTTTGTCACATTTTAGACGACATGCTTTGGCATGACTTTTTTGTCATATTTCAGACGACATGCTATAGTATGACTTTTTGGTCATATTTCAGATGACATGCTATATTGTGACTTTTTTGTCATATTTCAGACGCCATGCTATAGTTTGACTTTTTTTCATATTTCGGATGACTTCAAATTTCTGACAAAAGGACTATTTTTTCATGTTATTTTTTGGACCTAAAATTCAGGTAGGAATCAAACTAATGACCTTATGATTGAGAGGCACCAACACAAACCACTACACCACCATGCCTGTGATACTTTGGCTTTTTTTTGTGCTTTTGAGGAAACTTTTCACAACTCGCTTGACACACTATAGTATGACTTTTTTTAAAAAATAATTTGTACGACATGCAATAGTTTGACTTTTTTGTCATATTTCGGATGACATGCTATAGTATGACTTTTTTGTCATATTTCAGACGACATGCTATATTGTGACTTTTTTGTCATATTTCAAACGCCATGCTATAGTAGGACTTTTTTGTCATATTTCGGACGACATGCTAAAGTAGGACTTTTTTGTCATATTTCAGACGACATGCTATAGTATGACTTTTTTGTCATATTTCGGATGACATGCTATAGTATGACTTTTTTGTCATATTTTAGATGACATGATATAGTATGACTTTTTTGTCATATTTCGGATGACATGCTATAGTATGACTTTTTTGTCATATTTTAGATGACATGATATAGTATGACGTTTTTGTCATATTTTAGACGACATGCTTTGGCATGACTTTTTTGTCATATTTCAGACGACATGCTATAGTATGACTTTTTTGTCATATTTCAGACGACATTGTATATTGTGACTGTTTTGTCATATTTCAGACGACATGCTATAGTTTGACTTTTTTTTTCATATTTCGGATGACTTCAAATTTCTGACAAAAGGACTATTTTTTCATGTTATTTTTTTGACCTAAAATTCAGGTAGGATTCAAACCAATGACCTTATGATTGAGAGGCACCAGCACAAACCACTACACCACCATGCCTGTGATATTTAGGCTTTTTTTTTGTGCTTTTGAGGAAATGCTGTAGTATGACTTTTCTTTAATAATTTGAACGACTTGCTGTAGTAAGACTTTTTTTTTTCATAATTCAGACGACATGCTA
Source organism: Embiotoca jacksoni (assembly GCF_022577435.1). Classification (NCBI taxonomy): domain Eukaryota; kingdom Metazoa; phylum Chordata; class Actinopteri; family Embiotocidae; genus Embiotoca; species Embiotoca jacksoni. The sequence continues at coordinate 4,623,598 of NW_027185379.1, read as the reverse complement.
TAGTATGACTTTTTTTCACATTTCAACGACTTTCAACGATGAAAAAATGACTTTTTTTTTCATATTTCTGATAAAATGACAATTTGTTGGTCCTAAAGTTCACTTAGGAATCAAACCAACAACCTTCTTACTGAGAGGCACCAGCCCTAACCACTACACCATCGTGCCTGTGATACTTTGATGTTTTTTTGTGCTTTTGAGGACAACATGCTATAGTATGGCTTTTTTAACATTTGGAACTACATGCTCTGGCATGACTTTTTTTGTCATATTTTAGACGACATGCTATGGTATGACTTTTTTGTCATATTTCAGACGACATGCTATAGTATGACTTTTTTGTCGTATTTCAGATGACATGCTATAGTATGACTTTTTTGTCATATTTTAGACGACATGATATAGTATGACTTTTTTGTCATATTTCGGACGACATGCTATAGTAGGACTTTTTTGTCATATTTCGGACGACATGCTAAAGTAGGACTTTTTTGTCATATTTCGGACGACATGCTATGGTATGACTTTTTTGTCATATTTCAGACGACATGCTATAGTATGACTTTTTTGTCATATTTCGGACGACATGCTATAGTAGGACTTTTTTGTCATATTTCGGACGACATGCTATAGTAGGACTTTTTGTCATATTTCGGACGACATGCTAAAGTAGGACTTTTTTGTCATATTTTAGACGACATGCTATGGTATGACTTTTTTGTCATATTTCAGACGACATGCTATAGTATGACTTTTTTGTCGTATTTCAGATGACATGCTATAGTATGACTTTTTTGTCATATTTTAGACGACATGATATAGTATGACTTTTTTGTCATATTTCGGACGACATGATATAGTATGACTTTTTTGTCATATTTCGGACGACATGATATAGTATGACTTTTTTGACATATTTCGGACGACATGCTATAGTATGACTTTTTTGTCATATTTTTAGACGACATGCTATGGTATGACTTTTTTGTCATATTTCAGACGACATGCTATAGTAGGACTTTTTTGTCATATTTCAGACGACATGCTATAGTATGACTTTTTTGTCATATTTTAGACGACATGCTATGGTATGACTTTTTTGTCATATTTCAGACGACATGCTATAGTATGACTTTTTTGTCGTATTTCAGATGACATGCTATGGTATGACTTTTTTGTCATATTTCAGACGACATGCTATAGTATGACTTTTTTGTCATATTTCAGACGACATGGTATATTGTGACTGTTTTGTCATATTTCAGACGACATGCTATAGTTTGACTTTTTTTTTCATTTTTCGGATGACTTCAAATTTCTGACAAAAGGACTATTTTTTCATGTTATTTTTTTGACCTAAAATTCAGGTAGGATTCAAACCAATGACCTTATGATTGAGAGGCACCAGCACAAACCACTACACCACCATGCCTGTGATATTTAGGCTTTTTTTTGTGCTTTTGAGGAAATGCTGTAGTATGACTTTTCTTTAATAATTTGAACGACTTGCTGTAGTAAGACTTTTTTTTTCATAATTCAGACGACATGCTATAGTATGACTTTTTTTCACATTTCAACGACTTTCAACGATGAAAAAATGACTTTTTTTTTTTCATATTTCTGATAAAATGACAATTTGTTGGTCCTAAAGTTCACTTAGGAATCAAACCAATGACCTTCTTACTGAGAGGCACCAGCCCTAACCACTACACCATCGTGCCTGTGATACTTTGATGTTTTTTTTGTGCTTTTGAGGACAACATGCTATAGTATGGCTTTTTTAACATTTGGAACGACATGCTCTGGCATGACTTTTTTGTCATATTTTAGACGACATGCTATGGTATGACTTTTTTGTCATATTTCAGACGACATGCTATAGTGTGACTTTTTTGTCGTATTTCAGATGACATGCTATAGTATGACTTTTTTTGTCATATTTTAGACGACATGATATAGTATGACTTTTTTGACATATTTCGGACGACATGCTATAGTAGGACTTTTTTGTCATATTTCGGACGACATGATATAGTATGACTTTTTTGACATATTTCGGACGACATGCTATAGTAGGACTTTTTTGTCATATTTCGGACGACATGATATAGTATGACTTTTTTGACATATTTCGGACGACATGCTATAGTAGGACTTTTTTGTCATATTTCGGACGACATGCTACAGTAGGACTTTTTTGTCATATTTCGGACGACATGCTATGGTATGACTTTTTTGTCATATTTCAGACGACATGCTATAGTATGACTTTTTTCTCATATTTTAGACGACATGCTATGGTATGACTTTTTTGTCATATTTCAGACGACATGCTATAGTATGACTTTTTTGTCGTATTTCAGATGACATGCTATAGTATGACTTTTTTGTCATATTTTAGACGACATGATATAGTATGACTTTTTTGACATATTTCGGACGACATGCTATAGTAGGACTTTTTTGTCATATTTCGGACGACATGATATAGTATGACTTTTTTGACATATTTCGGACGACATGCTATAGTAGGACTTTTTTGTCATATTTCGGACGACATGCTATAGTATGACTTTTTTGACATATTTCGGACGACATGCTATAGTAGGACTTTTTTGTCATATTTCGGACGACATGCTAAAGTAGGACTTTTTTGTCATATTTCAGACGACATGCTATAGTATGACTTTTTTGTCATATTTCGGACGACATGCTATAGTAGGACTTTTTTGTCATATTTCGGACGACATGATATAGTATGACTTTTTTGACATATTTCGGACGACATGCTATAGTAGGACTTTTTTGTCATATTTCGGACGACATGCTAAAGTAGGACTTTTTTGTCATATTTCGGACGACATGCTATGGTATGACTTTTTTGTCATATTTCAGACGACATGCTATAGTAGGACTTTTTTGTCATATTTCGGACGACATGCTAAAGTAGGACTTTTTTGTCATATTTCGGACGACATGCTATGGTATGACTTTTTTGTCATATTTCAGACGACATGCTATAGTATGACTTTTTTGTCAAATTTCAGACGACATGCTATAGTATGACTTTTTTGTCATATTTCAGACGACATGCTATAGTATGACTTTTTTTCACATTTCAACGACTTTCAACGATGAAAAAATGACTTTTTTTTTTCATATTTCTGATAAAATGACAATTTGTTGGTCCTAAAGTTCACTTAGGAATCAAACCAATGACCTTCTTACTGAGAGGCACCAGCCCTAACCACTACACCATCGTGCCTGTGATACTTTGATGTTTTTTTGTGCTTTTGAGGACAACATGCTATAGTATGGCTTTTTTAACATTTGGAACGACATGCTCTGGCATGACTTTTTTGTCATATTTTAGACGACATGCTATGGTATGACTTTTTTGTCATATTTCAGACGACATGCTATAGTATGACTTTTTTGTCGTATTTCAGATGACATGCTATAGTATGACTTTTTTGTCATATTTTAGACGACATGATATAGTATGACTTTTTTGACATATTTCGGACGACATGCTATAGTAGGACTTTTTTGTCATATTTCGGACGACATGATATAGTATGACTTTTTTGACATATTTCGGACGACATGCTATAGTAGGACTTTTTTGTCATATTTCGGACGACATGCTAAAGTAGGACTTTTTTGTCATATTTCAGACGACATGCTATAGTATGACTTTTTTGTCATATTTCGGACGACATGCTATAGTAGGACTTTTTTGTCATATTTCGGACGACATGATATAGTATGACTTTTTTGACATATTTCGGACGACATGCTATAGTAGGACTTTTTTGTCATATTTCGGACGACATGCTAAAGTAGGACTTTTTTGTCATATTTCGGACGACATGCTATGGTATGACTTTTTTGTCATATTTCAGACGACATGCTATAGTATGACTTTTTTGACATATTTCGGACGACATGATATAGTATGACTTTTTTGACATATTTCGGACGACATGCTATAGTAGGACTTTTTTGTCATATTTCGGACGACATGATATAGTATGACTTTTTTGACATATTTCGGACGACATGCTATAGTAGGACTTTTTTGTCATATTTCGGACGCCATGCTAAAGTAGGACTTTTTTGTCATATTTCAGACGACATGCTATAGTATGACTTTTTTGTCATATTTCGGACGACATGCTATAGTAGGACTTTTTTGTCATATTTCGGACGACATGATATAGTAGGACTTTTTTGTCATATTTCGGACGACATGCTATAGTATGACTTTTTTGTCATATTTCAGACGACATGCTATAGTAGGACTTTTTTGTCATATTTCGGACGACATGCTATAGTATGACTTTTTTGTCATATTTCAGACGACATGCTATAGTATGACTTTTTTGTCATATTTCGGACGACATGCTATAGTAGGACTTTTTTGTCATATTTCGGACGACATGCTATAGTAGGACTTTTTTGTCATATTTCAGACGACATGCTATAGTATGACTTTTTTGTCATATTTCGGACGACATGCTATAGTAGGACTTTTTTGTCATATTTCGGACGACATGCTATAGTAGGACTTTTTTGTCATATTTCGGACGACATGCTAAAGTAGGACTTTTTTGTCATATTTTAGACGACATGCTATGGTATGACTTTTTTGTCATATTTCGGACGACATGCTATAGTATGACTTTTTTGTCATATTTTAGACGACATGCTATGGTAGGACTTTTTTGTCATATTTTAGACGACATGCTATGGTATGACTTTTTTGTCATATTTCAGACGACATGCTATAGTAGGACTTTTTTGTCATATTTCGGACGACATGCTATAGTATGACTTTTTTGTCATATTTTAGACGACATGCTACGGTATGACTTTTTTGTCATATTTCAGACGACATGCTATAGTATGACTTTTTTGTCATATTTTAGACGACATGCTATAGTATGACTTTTTTGTCGTATTTCAGATGACATGCTATGGTATGACTTTTTTGTCATATTTCAGACGACATGCTATAGTTTGACTTTTTTGTCATATTTCAGACGACATGCTATAGTATGACTTTTTTGTCGTATTTCAGATGACATGCTATGGTATGACTTTTTTGTCATATTTCAGACGACATGCTATAGTTTGACTTTTTTTTCATATTTCGGATGACTTCAAATTTCTGACAAAAGGACTATTTTTTCATGTTATTTTTTGGACCTAAAATTCAGGTAGGAATCAAACTAATGACCTTATGATTGAGAGGCACCAGCACAAACCACTACACCATCATGCCTTTGATACTTTGGCTTTTTTTTGTGCTTTTGAGGAAACTTTTCATAACTCGCATGACACACTATAGTATGACTTTTTTTTAAAAATAATTTGTACGACATGCAATAGTTTGACTTTTTTGTCATATTTCGGACGGCATGCTTTAGTATGACTTTTTTTTTCATATTTTGGATGACATGCTGTAGTTCACTTAACTTTCGTTTCATTTTTTCGAACGACATGACTCTTTTTTCTTTTTTTTAAGTATGCCCCGACCCTCTGGGTCCCCGACGTGCGGCACGCGAGGGCTGCATATTACTGCTTGCAGTTTTAATTTCCTCTTCTCATCCATTTTACAGCGGACAGCCACTATCTCTTCCTCTATTTGGCAGACATTTGCAGAGTATGGCCAAATCGCTTCACTATCCCGCAGGGAAACAGTCCTCCAATAACTTCCACCTCCATCCTGGAAGTCCTGCATTAACCATGAAGCTGGTTTGCCAAGTCATAAGGTTTCATTCATTTTATCAGACCTGCCAGATTGTTTGAGTAATTGCTATTCTACAGTGTGGCTCTTTCCTTTATTACTCTGAATCCAAGCCAGTCATGGGTCAGCTTGGAGGTGACTGTAGTGTTTATGATGTAATTCACAGGTGGCACGCTGTATAAGTGAAGCACAGAGGCGCCACAAATAATAACACAGTTCCTCATAAATGTGATAAAGATCACAGTTGTTGCTGAAAAACGTGATGTTGACTGTACAGTGGGTTTCTTCCATTACAGAGATCTGATGACGACGCTCTGTGTGGCATACTTTGTCCATAATTGAATCAAACCCATCTTTGTCATCATTTATTGTTCTGTCTCTCAATCTCCAGCCCTTTATGAGACATTTAACAATAACCTTGGCTTTTTCCCAATTTTCACATCACTACCTCTTCCATTTGACCCTCACCCCATCTCCCCCTCGCACTTTTCATCTCTCCATCATTGTCACCATGCCTCTAACTTCCCAGCAACGCACGATTTTCCTCACAAAATGTTTCCGACAGCCAATTTATACAGTGGCAGGATGCATCTATCTCCTTGAAGGCTGAGGAGCGCTGCTTTCTCTACCTGCTTCCTGACTCGCTCACAGTCGTACCTGCAGCCCTGGGCTCTGTGACTTCATCTTAACAATTTTGCCTCACGAGAGTTTGCTTTGAGTTTGACAGATGTGAAATCCGTTGCGTAAAATTAGGAAACACGTCACAGGTTCTTCAGAAATGAGTTCTTGACATCCTTCATCTAAGACTGTTAATTCTTACTGAGTGGAAATTAAACTTTTCCAACATCCTGCTACAAGTCAATCATGTTAAAACTCCTGTCAACATGACTGTTATTGTCTCTATTATTGAGATTAGATAAATCAAGTGGGATGAATTAAATTAAAGGCAAGAATTAGTTCAAGCAGGGGAGGAAAAATATGTCTTTTGTTTCGATATGATTGGCCAAATAACTGACTAGTTAACACATTAATTTATATACCAGTTAATTAACCATTTAATCAGTTTGTCAAGCTTAAATGACCCCAAACATTCTTTGGTTTTATCTTTTGAAATGTGACAATTTTCAGCTTTTTTGTATATTATGACTGCAAATTGAATATTTTGGATTTTGGGGTGGAGAAAACAAACCGTTTGACAACAACTCCATGGCTCTGCTATTTTCACTATTGTAAAACATAGTGGACTAAATGATATAACATGAAAAAAGAAAAACATCATCAGTTGCAGTCCTAAATGTACTTTGTATAATTTCAGAAAGGACTGGCGGCAATAATCGCCTTAGGACTTTTAATGTGCACATCATATCTAAATCTGAGGCCATTAAAGATCCAGTCCACTGTGTCGCAGCCTCTTTAGGTTGGACCGGTCCTTCAGCTAGACTTAGCGTGAAGCAGAAAACACCCATGGATGTGACTCGAAGTTCACATGCATTAATGTTGCACTCAATGCCACTGGTTCGCTCTTCAGTTAGATACCACAATCGGCCCTGACTTACTTGCTACCCGTGTCGTTTGAGTCCAGGCATGAGATGTGTGCAGACAGCAGAAACAGAAAAAACTGCAGTGAGCTTGTGCAGCAGCAATAAAGAGAAAAAACAGCTGCGAGTGAAGTTCAGCAGTCAGTTAACACTGTGTTATGGTGCTTTTTTTTAAAAGCCTGCTAAATCTTGTTCTCCAGCTCGCAGTGTTTGTAGTTTTACACAGCTCTTCAAAGCACTACATTATATTTGATAACCTGATGTGCTGTCTTTTCCCTCTCTATATCCTCCTAATAAGTCATGTAATGAACTACGCCTGTACTACTGTTTAGATTAATTATACATCAACCCAATTAGACACACTACACCCATGCTACAGCTTTATCTGATTACAAGTCCAATGAAAAGATCAAAAACGCTTCACATTTTACAGAAGTAGGTCTTCCGTTTCTCAAACACCAGTCATCTCCTTGACGACTGAGAGTCCAAGTAAATTAGTGCAAATATTTGTCTTGGAAAACGGGACAAACTAGATGTTTTGTCACAAGTTGCGTTTTTCCAATTTGTGTTTATAATTAGAGTGTGCAGCACCCAGACATCCAGCGGATAATCTGGCCTTTCTGTATTAGACAGGAAGTGGACCGTGAAAGTAATTGGTGAGTGTAGCGCAAATTGGATTTAAGCGTGATGCGATTTTTATTCCTCTGAGGCAATATTTGCAAAGCGATTAAAACAATGCTCCTGCAGCACTTAAAAAAAAAAAGCTCTATTACATACATGTACATACATTTATGAAATAATGTTAACAGGTCCAGTAATCAAGATGGAAAATAGTATGTGTAGCTGGGAGAAAAAAAATAATATGGAAGTTTACAACCGTGGCTTTGGTTGCTTGGAATGAAATAAATCATGGAAATAAAATCCAAATGGTTTTCATCGCTCAACTGTTTCAAAACGGTTCCAATTACCATTAGCTCCCTGAAATAAACTGCCAAATCAACCACAAAAAATATGGATGTAAACAAATATGTTTTGTAAAATAATAAATGCATTTCAAAAATCCACAGAGCGGTTTTACTTCCATTCCTATTCCTGTAGAATTGCAGCATGCTTATCCAAACAACTAACAAATAACATGATTGGAGACGAATTCATTAGCAAGTAGCACAACATGTAATGAGATCTTGAGCTTGAGCAGTTAACCACCAGGGGTTCAGTAAGCCACTCAGAATCATACTGGTGTGACCCAAAAGCATAAAGATTGGATATATCTGCAGTCTGCGGACGCTTCCTGCTGATAAATGGGGTTTTATCACTTCAGAATTGTGGCCGGTGTGCTTGGCTGAATACTGAACAGGACTATTGTGTAGCTGAGGAGTGAGGACGGATAGGAAGAGGTTTTACTTAGAGGACAAGTAGGTGTGCGAGAACTGACGTTATTAGAAGAATTATAGGTTTTGTGCCAACATGAAGATGAACATAACTTCCCTTATAGATAAACGTACATGGTTTCAGAAATATATTGCATGTCCAGAATCAACAAGTAACACGTGGTAAATTAAGCCACAATTCACAATCACTTTTTTTTTTAGATAATATATAAAACGTATATTTTCCCACAGCCCAGTGATAACATTAGATTGATGAGCAGTCAAACCAAACATGTTCAATAAAACAGGAAAAAAGCCCACACTTTCACACTCGAGGAGACGAAACCGACAAATATTTGTCATTTTAGATTTATCAATGACTTAAATGATTAATCAATTATTCAAATTGTTGAAGGACTAACTGATAGATCGACTAATCATTTCAGGACAATCTGAAATTAGAGTGCAACCGATACTGGATTTTTAAGGTCAATAAAAATATCAATATCGAATGAAAAAAAATATATGATGATCTATCAAGTTTGAAAAACCTGTCAATGCTTACGCGTGGACAAACTATCTAATGCCGAGATTGTTTCTAAATGATATCAATCACACCATTTTTTTGTAAACTTCTGAGGCACTATTTCTGATTAACTGTTTGTCAGTGTTGCCAGTTTATTGAGGATACAGCTAAAATAAATAAAACCGTGCAGCAAAGAAGAATTCCTTTAATTGCGCAGAAAATTCTAATTTAGACATCTACTATTCTAATTGCAAACTTCATCTGTAGAGGAAGATTATGTGCTGCAGCTGAAAGTGCACAAACAGCTACTCAGTAGGGTGTTTCAAGCAAAACTACTGTTTGAAATTCGCCCTGAACTATTCGATTTTTCTTTGAATATTCGCATATGAAAGTCGCATGTACTAATCGATTTTGGAGATTCGAAATTAAAAATTCATGACCCATCCCTAGTACTGAATAGCCAATGAGGCAAGAACTGTCAACACATTTATGGTCATTTTGGAGGCCCTATTTTCATGAACTGTATTGTATTATCGTAATGCCTTAAATATTAAAGTTTGCTTTGGATGTGGGCAACAAAAAATGAGCTTCATTACCTTCACAAATGGAGGATCTACTGCAGGACTATTTTTCAGGTATCAGACTGCAAACTAGCAAACTGCAGACTAGCTCAGCGACCAAACAGTACTTGTTCTGATGCTTCATTTAGGCTCTTTGAAATAGTTAAAACGTTTACAATATTAGCACCTTGCTGAGATCACCTCACTACATTTTGCTAATCTAATTGGTTGGGTTAAAAAGTGATGGGTTCTTCCCAGTTTGTGCTGCGTGCCCGTGGCAGTAAACCCCCATCAATTACCTGCTTCAGTCTGTTTCATGCTGAACACGAAGGAATGTGTCAACACCCCGAGATACTGCTCTGCGCACACATGAAAGCCCGGCCATCCAAACAGAGTAGAACCCCTGACAGCATAAATTACTGGGCGGAAAAAGGTGAAGGCACTGTACATGTATCAAGGCTCGTCTGCTGTCAGAGACAGGAGACAGGGAAACAAAGGAACCCACAGGAGCTAAGCAACGACAGGAAAGGAGGAAGCAGGATGTAAAAACGAGCGTCATAGAGGATAAGAAGAACAGCAAAATCTGATGGAAAGGTTTGCTGGACGAGAACCTGGCCAGTCAACAGGCAGAAAATTCCACGAGTAGTGTATTTCTGGGGACTGTCAACTCCCGTAAGAGCAACATGGTAAACAGGAGGCAAAAATAGCCTTCAGTCTTGTGTGGTGGGAAGACAAACACCCACCAGCACAATCCAGTGTGCTCATTGTGTAGTTTGTGGAAGAGGAGCGGTGGAACTCTTTGATGAGGGATATGTCTGGGTGCCTCTGCCATTGTTCGGCACAGTTGAGAATCATTTATCACAATAGGAGCACCTGGTGTTCAGAAAAAGCTTTAAGAGAGCAGGAGCTGGAACCCCACAACCAGAGCGTCTCAGCTAACAAAGAGGGTGAAAATAGCAACATCTTTCTCCGCATCTATCCCTGTTCCTCTTCACATCGCTCCCTCTTCCCTCCATCGCAGCTTTTCCTCTCTTTCTCTGCTGCTTTTAACATGCCTCCATCTCCTCATGTTAATTTGCTGCTTCAGTGACACGCATCATTGGGGGAGTCATTTCTAATAACCCTGCCAGCCCCCATACAAGTGCCTTCGAGTCACGCACTGAGATGTCATTCAAATTATTAAACATAATGGTGACAATGATGCATTTCTAAAGCCTTGCTCCCTTCCTGACATGACTGCAGTAAGCTAAACACAGCCAACTGATCTTCCAACATTTTCCCTCCCCCTCTTCCCTCTTCACAGATGAACCCGACGTCCCCGTCTCATCTTTTTGAGGAAGAGCACGTTCTGAGCTGCTGGGGTGAATCATTTCATTTCCCTGAACATTTTGCCAAAAGAAAAATCTTTTTAATTCTGAAGGATCTGTGCATGGCACAGCCTCCTCAGTGTCTCATCACATGTCATGAAGCAGTGCTTCTCATTTGAAAGGGTTTCAATGTAAGAGGGTTAGAGGTGCTTTTACCTTCTTTTTCCTGACCCAAGTCAAAGAAGAATAATTATTCATTCAAGCGGGGTCGTCAAGGATGATCTGCAGATGACATTTTCCCTTAGCTGCTTTGTTGTTGCAGATCCCAGGCAGAAGGATTGACAGAGCCTAACATCTGCTGTTGTGTCCCTCAGCCTCGGCTCGGTACAACACATCTCAGCAGCCGAGAAAATACCTGGACAGAGCCACGGGGATTTTCCTTTTCTCTTTTACAAACTTTTGGACATAAGCAACACGTGTGAGGCAGATGGCAAGATGCAAACATACCCACACGATAATGTTTGATATTATTTCAGTTACTTTTTATGTTGCAGCAACACAAGCCTAGCTGTAGAACAACTTACTGTAATATGCTGCGAGTTACATGAGTGGCATCACTACAGTCTGACAGAGAAACAGGTTTTCTTTGTCCATGTTCATTTGTTAATTTTATAAAGATGGCCTTGACTGCCTGGATGATGCCACGGTGTTCTGGATTAAAAAAGCAGAAAGCAGATGCCTCGGTAATAAAGACAATTAAAGCAACAGCTGCACCATCTGCTATTGTCCGTGACCGAAGTAATGAGTGGAAAAAGGAGTCTAAGAGGACTTTTGAGAGGGCAGTGGTGTGCGGGTGCATCCGGAGACGTAAAAAAAAAAATACCAACGACCCACACGGCAGCTAAGATGGGTCAAATCATGCTCAAGTTATCCAACCTATGTACATAAAAGAAAAAAAAACTTTTAAGCAATTAAGCAATGCTGACATTCAGCTCGAAGGAACCAAAACAGATTGCAAATGCAGGATAATATAAAATTCCCTGTTACAGTTATCTCCTGCACCATCCCTTTGTCCTTCTTCTTGCCCGTCTCCTGCCTCCTGTGTGGGCTGAGCCGTAGAACATAAGTGGTGGGGCAGCGTGTGACCTTCCCCGTCTGGGGTTGATTCACTGATTATGCTGGAAAGAGTGGTGACATTCATGCTTGGAGGCCAGCAGTTGTCTTCCTTGGTGGAAACATCACTTCATAGGAACATGCAGCAGGTGGTCCCATATGTAGCAATGAGCTTTGTTTTAAATGCTGCAGCAAAGTCCTGTCGAATGAAAGGAGCGTCGGGCAAACAGTACGTGCTGCACACGCTGAACATGCTTAAACATTTTTTTTTTTTCATTCTAAAATGAATGCATCCTTCAGCGGTGACAAAAAAAAAGCCACAACAGTGAAAGCAGATTTCCAGATTATGTCCCTGGCAGTTTTCCCAAGTGCTACTATGTGAAAAACAGAAGCAAGCTGAAATAAAAGTGACATGGGGAAAACAAAATCTCTCAATCTTATGCTTTATAAGAGTGTATGTGTGAGCTTAAAAGGATGGTTTTGCATATTTCCACCCCACTTTGTACAACCGGAGACAAAAGCTGGCCTTGGTGGAGCTGCTGCTTTTTTCTCTTATGTTTTTTGAGCAGAAAGCAGAGAAGACGTTTAGAAAAGCCTCTTTTTTTGGTGGAAAAAAATGAAGGACATGTACAGGGACACATTGTAGTTCATAGGGAAAAACATTTCACAATTTATCTTTTCATTGTATGCACTGCTTAATTTCCTTGGATATACACTACAGGAAATAAATAATATAAAAGAAAACCTGTTATCTATTGATTCACTATTAAACAAAAACCTTGAAAAAAAATCAGTCTGACATTGCTGTGATATTGATTAAATTATAATACAACAGTCCTGCCACACAGACGCAAGACAGACGTTTGTAAACTTAAGGATTTCTGTTCTTATTTCCATGAAATTATACTGCATAATACAGTCTAAGATACTGTCGGAACCAGCCTTTAATTAACAAGAGTCAGACAAGGTTTTGGGGTGTCTCCCACTGTGTTTGCCAACACACATCATTAATCAAGGGGGGGGGGTTCCATTAAGCAGGTCATTCAGGATCATGCTAAACAATTAAGCTTTGATTAAGAGATTGTTCATCAAGCCATCCAACTCACAGCCAATAGCATATTTAAAGTCCACAGGAACAGGATGCCTTGCACGTAGAGCTCTGTTCTCATAAACACTGGTACACGGGCAGCATACGACACGTAGATTCAAATATCCAGTGGCAACGCCCAAACACAAATTCACACAAACTATTCAAGTTAGCCAAGTAAAATAAGGCATACAGGGGTTTCTTGTCAAAGGCTTTTACCTTCCCAGGAATGTCATTACAATATATGACAACCTAATGCTGCTTTTTCTCATTGTTTTTTTTAAGCACTTTTCATTTCTTTTGAATCAAAATCTCAGCTTTCATGAACATCCCTGCTCTCAGCTTGGATGAATAGTCCTTTTTGAAAAGACTGCAAGGTGAAATGCACACACACACACACACACACACACACACACACACACACACACACACACACACACACACACACACACACACGCGCGCGCACGTGCGCGCCCACATACTGCACACCTAACTGAACCACTAACCTGAAGGAGAGCAGATAAAATGAAAAAAGAGGAACGAGTGGGCAGGCAAGGATGATGGCAGAGTGTAAACAGAAGACAGTGAGACAAAAAATGATTCAGAACAGTTGTATAGAAAGATAAGTTCAGGGTTGTCATCAAATAGAAACAACAGAGAAAATATCCATTAACTATCTACCAGCATGTCATACTCTAGCAACTCACATACAAACAAAAGAAAAATAAGAAAACTTACAATTTATTACAAACACTTCCACAAAGTTTCCATTAGCTTGATTGCCAATTATCAGCACTTAAATATGAAAGAGGTTTAGTAATCAGCAGTCTAATAAGCAAGCTGTGAAAGCAACATAAAACTAGTAATAGGCCCACAACAAGGCCAAATCATCCTTGGCACATTACAACTGTGGAGCTGATTATGACGATGATGATTTGGGCCTGACGATCCTTTGGACCAAGCTGGAATGGCTCCCATGCAGAATGCAAAGTTTATTTTGCATTTTCAATCATCTATAAAGTTTAAACCAAAGGAATTATTTGATAAATCAATTACTCAATCAACATAAATGTTATGGACATCTATTATGATAATGTGATGTTGAAAAAAAAATGTCAGCATCCAAGAACTCCCAAAGATTCACAGGTTCCAGTTTCTTCAAGGTGAAGGTGTGTTTATATTCTGTTTTATAACATATTTTGGTTTTGGATTGTTAGCTTGACAAAACGAGCTATTTGAAAAGTCTTCTTAAATGGCTCGTGACTGGCGTTGAAATCACGGGAGGCCCCACGATATAAAAATGATCACAATATTTATTTCACAAGAATTTATCATTTCGATTTTGAAGATATAGCAATATATATATATATATATATATATAGCAGTATTGCATAACATATAATGTGATATATTGTGATTTACTACCTTTTTTCAAATGTAAAATATGTTCCCAAAAGAAAACTTTGACAATGAAAATCACTCATTTTTCATGCAGAAAAACGGGATTATCAAGCAGCCAGAGTGACCCAGCCTGTCATCCAAACATTTAGTTATTTATGCTATAAAATATTGATACTTGGGATCAATCTATGAATACAATATTTATTTGCAAGCTATTGCGATACAGCTGTATTGATGTTTCCCCCCACAACTATAGTCAATGAGATGATTATCAAACTGATCGGATTAGTTCAGGCCCTAATAAAGATTGAGATTGTCCACATTGCTCTGGCAAACGCTCTACTCTCAGTGTCATTCCCCCACAGCGTCATTAAGGACCACCAATCATCAGAGGCAGATCTACACACCACGGGGGCAGTCGTCTTATCAAAGAAGAACTGCATGCAACCAGCCACACTAGTCTGCTACGACACACAGCTCAGTTTATGGAAAGTATACCGGTCAATAACACCATGTTTTCATCCAAACAGCAGGGACATGATGTGGCTTTCTGGAGCCATTTATCACATGTGGAGCTAACGGTAGAGATATATAGAGATATACAGGCTGAGACAGACAGGGAGAGGGAGCGGGATGAAATGCAAATGTTGGCTGTTTGTCCCACGCAGCTGGTCTAACTGTTTGACATGTGTGATGAATGGTGTTGCACTGGTACTGTTGCCCTCTCGCCTCCACTCATTGTCACCAGTCCAGAGACAAAGGGGAGGAAAAAAAAAAACATCCTGCAGCACAAGCAGTAGATGCTTCCTTTCATCAACACGCACACACGCGCACGCACACACACACACACACACACACACACACACACACACACACACACACACACACACACACACACACACACACACACACACCAATGTATGCAAGCACATACACTGCAGCTTCCCTTCTCCCAGCGCAAACACACTGGTGCAGACATCAAAGCACACACACATTCAAATTCACACTCCCTCCTGCTCCCACACCCTGATAACTTGTATCCTACTGCAAAATGTATTTGCTGAGCAAAGCTTATTTCCTTCTGCCTGGCTAACAAGTTTTTGCTCTCTCCAGACCATCTCCACCAGCGTCTGATGCAACAATTATACAGCCATATGAAAGCACGGGCTGCAGGGACTATGCAGAGAACAGGTACTTATCCTGCACATTTTGTAGAGTACATACTGGTAAACAGTTGGAAATAAAAGATGGGATTGGAAGAGGAAAGTTGCTTTGTTGGCAAGGAGCAGAGCAGTCATTACTCGTCCCGCCCCCTCAGGCACAGGCAGAGGAAGAGGTGCGAAACGGCGGCAGTTCCCTCCTCGTCTGCACTGATGGGTTTGTTTAAAGGGTCAGGATAGATCAGTGAACCTTTTCCAAAAATATAAATGCAAAAACCTCCCAACCGTCCCAAAGAAATATCATGAAAATGAGGTATTCATACAACATTACTCTTGGAATTTGATTGGGGATGTTTTAAATGTTATACCTTAGTGCTCCTACATTTCCAAAGCAGCCCTCGAAAGTCTGAATAAATCTCGTTCAAGGCATCATGGTAGCAACAACAACAACAAAAAAGTCTCAATTGGGGCATGTGTTAAAACAACAGAAGAAAATTAAAAGAACTGGGTAACACCTATTTCTGTTAGAAAAAAACACAATTTTAGCTTGTTTTTCCTGCATGTATGTGTTTTTTTAGAGGAAGGAGAGCCTGGAAAAAAGGGAGTGTAAGATACGAGCCAAAAACAAAACTGATGAGGATTTTTTTTGTGGCATTTATAGGAAACTGACAAAGAAAGTAGAAGCATGCTGTTCAGTCATAATGGGGAGAAATAACACTGATTTAAAGCTGTCACAAATAAACAACTATGTCTAAATCTTCCCAAGTTTACAAATTAATGAGTCAAAATTTAAAGGAGTCACAACACATTTCCTTAAGATATGTAAAGAAGATCAAAGCAGAGTGATTGGTTTTGTATGTACCCATTATTCCTCCCCATACATTCAATAGGAGGGGCGGACCCCATGTTACCTTGACCTAACCACTAATACACACCTGTGGTTATCACTGTATTACCCAGCTGTTCTAAACTAATGGACTCATCATTTTACTGTCACAAGTTTGCTCAGCTGTTATACACAAAATAAAACCGGCTCTTCCCTTGACCAACACTCTATGATGAGTAAGATTTCAAGGCAGACTACACATCGATAGCTTGCAATTATATACAACACGCTGATGGTTCCCACATCACATGGAATTACAGCTAGAAGTCTGGCACCGGCCTGGACCACAGCAACACAAGCGCCAGGAAGGAATGCCAGACACATTGAGAAGATACCAGCCATATATAAAGACATTAACATTTCACTTTAACTCTGTCAATAAATTATTTAATGACTGTTTATGAGCCACGAGGGCATAAAAACGAACTGAAGACATTGGAGCCATTTAATTAAGACTGACTTCTATTAGCCACCTCTAGCTGTCACCAAACTAAACAGCCCAACAATCACTGCAACTTCTCTTCTTATTAAACCAGCTTCTAACAAAGATGCATTATCAGAGTAATTATTATTATTATTTTTTTAACTTAAACCAGGTGTCCAGTCCTCGCCAAACGAAAATCATAGACGATATTGAACATTTCTCAGGACGAAGTTTTTTTTTTTTGTATCTTGTGTCCTGGGTGGGCGCGCAACTCAACTCACGTAAGAACGTCAGCAATTGGTAAACTCCGGACATGCGGCCTCATTAGCTGATTTACAGTTGGGTGATGGAAGAGTCCACCTATCGGTTGAGGTGACGGTGGCTAAAATTGAAAAAAGTAATAACTTCCTTGGCCTTTTTTCACTTGTGGGGGATATCAGCTGGCCTAGAAACTAAAACATGATTTCACATATGAACATAACAGCGGTTAAATAGATGTCCCAAAGGAGATGCCTCATACTAAAATCCACAGCTTGGAGAAAAAAGCCTGAGGGCAAGGTACAGTCTGTTTACATGGTGATACAGTGGGTACGGAAAGTATTCAGACCCCTTTACATTTTTCACTCTTTGTTTCATTGCAGCCATTTGCTAAAATCAAAAAAGTTAATTTTATTTCTCATTAATGTACACTCAGCACCCCATGTTGACAGAAAAAAACAGAAATGTAGAAATTTGTGCAAATTTATTAAAAAAGAAAAACTGAAATATCACATGGTCATAAGTATTCAGACCCTTTGCTGTGACACTCATATTTAACTCACATGCTGTCCATTTCTTCTGATCCTCCTTGAGATGGTTCTACTCCTTCATTGGAGTCCAGCTGTGTTTAATTAAACTGATTGGACTTGATTAGGAAAGGCACACACCTGTCTATATAAGACCTTACAGCTCACAGTGCATGTCAGAGCAAATGAGAATCATGAGGTCGAAGGAACTGTCCAAGGAGCTCAGAGACAGAATTGTGGCAAGGCACAGATCTGGCCAAGGTTACAAAATAATTTCTGCAGCACTCAAGGTTCCTAAGAGCACAGTGGCCTCCATAATCCTTAAATGGAAGAAGTTTGGGACGACCAGAACTCTTCCTAGACCTGGCAGTCCAGCCAAACTGAGCAATCGTGGGAGAAGAGCCTTGGTGAAGAGGTAAAGAAGAACCCAAAGATCACTGTGGCTGAGCTCCAGAGATGCAGTAGGGAGATGGGAGAAAGTTCCACAAAGTCAACTATCACTGCAGCCCTCCACCAGTCGGGGCTTTATGGCAGAGTGGCCCGACGGAAGCCTCTCCTCAGTGCAAGACGTATGAAAGCCCGCATAGAGTTTGCCAAAAAACACATGAAGGACTCCCAGACTATGAGAAATAAGATTCTCTGGTCTGATGAGACCAAGATTGAACTTTTTGGCGTTAATTCTAAGCGGTATGTGTGGAGAAAACCAGGCACTGCTCATCATCTGCCCAATACAATCCCAACAGTGAAACATGGTGGTGGCAGCATCATGCTATGGGGGTGTTTTTCAGCTGCAGGGACAGGACGACTGGTTGCAATTGAAGGAAAGATGAATGCGGCCAAGTACAGAGATATCCTGGAAGAAAACCTCTTCCAGAGTGCTCTGGACCTCAGACTGGGCCAAAGGTTCACCTTCCAACAAGACAATGACCCTAAGCACACAGCTAAAATAACAAAGTAGTGGCTTCGGAACAACTCTGTGACCATTGTTGACTGGCCCAGCCAGAGCCCTGACCTAAACCCAATTGAGCATCTCTGGAGAGACCTGAAAATGGCTGTCCACCAACGTTCACCATCCAACCTGACGGAACTGGAGAGGATCTGCAAGGAAGAATGGCAGAGGATCCCCAAATCCAGGTGTGTAAAGCTTGTTGCATCATTCCCAAGAAGACTCATGGCTGTACTAGCTCAAAAGGGTGCTTCTACTCAATACTGAGCAAAGGGTCTGAATACTTATGACCATGTGATATTTCAGTTTTTCTTTTTTAATAAATTTGCACAAATTTCTACATTTCTGTTTTTTTCTGTCAAGATGGGGTGCTGAGTGTACATTAATGAGAAGTAAAATTAACTTTTTTGATTTTAGCAAATGGCTGCAATGAAACAAAGAGTGAAAAATTTAAAGGGGTCTGAATACTTTCCGTACCCACTGTATGTGTTTACCTTAACATTATCCCTACACTCCAATCTAAACCTACAATAAGAGTATAATATCATGGATTAAAAGCAATATAGAGTATAGAGACTGTAACCTGTAAGCACTGTATGTAGCAATGCTGCAGTAGGCTACTGTCTATGTGTAATGTGTGCTGTGTAGCATTGCAATATTGTTCAAAACAAGTTAATGGTGTATTGTTAAAATTATGCTTTCTTCATTTTCAAACAAATGCAGTGCCTCAGTGATTGAAAAAGAAACTTGAAAAACTCTGAAGCCAACTGGAGCTGCATGCACAAATTACTCAAAAACGTTTACAAGTATTTTACAGTCTCTACTTTAAATATTAGTTTGTCTACTAAACACATGGTCATACACCAGAATGGTGGGGACGCTGAACAAAGGGCACCTGGCCACAAGGCCCATTAAGTATCTTCATGTTGAATGCCCAAGGCCCACTGGGTGTGGTCTTCATCACAAGAGGAGTGAAAGCACTTCACGTCAATTGAGTTGGTGTGAAGTCTGAGAAGAATGGATTGTGTGGTGAAGCAATCATTTCAGATCAAACAGATGGGCTCAAATAGTGTAAATAGCTTTTGTAGTAAGGAGTAATTATGGGAAACTTCAGGAGGTGAAGATCCACTGCTGCCTTTGTCTTCATGCAGCACCCATTTAGGGTGTCCCACAATGTCTTCATCCTTTCCTTCAGAAATGATCCACTCTCATGTGCTGTTCAGGTCTGAGCTACAAACACTTGCAAACAGTGAGGTTAAGGTACCAACAAAGTTCAAACCCTTGATTGAGCCAGTCCCATGTCTCCCGCCAACATGGTGTTCCTTAGATGATGAGCATGACTAGCTAATGCCAACTACCAACAACTTAATACCAAACACATATATAATTTGATTGGAAATCAATAAGTAAGTGACCCAAAAGTGTGGTTATTATTAACCAAGTATTGCACATTTGTGATCAGGAAAGGTCGTGTGTTTGATCTGCTACCATGGTGTCAGTCCTCCATCATACAAAATATGGAAAGACTGATTCTATGAAGCAAGATATATGTTTAGGAGGACCAGCTAATTTATACAAGTTTTTACTTGTCCGTTAATGCTGATTCAGAAGCTGCTCCAAGTTTTATGTATCCAGTTTTGCGCCACTTCTTTCACTAGTAAATTTTTGTGGAGCTCTGTGTGCGAGAGCTTGAAAGCAAGCTGCCTGTCTCAGTGATTTAGGAGATTTGGATTTGTGTTTGAAGCTGCTCCTCCAGAAGGATCAAGGTAGGGATTGCTTTGACATAAAACGCACAGCTGAGTCAGGAACTCTTTCAAACACACACAGTGGGCTTTCTGGTGTGCATGTTCACACACACACACACACACACACACACACACACACACACAGCTCGAAATAACTACACACATGTTGCTGAGTAAAACACTATAAGGATATCAGAGGGGGCATGTTTTGTAGAAATAGGCAAAGTTGCATTTTTAATGTTGTTGCAAGTTTGCAGTAAGTAGCCGGCAAGAACTAAAGCAAATCATCTTATAAATAACATTTCACAATGTATTTTTTGGTAATATTTTTTTGTTGAATTTAAATCTATCGGTTCTCCTGTGCAGCAGTCTTTCTATCAAAGACAACCAGAATTTAAGTCATTTTTCAAAAATATTTTATTTGATATTGATCCAGGTACAAGGAAATTAAAGAACATGAATTTATCTTACAGGACATGGGAATGAGACTGTAAAAGTTTATTTTCTTGATCCACTCTCTTCTTGGACAAGGACATGCATGTGAATACAGAAGGTGGTTTACAGGAAAAACAAAACAAAAAGGGGAATGTACTTTACTGTTGAAATGCCATTGGACTGGGTGGTCAGCTCACCCCATACTGTACAGAAAGACTTCACCCAACAACTTTCTCTTTTTGTCATTTTTAATCCTCTTTTATAGCAAAAAGGCAACACACAGATAGGCTACAAAGAACCAACAATATTGAGAAAATTAACAAAAGAGAGGGAAAGCACTTTCATCCTTCCAAAAAGACATTTTCTCTATTGTCTCGACAAGCAAATTGTGAACATTTTTACTCCTTGTGTTGAAAACGTTTTAAGTTTCTTTAGTTTTGACATGAGAAGAGCAGTGCAGTGAACATGCAAGACGAAGAGTGACTCAGACGACTACTGACCCGGCACCTCACCACGCTGTGAGCACAGTGTGCCTAATCATCTCCTTATGGCCTCGCTGCTCGGCTCTGACACCAAACTTTACAAGGAACAAAAAACACATCTTATATCTCACGAATCTTTATGCATATTTCACAATATACTTTTATTATCATTTTAATAAATACAAAACGACACTGTGATTTAAAAGAAAAAAATGAGTATTAAAGAGACACTAAAACGCAATAGACATTGGAAATATCAATCTTAATTTGGTATGTTCTTTTACTGACATCTTGTCTTAAGGTGGATGAACCAGCACATTATACTCAGAATCAAAATGCACAGCAAAAAACGAAAAGAGGGGACGACAGAACGGACATGAGAGGGATAATTTTGTCATTGAAAATGGAATGGCATAATCAAGTGGAGATGCGTATGGATATATACACATATATACACATACATAAACACCACCAGAATGTAAAATAACCTGAGATACTCTTTGCACCTCATTTCCAGAACACTGGCCACAGGCTGGAAGGTAAAAAAAATGACGATGGCATGACGACAACGGTACAACAGCATCTGATGGCCATTAGTTTCCCACCCCCCTTTATCAACATTAGCAGTACAAAAAAAGACAAAACAAACAGTCATTGAACCACACAAATCCTGAACATTAACATTTGAAAACATTGTTGTTAAGCAGCGTCTTGGAGTCCATAAAAGGCATACAAAGAAACAAGCTTCTCTTTAAAAAAAAAGGACAACCAATAAAAACATCGTCTGAAAAGACACAAATTGAGAATCAGAGGCTGAGAAGTCGAAAGCGGCAGATGAGAAGTGTGTGTGTTGTGGCAGTCAGGCAGATAGAAAGTGTTCTGCTCCACACTGTGGCTGCAGACATGGAGGCAGTGGACCTACGAGTTAATATACAAGGCCTTTCTCCGTTATCACTCCGACTCAAAGCTACATTGTAAATCGTACACTTTTTTTTTTCTTTTTTTTTCACAGAGTTCCTGACACAAGACTGTGCTGATCCTAGTGTATTGGTAACTGAGGCACCGACCTTCAGAGCAACACGTGCTTCAATAGATCCCCTAATTTAACAGCACTTAGCTGGACCCAACAGGTCAATGTGTTGTTTTCTTGGATGATACTGTACCACAGAGAATATTACAAACATAAAACAGTAAGTGCTCTAAAATAAAACAATATTAAAATGGTGGGAACTAAAAGAATAAAACAATTAAAACATTAAAGATGTAAACAAATTATGTTGCTCCACTGATATTTTAGGTAGGTTTGGGAGTATTAGTACTACTAATCATGATAAATACTCCTTTGTTTGTGTTTTCTACCTATTAAGGCCTTAAAAGAGTCATAAGCCTGCCTCTATAAGTGCTTTGACTGGACTGCAGCATGCGGACAGATTTCGCAGACTCCTCCTACCTTTTTGACCGTTGAATTGTAAGTGTGCTGTTATACTGAATGAGGAGCATAAACTCAGTGTGGTAAAATTATTTTGGCAATAAATCATATAATAACTAATAAAATAAACCTTGAAATGCTCGGAGACCCTCGTATATAAATGCAGAAAATGCACTTAGTCTGTTTCTGAAAACATGACAATGTCTGGAGTTGCCCAAAGACATTGCGGACAAAATGTTCCTGATATCAAACTATTATTGTAGGACAGTCATTTAGGAATTAAATAATCACCTCAGTCACTGACAGTAATACAGTATCGTTTGTCTAACCCCTCTGTCCTCATGTCTGCCCTTCAGACTCTCAGGAACCTTGTGTGTCTGCCACCCAATTGGTCTTAACTGTGGAAAAGGGCATCTTATGTGTTGCTGTCTGTGAGCAAAGCATTACTCTTTAATATCTCTCTGTACATTAGTATATAATTTTCTTCTCTTTACTTTACAGTACAGAAACTCCTCTTCACATATTCTTCCGGTTCTTCATGTCAGCAGGAGCTATGTTTTTGTGCTTATCACCAAAAGTTGCAGTGCAAAAACAATAATTAATAATAAAAATGATAATAATTAATGGTAACTATCAACAAACAATGGATTATAAAACAATTACTTTATGGCACAACAGCCACTCAATTCACATATAATACAAATAACCAGATAAAACCCAACTGTTCTTGTATATGGAAATAAAAAGCTCAAATTGAAGTAGGCTTGCATAGCAATGCAACAACAAGTTAAAGAATATATTTACATGAAAAAAAAAAAAATCCCTTTTCCCCAAGGGCAGTTACCAGAAAATTTGTTCTCATATAGATGTTTTCTTTTTCTTTTTTACTTGCCTTTTTCTAACAAAAAAGAAAATTACAGTAAGGTAGGAGGTGGAAAATATTTTCTTGAGGACGAAAACATAGTGGGATGTACAGTATGTCTGTGTCTATACATCACATTTACAGTTCTGTGACACTGCTTTTCTCTGGAGTTCTCTTTGCTGCCTCCGAGAACACACAGGTGAGGACAAAGTTCACTGCCCCATCAAGGAGGGCGTCATTCTTCCAAGACCACACTGGGTTTTCTCCAGTTCACACCCCAGGCAGATCACTCTGTGACAAGAAAGGGGAAAAAAGAACACGCAAAGGTAGTCAAAAAAAGAGCCCGTTCTAGTAATTTACTCTTGTAAATAATACTTTATTTAAAGAGGCTGTTTAACATTTTGGGATATGTGTTTTCTTTTCCTTTTTTGTCAGTTGGTAGCATAAAAGTGGAAACAGGTAGTCTGACTTCACTCTAGTTAAAACAATGACTGTACAGACAGAAGATGAGGCTGGAACTGTAGACACACTCAACACAGTAAGTGTTCACATGAGTACCGCAAGGATAAATTAACTTTAGTTTGACATAATTATGGTAATTTTATGGTCAGAATTAGCCCGGCTGCGCCGACTGTGGCTTACAGCTTAAGTTTTCTTCGCTGGGAATACTGTCTGGTAACTCAGCTCTTATTAGCGTCTGCTCAGCCACTCTGAAGGGCGGACCAATCAGCCTCCAGTGTTGGTGGTTCACCACGTTTGTTCCGCCCCTCCTTCACTGTGATTGGAAGGCCACTGATAGTGGCGATCGCACCATTAACATTTTTAAATTCTCAGTGACTGGAAAAATAACACCAAATGTTCAGCGCTCAGCACAGAATAAACATTCAGCATCTTATCAAACTGCTGGCGTTCATTAAAACAATTAAAAAAATATGCTGTACTCAGTTTTGGCAGTGGCAGAGTGTCGGCTGGTTTCAGCTCATGCTGATTTGTTCAAATTAACCCCAGGTCTATGCCTAGTAGGATGGAATGGTAGCTGCAACGATGTGCCGTGAGGTATATCATAAAACACCGCTGTGAAGCATTAGAATACTGAATTACTCACATAACTCTCCTGAGTACTGTCCTTGTCCATTGGTCCCCAGAAATTCAGCATGCTCTGTGGCGGTCCACTGTTGTGGTTGTCGTGGACCCTCAGTCTTGCGTGGCCCCGTCGAGCCCTTGGAGGAGGCTGTGCCAGAGGAGCTGTGGCCACCAGGGGAAGGGAACGATGGTTTACTGTATGGTAGGCACCCATCCTCTGAAAACACGCACACAGGGACCGACATAGATACGTGACTTTTGATATTGCAGTGATGCACATCTAACATCTGATGCCTGAAGACAAAGAGCAATTTGCAAACTCCGCCCCCTCCTGACATCTGCAGAGTGGCGGTGCCAACAAGCAGTGCCAGGGAGTGCCACAGAGAGGACTCTCAGCCTCACACATGGCCTTACAGCTACCAGCCTTATAAGGGGGGAAAGATGCAATAACAGAGGGACTACTGGCTGCTGTGGCACCCCCTGCTGCAGGGCAGCATAACATTGACCCTCAGCAGTCTCCGTCATTGCATGAAATCTCATCAAACTGCTCCCCACTGCGCCGCTAATGACTGTAATAGAGCCTGCCCCGATCTCTGCGGATTCTACTGCGAATCAGTCAGCGCTCTGACACATGTGGGAATTCACGTACAGGTTTTTTTTTTGAAAAGATGCTGATTGTGGCACCTGTCTTTGTCTCACAGTCTCAGATTAACTGTCTGAAAAACTCCTGGCACAACGAGGCCAGCGAGCACAGCATGGAGAGCTCTAACAGTAGCAAGCAAACACACACACACACACACACACACACACACACACACACACACACACACACACACACACACACACACACACACACACACACACACAGATGGGGTGTCGAGTGGCTGGTGTTTGTGTGAGAAAAGGAAGCTGAAGCGATTAGAGTGCATTTCAGTGGCTGGGGCCTCCTGCCTTACTTGGAGCTGAGCAGGCCAGGACTGGCAACAGTTACAGTGGGATAGGGGGAAGCTGAGGGGGGGCTGAGGGGGGCATTCTGGAAACCAGAGCAAGTGGCAGACAGTGCAATCTGTTCATGGGAGCCCAGACTCAAAGCAGCATGAAAGCTAACTTCAACACGAGAACTTAAAGAAAAATCACCCGCTGCCAAGAAACCGCAGCAGCTAAACTCTGACGTCCTTGTTGTTTTCCTGCTTCGATGTAACAAATTATGTCTTTATTAAGACAAATACTTCAAGTTCTTGCAGGTATGTTCAACTTTCACTCTGATTTTAGTTGTTTAGAGTGTGCAGCCTGCATTCCTAATTTTCTTCAGAATTAGTATTTGTATTTAAGTCAAATTTAACTGATATTTATTT
The DNA here is from genome assembly GCF_022577435.1 of Embiotoca jacksoni. NCBI lineage: Eukaryota > Metazoa > Chordata > Actinopteri > Embiotocidae > Embiotoca > Embiotoca jacksoni. The sequence goes on along the minus strand of NW_027185379.1, from coordinate 4,597,352 downwards.
CAGCTAATTTTGCTTGGCCTACATTTTATAGAAATAAATATAATCTGTAATTTTTGTAACCATGCCAGCAGCATGGCGCTGTTCACACTGTCTGTTTCACATTTGGTTCAGATTGAACTGCCTTGACAACTTTTGAATTCCATTTGCAATTTGTAAACAATAAATTAAATAAATAACTGACTTTTCATCCTCCATCACAAACCAGATATCCAGTTGTCTAACACTTTAGTTCCTGAAAATGCAAAATACTTTAAGACCTAAAAGTTAAATAGACGTCCTCAGCTGATGTTCAGCTTAATGCTAAAAGTGTGGAATAACATGCTAATTTTGACATGTTCATGTAGCATTGTAAACATGTAAACATCATAATTGTAAGCATGTTAGCCTTCGTGTGTTAATAAACACGAGTCCCATAACAAACTCCGCTCCACAGAACTGTTTGTGTAGCTTGTAGTTTTAGTTTTCTCTCATCTCTACCTGTTTTGTGTCCCCTGCGTCCATCGTCAGCTCGGTCCATGGAGCCCAGCCTGTCTTGAGCCTGGCGATGATGGTCCAGCGAAGTGCGTGTCTGTCTGTCAATGGAGCTCTTCATGTCATCCGGCCCACACAGGGGTCCTGAAATGGGCGGGCGCTCCAGGGAAGAGGCCTTCCTGTCTGCAGGGGGTACCACGCTGCTTACAGTGCGGGCCCCCTGGACACGGCCCTGCCCCTGACAGGGAGGAGGCTCCGGGGGAGGAGGTAGGTCTGTGTCGAGGGAGACCCACAGTAAATCACATGGAGCCATACGTCACCTATATATTGTAATGCTGTAAAAGCTCGACTCAAGTTTGAACACATTTACATCCAATATAAGTTTGCATATTAACATAAATCCTTCTTGTTTATAAAACAACAACAGATCCCAGTTCCCAGTCGCTGTCTCACCGTCTGCACCAGCATCTCTCCGGTGGGGAGTTGTGCCCTGACTTCGGGGTTTGCGTGTGGGCCTGGTGGCCCTCTGGTGGCCCAAGCTGTGTGTCCCAACTGTGCTGCCATCTGTTGAAAATGGGCTGCTGGGCCGGGGCCTGTGGGACAACCCTTTACCTGCAGCAGGAATACAGGAACACAGGCCAGCTGGTTAATAAATAAATTAAAGAGCCAACACCTACACGATGGAACTGAGACTGTCACCAAGAAAGATAAAGATTTTCAATCAAGATCCAAAAATCTATTAGAAAAGAAAGATAAAGGTTTTCATTAGAAGGGAAAGCACCCAGGTAAAAGGCTGTAAAAGGCTGTAAGTATAACATATTACCAAGTTATTACACGTGAAACCCAAGAAAGCCGGTGTGCAAAGCCAGATGAGTTACAGAGAAGCTGAGTTAAAGTTAAGGATAAGGAGATACCCGCGGTATAGCCATATACAACAGGTACCATGCACAACCTGGGCACAGCATCCACAAGCATCAGAGAGGAAATATCCAAACAGCATTTTGAGGTAAAAAAAAAATAAGCCAGTGGATGACAAGAGGAACAATCAGAGCAGAAAAGAACACATCATCTGCCACTGGTAGAAGCTCCAGTTCAGCAGTGGGAATCTGGTCTCCACACACCAACCTCTCTTGCTGAGGCTAGTGCCCTCGAGGCGGTAGCCTGCCTTGTCTGCAGCGGCCACCAGTGCCTGGGCAAAGCTGCAGTGGGTAAAGATGGAGCCATCAGATGAACTGCCCAGACTGGACCTATGGCTGGAGAAATTACGGTCATCTTCCGAGGCTGAGCCCCACCCATTCACCATGGACCCTGTTAAACACCACAGGTATCAGCAAACGTGTGTGTGTGTGTGTGTGTGTGTATGTGTGTGTGTGTGTGTGTGTGTGTGTGTGTGTGTGTGTGTGTGTGTGTGTGTGTGTGTGTGTGTGTGTGTGAATGGATCTTTGTACTTTTTACTTCAAAACACTCAAATTTACCACATCATTTTCATATTTCTGAGCTGAGTGGCAATAACCTTTATGGATATATGATCTGACATTCTGAACATCTGTGCTGTGATCGGCATTCAGATGGATGAAGGTGTTGAGTGATCTTATAAAAAAAGAGCTAATATTAACATCCTACACACAAATGATTTCGCATTTGCTGCAGGGCATTTCTGTTCTTGCAGGTGGGTACTTTTGTATAGTTGTTCTGTTCTGGCCTGCCCTCTTTCATCTATTACAAACATACATTGCGCGCACACACACACACACACACACACACACACACACACACACACACACACACACACACACACACACACACACAAAAGTGCAGACAAACACACGGTAGAATGTACACAGTGGAACAGCAGGACTGTCATCAACTGATTCTGCTCTTCTTTTGATAAACAACAATGAGCGCACCTGTGCGGAGCCAAGTTAGCTGCACGGCTGCCTCAGGTGACATCTCACAAAATAGTGCATTAAATCAAACACCTGGTGGTTTGCACAGACAGTTATTTTGTTCCTGCTTAAAAATGCACAGCCACCACTGTCTAAAAAGTTGCGATGATATTTAGTTATCTCACTAACAGCTATAGCTCTGAATATCTCTATTCATATGAGTAACTTAAAGGATTTAAAGGCGATTAAAAGATAAAAGATTTAATCAATATCCTACTAAACATGCTGCAAACACTGAATCATCTTTCAATATTTGATTGGATCACAAGGGCTCACATACGGAATATATGTTTTTACCGTCAGACTTTCGCCTTATACGCTACAATATTTCTTTATGCTTTCAAGGCGGGCGCTTAAAATATAAAAGTATCACTCTGAAAATAAAAATGTGCCACTTTGGCAAGCAAAAACACAGCGAACAGTCGGCTAATGTGACAGCTTTCAGTGGGACCGCTTTGGCAGACTTTGCTTAAGTGGCATGAACCCAAATGCTCAGCTCACACACTCTATCCCTCCCTCACACTGAGTGATGTGATTGAACAGACTGGTGTAACCGAGAAGTGGGGAGGTGTGAGGGTAAAGGTTGCTGGGAGAGCGATGGGGACAAAAAGTTAGCAGCAGGATTTATTAAAAGGTCAGGTCGATACAAAAGGTGGCACAATCCCGGCCAGGATGGCAGCAGATTGCAGATTGAGATTCAAATGAACACAACTCACACACGGATCAGAGGCAGTTTGGTCGGTCAGATGGTCCCCTTCACAATACAGTGGAACACATTTGAAACTGGACATAAAACTTGGTAATATGTCCGTGGTTTATTGATTCAGCACACTGGGAAATCCCCTTCAAAGAGTTTTCCAACTTTGCCATCTGCACGTCTGTTCATATTTGACTGGATCTCTCAAAGCGGTGGTTGTGTCTCAAAGTGGGAATTGCAGCTTCTACCGCAAAAGTTGCAACAGCTTTTTGTTCCTATTGCAGGAACATTTTCTCCGGTTAATGGAAACTTCTATGAAATATGGGCTTGCATAAAGTAGAGTACCCCCTTACACAACCCATTTTTACAGCGCTAACTGAAATCCAAGGCAATAACTACTTCGAACCCTCCATCTTTCCGAGCCATTTTCTTTGAAATTCTTTTCTAAGAGTTTTTCTCTAAGAAAGAAAGACAGCAATTCCACTGGGTCCAATCCTCCCACAAAGAATAGAGCAGATAATGAAGTATAGGCAGTGCCAGCCAAAGCACTGAAGCTTCCAAGTCCTCCGGCTCAGCGAAGGAACACTGCCTCAGCAAATCACATCACAGAATGACTTTTCAGCCGCACTAACTGCCACTTTCTACTGCAGAACCTCTGGAGCACTTCTATTCTCAGGTACAGCAGTCCAATCAAACTGTGATCATTGTAACATAATTTGATAAAAAATTCAATCTAGTTTTCTTTTTTGCCCTCAAAATATATATATCTTTTTTTCTGTGGCTGCAGACCAAGGTTTGCACTACGAGTCTGTCATTTTATGTCTTGAACCAGAGCAACGGGCCAAACCATGTTCTCTAAAAACATTGGCTGCCACCCCCACATGCTCTGTGTACAGATTGAGCGAGGCCAGTAAACGTTAGATGGTTGGGGGGCAGTAAAACCCAGGCTGGGTCCCTCGGCCACTAAAACTGATTTATACCGAAGGAAACCCTTATCTGCATGTCGTTAAGTGGGAAAATCACCCCCCCCTGACGAGCAGGCGTCTCTACCTTCCGTCAGGAGACGTTACCCTGCTCCTCAGAAACTTGGCAAGGCTTTATAGGAGAGTAATCGCCCAGAACAGCCAAGCTTTCAGTTCATGGTAGGCGTAACAGCTTCACTGTTACCACATCTCTGCTTTGCACAACCTATACGGAGCCAAGTAATACCAGGTAATGTCGATGTGTTCACTTCATCTCTGTGGCTTGAGCAAGAAATGGCTCTGCAGTACCCACCACATGAGCACTTCTCATTTATCAGCTAAAAATATGTTGTATTAGTTCAGCTAAGAATAACACATCGGAAAGCCTGTGCAGACAATCTGCTGCTGAAAAATAGCCCCTGAGGAGACGCCGTTTTTTTTTTTTTTTTTTTTTTTTTTCTGGGGCATCAGTGAAATGTTTGATTAACTGGCCTTTGGTGTAACATTATGAAAACAGACCTATTTCCATATTATTAAAACAATGACAAATCTATCAAGCGATGTTTGAAAGGAATCTCACTGCAACCCTCCCCGATTTGTATTGCCTCAAAATGGTGGCCGCAATAAATCTCAGCAGTTTTTCCGCTATCTTTCCTCTCTTTCTCCCGCTAACCCTGGAGCTGGGACCATGTCTGTATTGTCAAACGATGCGCTGTGAGGCAGACTTGCAGAGAGATAAAAATAAATAGTGGTGTCTTCAGAGCAATACAGTAGAGGAGAGATGCAGTAGATTAGGGCCCAGTTGCTGCTTTATATTCCTCTAAATACATCAGCAGTAGCATGTGTCAGCGCTACCAAAACCACTGTTCCATCATCTCATGGAAAACTACTCTTTAGGGCTGCCACTGACACGGTAGTCCAACAAGCAGCACTGTCAGTCCTCTTATTCTCATGCTCTCTCTCAAATGGATAAGCTCCTCTTATTCTCTGTTGTCTTCCTGTTTCTTTCCACCTATAAATATTCCAATATGGATTTCGTGTTTTTAAGTACTCAAAAACTGTGTTGGGTAACCTGAGGGGGAACATTAAATCGAGATTTTCGATCAAACCTGTCCCTCAAATTTCATGGATTGTTTGTGAATATTTCTTCAGTTTTACCCTCCATATTACATCTAGATAATGAGGCCCGGTCAGTATGAGAGCAGCAGTCCAGAACCCAGCTCTGCAACTGCAATGTCATGCCCTTCATTCGTCCTCCTAACAGACGGCTGTAAAAGTTTTCAGTGAGTTGTAAAAATGGAAATGATGCCTCTAGTCTGGAATAGAATATGCTGCACGTGAAATTTATTTCAAATCTCCTCTGGAAGATACGAGTGGCACCAGCTCCGGAGCCATGTGCGAGTTAAATCACAGTCATTCTGCCCTGCCTCTCCCTCCTCTTAATTTCCCTCTCACTATCCTGTTTAAAATTCATGGACTTTCTTATCTCTTTTTTTTGGAAATGATGATTATAATTCCCCTGAGTCTGCCAAAAGTGCTTCAAAAACTTAATTGAGGGACTCACAGTTGGCATGTTCACAGAGCACACTCATGAGGAACATGTCACGATCAACAATCCGTTCACTGTAGAACGAGATGCAACAACAATGGGTCTTGAATACATTTATATCCAAACTAAGAACAAAAATAAATACATCACAATTATTCATATATTATTATAAATTTCAGTATGGTCCCCAACAACGTACATGAGATTAGAGCCCCGGTTTACCTGTTAAAGAGCTGTCCAGGTTGTCCATGCTAGACCCTGGTGTGTGCTCAATACCGCGGGGATGCCTGGCTCCATAGCCTTCATCCTCCTCGTCTTCCTCTTCCTCCTCCTCCTCATCAGCCAGGTCAGTCTCCAGGTCGGAAACCATTGTGCTCGACACGTAGCCCACTGGGGGAGCTGGTGCCTGGGGAGGATGAGAGCTTCCCTGCATGTGCCTGACGGGAAAAAAAAAAAAAGAAAAAAAAGACAGCATATTAGCCCATAGCAGGGACTGTGGAGTATGAAAATATATAAATAAGAATAAAGGGAATATTCAGGGGTTTCTCTGCACAGGAAGAGGACAAAACATGGACGTATAGGGAAATGTAGGGAAATGTAGCGCTAACTTTAGACACCTGTGTCGTGAACTGCTGAATAAATTTGGACAATTCCACTAATTCTACAGTGCTGCTTGTATGCAATCACAATGACCTGCTAATTGCTACTACGGAGGGTACAAAGGCACGCTCTCCAGGCCTGTCGACACATGGCTGTCACCTCAGTGGCAGCCTGCTCTGCAGACAGCCGCGTTTGTTAGAGGAGTGCAAAGTCTTTGACGCGGTTTGCAGTGGGAATTGGTTGTAATTACTGGCCCTATGGTGTTGTCAAAGATGCTCTCTAACCAACATAGTCATTACGGTGTAACATGACATCTCCTTCCTGACAAGGCTTCCCTTCCCTGTCTCCCACCCCCACCACCACCACCACCACTTCACTGTTGTGAATGAATGGCGGTCTCTCATTCTCTGTGCGTTGCTGACAGAATGAAGCATGGTCTTCATCTGACTTGCATGAGCACAACAACAATGGAATGTGCCGTATGGGTGTTGGGGGAGTAAACAACCATGGGTAAGAAATTGTGTCTCTTAGAGTGAGCAAAATACAGTAGTCGCATAAGAGGTAGCATGGGCCCATTAAAATGGAATGATTAATGGGTTTATCTCCACTGCACACACAGTTGACATGAGGAATACTGCAGGACCAAAATAAATCCTAGCAGCAATAAACAGGGACAGAATGTACAGTAAGCATTTTAAAATGACAACAATGCATACATTATCAACTATAACAATATATCTGTCAACATGGTTAGATGGATGGATGGATGGATGGATGGATAATAGATAGATAGATAGATAGATAGATAGATAGATAGATAGATAGATAGATAGATAGATAGATAGATAGATAGATAGATAGATAGATAGATAGATCCATTTAAATCACTGTCATTTAGTACTGTAGTGTTTACCATGTTTGTTTTGCCATGTCCATTTGGTATGCTCTGGTCAGCTCATCCAAATGGGCCTGGAGCATGGGTTGCATCTCCTCCCGAGGAGATGGGGTGAGGGTGGCTGTGGACTGCTGTCCAAAGGACACAGCAGCTGGGGAGGAGGCAACCCCTCGAATGGGCGGGGTGGGAACCCTCTCCTCCTCCTCCTCCAGCTCATCCTCCATGCCCTGGTGAAGATATGTCTGCACAGGCATGGGTGGGCCCCAACCGTCACTCTCATACCTGAAGTAAAGAATAGTTTTTACTGTACAAACATTTTGACACTTAATATGTGGAGTTCTTCAGCAACTCTAGAGCTCAAACTTACACTAGTAACTATCTACTTATACATTATATTCTCAACTATTCAATCTATAATTTTATGTTGAAAATGTGAGAAGGGGAAATTAAAAAGTTTAAATTTTTGCTTAAAACTTGATTCATTTCAAACTAGCAATTCATTAAATTAGATGCTGATTAATTTGTTTTCCAAAAGAGGAATGTATGACTTGAGCTGTTGGTTGTTTCAGCTTTAGTCTGATCATTTCTATCAGACGCAAAGAAGGAAACACAACAAAGAATTAAAAATGTAACATAATTAACACAGCACACTGAAAGCTATGCTTATTACTGAGGAAAGATGGGGAAATATACAGCAACACAATATGGTGTGTGGTATTGTCAATGCCTGCATATATAAAATGCTTACTGAAGGAGTAAGGGAAAAGCAGATAGCATTAAAGTACGAATATTTAAAGATCAATGTCTGTAAACTAACACAGAGCTCTGTGACCTTGTCCAACTTTGGTAAGAATTTGTTATACGACAGTCCTGAGAAAAATTACAGCGGTTGTCAGGCTTCACTTCCTCATAGCTGTGCTTATACATGCTGAAATAATACTGGCCATAAAGAAAATGTTCATTAAAGAAATTTGTCAGTGCACACTCCATAGGACATAACTGTTTTAATCTGCTGCCATTAAGAGCAGCCTCAGATTTACAGTGCTCGGGAGTCTTCATTTGCCAGATAGCCTATTAAAGCAGATGACTCTCCCAGATTGGAAATGGGAGTGAGAGGACATCACACCTACTGGACCAAAGAGAGAGACACTCACAATCACTTAAATAAGCTTCTGTTACTGACAGTACAGTAAGTTTGAGCTTCTGTTAGATTCACTGCACTAAATAAAATGTTAAAAAGCATCAGCTAATTTGAAAAAGCAATGCAATTAGTGTAAAGAGAAGCTAAAGAATCGATTGGTAGTGAATCAAACATTTATGAGAAGTCAGCTTTTGATATTTACTTCAGCCTCAGTTGGTGGATAGCACACATAACAAACTGCATGAATCTCCACTCCATCTCTCTCTCACTTATCGTTTTATGAAACAATACTCCAAGGATTTTCAGCAAACAAATTTATCTGAAACCATCTACACACTAGTAGCAGCAGGAGCCTGATAACAAATGCAGGGTTTTTTTTCCAGTCTTGAAATCATCTCATAGATTGAAGACAGGATCAGCCGATAGTTTGATCTGCACCCACCAGTATATGAGTTTTTGTGAAAGAGCCCGTGTAACTGGCTGCCTGTGGAGACTATACACACATTGATCCTTCACTTCTTTCCACATCTACAGTAATACAGTAATTAGCTGCAGAGAAGGCAAAGCTGAACCTTTTTACGCCAAAGAGAAACGTTATGGCAAGAACGGTCTTGTTCATTCCAGCAAACGAGACACTTGATCCTCTGCTCATACTCAGAGAAAGAAATATACAGTGATAGCAATGCAAATAAATCAGTCTCAATCTATGTGAAGAGTAGTCTGTAAACATTATGGGTGTAAAAAGCTACCATCTACATCTGTTTATTTCACAAAAATAAATAGAGACAGATTTATAGCAGAAGTTGGCGTGGCTTACAGTAAAATGTTGTTGTTCATCGTCTATAAAGCTTAATTGTTTGTGTTCAGTTATTTTCTACTGCTATTTTTACTCCTGGTAAGTTTTAGTATATGTTAAGCTACGCACCAAACATGCAATATAACATTTGAAGCATAGTACTTCAAGATTTTGTTTATAATATACAAATAATAAAGTAAGGTTTGTATTTGAGCCCACCTTTAGAAAATACAAATTAACAAAATCAAAACTAAAAGTTGGATAACTGTGAATGATATGGGTCAAAATATGGTTTTAGTAGCATTACATTCACACATATAGCATCATTTTCTTATTAAATGGAAGTTGATTGTATATTAGTAGGAGGTCCAGATTTAAAAAAAAAAAAATAAAAAAAATAATGGGTTGAACGGGCTTTGAAAGCAATTTAGAAAGCTGTTGATGAAAATTTGCAAAGCACCTTTAAGATTATCGATAACTTCAGCCTGACAGTTTCCTCTCTGCTTTCAAGTAGTGAAAATTACGAGACTTGGAATCTAATCATCAGGTAAATATTAAACAATCAAATATTATCCTGTACTGCACTATTATTTGAGCCTTACTGCAAGCATATGTGTATGTTGTTAATATGTTTTTAAAGGGTGTTATTTGTTTATCTGTTTATATCAGAATAATGTATTTGTGTACATCATTAGCAGACTTACCCTCCTCCCTCATGGTGCTCATTGGGATAATGGTCCATCTCAGTGCCAGGGAGAGGGTGAATCGGGGGAGGGGGCAGGGGAACGTTGGCCCAGTTGGACCCATTGGCTTTAGTAGGTTTAGAGCCAGCCTTGGTTTTCTTCTTCTTTCCTCCCTTCCCACCTACAAAAGGAGTTGATGCATTTAGTAGACACAGTCACTTAAAATTTGATTGTATAAAAAAATCCATTAAAAACTAATATACCCGTGGAATAGCATTGCAAATAACAGTAGTTGCTTTTGCCATGTGACAAATGTATACCAAAGAAACTCAATTACATCCAAACATGCTACTTAGATTACAAATCCATTTGGACCCAGTTTCAACATACCCTTGGAAAGTCGTACACAGTTTCAAACACAAGATTTCAATGAGCGCCCACCTGACATGTCTTTCATAGAAATCTCAAGGTTGCCTGATAAAAAGTGTGCTTCCATTGATTGATTGGCTGAAAAGCCTCAAATCTCCATAGAAACAGAGGTGAACGGTAGTAAAGGAGGCTGAAGCAGACCTTTGGGCTCCACCCATCCCTCATTGTCCCCTTTCACACCAGGTTCCACAATGAAATATCTCACTTCACGGCATCATCATAATGAATGGCTTGTGTAGTGTCAGTGTGTCCCTAATGGAATTCACTGAGAGTCTATTACTACTTTCATTTCTTTTATTACACCGGAGAGCCACTAACCCCATCCATTTCCACTCATATCCCTCCAACATCAGATTCTCCACTGCCCCATCCATCTTCATAAATCTGCCAGCCAGGTCAATACTGAGTTTTATATGATTTGGTCACTGAGGAAAATAAAATAATAAAAAAAATCTTTAAAAGACACTTGACTTCAAGCCCAAATTTGTTGTTAAGTGGAGGTATATATTCTATACACATATTTCTGAAGACATGCTGATGAAGAAAAAGTCAACTCATACAATTTGAAATGCTTTGAAGTGCAAAAACAACAACACAAATGATTTATTCTTTACTTGTAGGTATATGGGAAAATGCATATACCATTACTTGTATATGATATAGCAAATACAGTATAATTTAAATAGAAATCTTACAACAGATACAATAACTCTTCTCTTCTATAAGATACACCTGTTAAAAAAAAAACTGACCTGAGATTTTTTTACTCCTGCGTACCTCACAGTTACACATTAACTTCCGTAAATCAAAATTATGCAACGTAATGTGTTGTATTCTGAACATTAGTGCTTTATGATTTGTTACTATAAAATGTTTGAAACGGTTACTAATATTTCAAAAAGACAAGATGCATAATACTTATACTTTGTATGTTTACATTGAATATAACATGTATAGTAACGGTATATTGTGATATTAACTTTGTACATTTATAAAGCCAAAGTATTACAGTAAAGCTTTCTACAAACATGTTTTTCCTCTAAGAATAAATGTACATTTACTTGATATTCGCATTATCTTAAAGTATCTTTTTAAATGACTAACAATAAGTTGATCTCTGCTTCAGTCTGATAATGAAAAGCACACACTTTGATCGTTGTCTATGCATACAGTGCTAACACATTTAAAATGTACATTTAGATTTTGGTTTTAAGCATTGAGTATGATCTCCAAGTAGAGCAAACCTGTGCTGCATCACTAGTTTTTTAACACAAATTTTGATTTATAGAATATTCATATTACTTATCTTTGAGGCCTCTTAGATTGTGGGAAGTGGGGAGACACACTTTACAGTATTTGAATATAAAAAAAAAATCTATTTGTGTCAGGATGAAATGTCTCTACAAGTAAACACCTTACATCTCAATCCAGAAAATACCACAGGCTGACTTCACCAGCCACGTAGACTAGTGAAAGCCAATTTGGGAAAAATCTGTTGAGGACATTTGTATCTGTCATCTATTGGTTAGCCTCTGCTGCCAAATGCCTGTAATAACTTCTCCCAGTGCCCCCAAAAAACTGCTGATACTGTATCTTGTGCAATGTAACATCCTGCACTGTGTAAACTGATTTGACTCAAGCACAGTAAAACGTATGTCAGTCAACAAAAGAAAGAGAAGGAATTAGGTACATTTCTATTGATTTTTATGAGAGCAAGATGGCGGAGAAATCAAAAACACTGTATAGTTTGTCTTGAGAATTCGGATTAGGTTGCTTTTCCAGCAACAAAAATAACAGAAATGAGCATGGAAAAAAAAATCCTGATGCAAGAAAGATTCAGGCATGAGGAGATAGAAGAGGTGTCAGAATAAGATTAATAAAGAATGGAAGTAATAAAGGAAACAACTGTAAGCCCAAGGCAGGTGGCACCACAGTGTAAGCATAGTCTGGAAGTAATTGGGTTTGCTAATCGCACCTCTGGGCAGCGCTTGACTTTTACCAATAAATGGTGAGCTGACGTGATTGTTCAATCATCCTTAGTCCCTCTACACAAGACCAGCCATCAATATTATAAATGAGCCACTTCCAGGGAAGGATGGTCTGGCACTGGAAACGCAACAGCTCAACCCAAATATGAAAAATACAGAGAAAAGCTGTGGCTAGGAGCTGAACAGGAATTACACAGCGAACTCATCTCTTCTGACAAAACTGGGCCTCTCTTCAAAGGGGAACTGATACTAAATATAGATCCAGCTCTGGGTATTTATACCCGGGGTTTGGGCACTCCCAGCCTATAACTGCAGGGCTGCATAGCCTTGAGCTTGCTTTGTTTTCATTGGGTGCATCAGTGCTGAGGGGGAAAGCCACAGCGCAAACACTCTAGAAAAACTATGCAACCAGATATAATTTATGAGTGGGAGAATATATAGCTTAAAGTCATGTATCATTATTTTTAGCTGAGGCTTTTCTTTTTTTTATTCTTTTTTTAATAATACAACATGTTAAATAATGAAGTGAGATGCAACATATATGGAGAGTGCAGGAGAACAATGGGCCACATAGCTGTGGACTTCACATGGTCCTGGACTCCGTAGCTTCATAGACAGGCTGGGTGAGGGTGTAGGAGAGCAGAGAGTCTTCGGGGTCTCTAACTGCTACAGAAAACACCAGTTGCCTCTTCGCTCTTACACCAAGAGAGGTTTTAATGAGCAGCTTCATGTCCCCGGTGGAGATCCATGCTGTCATGAAAGCTGATCTATTTCTGTTCCTTTTCATCCTGCTCTCCTTCTTCAGACCTGGCATTCATTATTCCTTCCATCTCTTTTCAAATTTACTTTGGTTGAAGTCTGAATCAAGGCTTCGCTTGTGGTGATTCAAATTCTCAGCACTGTTGTAAGTTGCACTAAACAGTATATTTATTCACTTTTATGGCACCATTAATACATTATTATTTCAGTTTTATTTAGATGTATATTTTTTTCATCATTACAGGTGCGATGCCGTGTAACTCCCTGCTGAAACTGAAAATTAGACAGTATATAGTAGTTACAGGCTTTTATTTAAAGGTAGATGAGAGGTTACTGACAGAGGAGAGTTATTGGAACCTTTTTGCATTAAATTATTATAAAACGGTGTTTTTTTCCTATTTTCTTAACTCTCAGCGCTTTAAAGGAATAGTTCAGCATTTTGGGAAATACTGATATTAGCTTTCTTGCCACGTGTTAGAAAAGATTACTGTCTATCTGTTAACCCTAACTTTCAGCCAGAAGACTTAATTAGAATTGAGACTGAATAAAGGACCAAACAGCTCAGTATAGGTAAAACGAAAAAAAAAAAAAATGGCTTCCTATCTCCCCTAAAGCTCACTAATTAACACATGATATGTTTTAATCTGGAGGAGTTAGGTGATTTACCTTTGCATCAATCTTCTTATTTAACTCTTGGCAAGAACATGAACAAGAATATTTCCTCAAAGTGTCAAACTATGCTTTTAAATTGCATTCTCTGACACACTACCTTTAGACATGTATATTTTTTCACATGTATATTTTTTCACCGTTTCTCTTTATCAAATGAAGTAAAAATACAGCATGTGCCAAGACCAGTCAGCCCCTTTAGTAACCTGCGTGTCTATAAGAAGAATCTGCCTGCAAGGCATGACCACTTCACATTCTTCTCTCCAGCCCGCTATGTGCCAGAGTATTGAATTAGAGACCAGTTAAGGCAGTGGCTTGTAACTAGATAAAAGAGGACAGTGCAGGGGAGGCAGGCAGAGGGCTGCCTTGGCGTCCTATAAATGACATTGTAATTCTGCGAACATGGGTTTTAGTGTAGTCGACCACCATTAGGGGAAGAGGGAAGAAGGGAGGTATTTTTGCCACTTTACCCAGCCAAGCATCTCTAATGGTGTCTGTGTGTGTGTATACAGTCCACTCTGTCTGAAAGACTCCCTCTGCCCCTGCTCTTGTCTGCTCACTCACACAGTGAGAGACAAAGCCTTTACAAGGACCGACAGTGATGGCAGAGACCCAGCTTTAGCACTTGCAGCCATATTCTGTCAGACGATTATACTGGTATTCTTTCTTTTTTACATAAATGTCCTGACTCTTTATGCTCTGATAGGTTGCCAACTCCTATCCTATATCACAACACTGCTACATACAGTACAGAAGTAGCTGTACTATATGTAGAAAAATAATAAAGCATTCACATGTAATCAGCTGGAAGTGGGGGAAGCTGAGTGAGCAAAACATCTCGGGTGAGGGAGAGGGCATTGTGTTAATAGAAATGTCTTAGATGTCAGGTTTGTACATGCAAATAACAGATCAATAAAGCAATTAAGACATCAGTCAATCATAAAGTGGGGCGGAAGAGCAGAGTGTCCCAGTCTGCTTAATTCTCTGCAGCGTAAAAACCAACCTGAGAGACTGCCGCTTCGCTCTGAGCTGTTGTGAGAGCTGGTGGTGCTGAAATCTTGTGATTGGTTGTGTGGGATTCTATTAGACAATCCTTCGGCCAATCGGTAGTCAGGAATGAAAAGGAGGGCTACAGTGGGGGTTAAAGGGCAAAAATCACAGTGGCATCAAGTGATTGGCAGTTAGCACAAGCCCATGCAAACATGCAGTTAGAGCATCAAGCAAGCAGGATAAATTCAGGAGTCATACATTTATCACGTTGCATGTATTTAACATCCCATTCACTGTCTGATTTGTATGCAACAGACCACACCTTTGCTGGACAAATTTGATTTGTTGTTGATTTGAAAAGCATGGCTCTAATCTTTCACAGAGCTCGTCTCAGTTGTGAAATGGGATGGATGAGTCAAGAGATTTTATTTCTATATTTGTCTCTCGTAAGAGAGATATAATCAAACATAATCACGTTTGATCATAGTTCTTAAAATAATGCCAGGGAGAATTAGAAAAGCAGTTTTTGAAGATTTATTGCATTAGAAGGACTATGTAAAAACTATAATTAATCTGTTTTAGACTGTTTGAAAATGAGATTATGAATATGTATTAGGATAGAGCCGGGGAATACTCATTACACCTCAAGTACGGAACTCCACTCGGCTTTAAAAAATGCTGCATCAAATCCACGGTAATTAATTTGGATTATTTTCTTAAATATTAGTCAAGCTAAAATGGATTGGCAACTACTCTGAAACTGCAGGAGGCCTGGTACCATCATGGAAACGGCAGGAAAATAGATGGATCACTTTACTGTACTACTTCTTCGTGAGATGTTTATTCAACCTTGGAAGGTAACCAAAATGATGTCTGCTGGAGGGAAACATACTTATTTTTTTGAAGACAACTTCTACAGAGAGGTTAGCAAGGCCTCAGAGACTTTTGGTGGGAAAGTTACAAGTGTAAATTTAAGGCCTTGAATCCAGATCAAAAAATCTAAACAGATTTGTTCATAACATCACAAAAGTAATGTCTCTAATTGACATATTATCCAACTCAAACAAAAACCTTTTTGAACTTGACACACACAATAATCCCACATACAGCTAATGACAAACTCACTTGGTCAGTGTGACTTACTGTTGTTGCAGGAGTTTTTGTCAGGCAGGGAGTAGCCCAGGTTGGCCATCTCCTGCTTGGCCTGGAGGGAAGCCTTCCACTGGGCCTCAGGCAGGTCCACAGCCAGCTCATGGATACTGCTGGAGTGCAGGATCTGAGTGGTGGCATAGGGAGTGGCCTGGGATGTTTGGCCGGGGCTGTTGTAGTTGGCTTTGGTGGTGAAGTCTATGCTGCTGTAGATGGCTCCATCAGAGAGCATGGTACCGGTCTTATCCCCTTGTCCAGTGGGGAGATCTGTAAAATAGTTAGGGGGGGAGCTTATAGCAAAGTAAAAAAAATAAAATAATAATTCCCCTCACCTGTAACCCTGCTGTATTTAAATAAAAGCTTGTCTGATTTTTACGACAGATAATGAGTATCCAGCTGTGCGTCTTGCCTTGAATTAACTGAGATTTAAGTGCACATGGCGTTATGGAGTTATGGATTTTGGACCTTTTGGATCAGCTAAAATCTTAAGAAACAGCACATTCAAAATTCATCTAAAATTTTTTTTTTCTTAAATCCCAGTTATTTAAGTATTCCATCCCTCATCCATCCAGTCGAGGTGCCCCGTTCTCCCTCCACATATCCTCTGGTTATCTCACTAACCTCCCTTCCCTGCTCATAAAGCTGATGCTGTGTGTGTGCTAACAGAGGCAAGGAGAGCGAGAGAGCGCTCGGGAAAGAGAAAGCAGACTCTCTCCATAGTGCATGGTTTGCATACCCAGTGAAGGGGAGATGATGTAGAGCCGAGGCGGAAGTGTCCGTATCTGCGCCAGTCAAGCTGCGCCTGTCCTTCACGACTGGCTGCTCAAGACCATCCTTTCAAACAGCCATCCACCCCCTGCTCCTCTGCCTTTCTCTCCCCTCACATTCTCCTGCTCTGAGGTATGGGCTGTGACACCAGGCTGGACTATCTGCCATCACTCAGCCCAGTGACAGTGGAGGCCCTGCTGTTAATGCTGTCCTCTGATGTGATATATAAATGTGTACCTAAACACACATGCAATATGCATATATGTATACATCTTTCATGCATATATGTACATGATAAACAGCAGGCGCTCTGGTAGAACAGAAAAGCAGGTGGGGCCGACATCTTTCATCTTTTATGGTCTCTTTCTCAAAACAAATGGGACAGCACCGGGGCACTCACCTCCTCGCCCAAAGTTACTGAGGTCATTCGGTCCCCCGGAGCTGCTGTTGACAGGCAGGCTGGTTGCTGGCCAGGAGTCTGCTAACCAGGGGTAGCCTGGGTCACTGGCATTCAGCAGGCCTGGTCGGCTGAGTGGAAACACAGGAAGAGATGCTAGATTAAACATGGGCTGTGAAATTACATTACTCCAAGAGTTTTTTGTGGGCAGGAACATCCCAATTGCATATTATGCAGGGTTTAGTTCTGCATTATGTAACTGGATTCAGAAATAATGAGAAAAAAAACAACAACAACATGACAGCAATCAACAGCAAAACATTGGGAAGACAAAAAAAATAAAAAAATAAAATAAAACGTATGTTTAAATGTTACTTTGCACACAAGAATGTGTGTTTGTCTGAGATAAGCTTACCATAAGCCTCTGAAGCTAATTAGACACTTACGGGGGAAATAATATAAAGATACATTTCTCCTCCCACAAAGTGGAAACACAGCCCTTTATTCCTCTGTTTCTCCTGCAGTGTCTCTGTCACATTCTCAGAGTTATTGATGCAAAAGCATGCTGTGGAGGCTCTAATGCATTTACTCACTGCACACATGTGCAGCAGCACATGCTGACACCCACGTGTATAGGTTTCCTTAATCATTAATATCCAGTACATTCTGCTGTGTTTTCCCATCAACCCCTTGTGGTGATGTCCAGACAGTCTAAATCTTATCTGATGAGAAGTCAAACAACTGCTCTCGCCCCACCACGAAGCTCGTGGGATGCCTGCATACGGGAGAGGGCAGGTCCATTTAACAGGTGTTGTGTCCCTCCTGAGGGGGTGAGAACCATAAAAGCAGCCATCAAGACTTTAACCTGTCATGGGTGACTGCTGGGGGCCATTAGGGCCACTTTACTGTACAATCACGTCTGAGGCTTGTTACCATGGGTAACACAGATGGAGTTAAATGAGAATGAAAGATGTGGTTAAATGCCTTCGTTTATGTGTCAGTTCATCCACACTCCACTTACCAGTAAAATTGATTAAAAATCCAACAAAATTCAAGAATGTGTTGTCACCAGTTTACCATAAGAGATAAAGGATACAAAATAAACACATTTTAAGCCACTAAAATATTACAAGTATACACAGCATACCCACGGCAGAGTTCTGTGTAGCAGATTAGACACACATGTGCTCTGAGGTGCTGTGAAACACAGTAGTTACCAGCCGGGCTGCTTGATGGGGCTTTATGTTTCAGCTCTGGTGGGATGATGTGTTGGCTCTGAGGGACTGGGAGAGAGTCAAGCCCTGAGGACAAGGGCAGGTAATGGGCATGCTGCAGTCCCTCTCTGCCTAAGCCACAGGTTCTAATGAGAAGAGCTGCGCCACAGAGGGGGAAGTACAAATGAACTGCAGCCCTGGCAAGCTAAGAGCCCTCGCTGTGGTTCCTGAATGCCAAAACAGGCCCTCGGGGGAGACAAGTCATTCAAATTGATGGCTGTGCATCAGACACATGCACTTTTATAGGGTAATACATCTCACCCCGTCCTTCTACCTCTGTTTCTGGCAGCCATGTTACCCCCACTGCCATTATTCTCTCTTGCCATGCAATCTTTCCCTAAACCTATTTCCCTTTATTTTCCTCCTATACACCTCCACCTCCTCTTTCTTTATCTTCTTCCTGCCTCCCGCACGCTAAGCATCTGTCAGGCTGAAAATTCCAAACGGCTGAAAAGCAAGAGGACATTATTCACCTTTGTTGACTCCAGCAAGACTGCACTAGAAATGTACACTGTCAAACGTAAAAGGCCATGCCTTTGTCTCATCACCAGCCTCGCTTGTCCCGTGTGCTACAGCAAGTCCTCCCCCAGCCCACTCGAGAAAAAACATTTGAAAGACAAGGAGCTGACAGTGGAAATGGCTGCATCGTCCTTGTATTCATCACACAGCAATATTTCTGCAAAGGATAATTAGAATAGGACTGATTTCTACTGGGGATATTTGTTATATGTGTGTGCCTGTGCGTGCGTGCGTGCGTGCGTGCGTGCGTGTGTATGTGTGTGTGTGCGTGTGTGTGTGGGTGTGTGTGTGTGTGTGTGTGTGTGTGCTTTGGTGGTGCGTACGGGTGGGGGATAGACATCGGGTCATACGTCTAATAAAAAGTTGACACCTAACTTTTAATCCCTGCCCAACCTAGGATGGATGGCAACCTTGGCAGATAGAATTTGATTTGGAGCGTTTCCTCTTGCTGTTAGACATTTCAGTTGCTTGTGATGAGTAGGAAGGAAACCATAAATACTGCCTAAGATGCCTGACACTGAGCTTCCCATAAATAAGCCAAGTGAGAGAGATTAATTCCAAAGCAACTTCATAAATCAGGTGTTTATGGTCCCAAAGACGAGTGAATGGAATGTGGATTAAAAGTCTAGCCATTAGATAACACTTAGAGCAATGGGAAACACAGATTACTTCCTAGATTAAACTCTCAGAGAACATGCTGCCATTTAGTATTCAGATCCTGGGATGTAAAGGAATCTCCATAGCAACAGTGTTAGTGAAACCTGTCCACTGCAAATGCTCAGCCCATTCTCCCTGCCGATAGGAGAGAATGTGCTTTGCTAAAATATTGATCAGTGCTGGGATAGGAAGTTATTACTACCTTCTAATTACCATCTCCCTGTTGGCAGGGGGATAAGGAATGAAGCCTTATCGTCTTTTATCAATTTAAACTGAGCAGCCAAAGAAAAATCGTCCAGGTCCACGAATCTGCAGCCTATTCATCTTCCATGAATCATCTATTTTGTGATCGATTAAGTGTAATTGTTCAGTCAGAGCAATTTGGCAGGAGCCAATGAGAAACTGGTAACAGACGTGGCTTCATTTGCTATTGTCTAATTAATGCAATGAACATCTCATGCAACAAATGAACACATTTTCCCGAGATACTCCGCCACACATTTTCATACTCAGGGCAGATGGGGAAGTTGCAACATCTGGGATTTAATTGCACCAGAGTGACAAACGGATCACAGGCTTGTGTTAGCGTTCCAGGCTGCATATTATTCCAGTATTGCAAAAATGGTAGGAGCCACTGCTACTGACTAAACATATGATAAATATAAAGCAGCAAAAATACAGACATTTCAAATCCCATTCACTAGAATGAAAATCAGAACCTCTTATGTGGAAAATGGAAGAAAAAAACACTACAGCAGAAAGTAGATGAGAAATGGCATAGCAAGTGGCGTGGCTAATTCATTAGGAGATTGCCAACAGCTCACAGAACAATACAGGCAAAATTGCCCATTGTAGCATTCAGTTATACGCATAGAAAAAGGGAGAAAATGTGTTGAGGGGAAGCATAAATACAAAAGTGCTGCACCCAGACTGCAGAGCAGACACATTCCCAAAAGCCCAAAGACACACGGGGTCAGATTTAGTTGCAATCTCTCCCTGAGTGTTTGAGATCTGGAGGTTTTACCTAGTCAGGTGTGATAAGCAGTAGATAGACAGAAGCCTGGGATTCTCAGGGGAGTCTCCTGAATACCCACAAAGGCTCAGTAACTGGTGTCATTGAGATGTGCCCTATTCACTGTAGCCCCTCTCTCTTTCACTAACACACAGTGAAATGGAGCAGGCTGGATGGGGGTGCAAGTGGGGTACCTCCACATACCTCTCCCCTGGGTAATTATTTTTACATTATTACATGTGCTCAGATCCCAGCCGCCTACGCAAGGTGACAGGCAAATTTATCACTCCAGAGGGCTTCAGGGTTGCCTGTAGCCAGCAGCGGAAGATAAATGACAAAATAAAAGCACTCTCTGCTTAAATTGTTTCTGTTAATTCTGTTGAGGAGATTTATGAGTTCATCTATCGATGCATGGATGGAGATGTGGTAGAAACATATATTTGCACGCCGGTTTGCAAGGTAGGCACACCCCAGGTATTGATTATCTGTCAATATATCAGTCATTCATTAGTGTTAGAATCAAAAGCAGCTTGCTGTACACTTCATGCATGACTGTCAAGGAAATGTTGTGTAAAGCTGTGGACAGAGAGGATTAAATAATAATGATTGAAAGGTTTTTTTTTTTTTTTGCTGGTGATGCTGCACACGAATACAGATACCATTTTGTTTCTTGTAGGACACTCACCTTCCATTGCTCATCAGACCACCGTCAACTCTCTGGAATGTCACTAAAGTCAGAAAAAAAGGACAGAAAGAGAAAGAGGAAAAAAAAGCCAGATATTAAGTTTTTCTAGTGTAATACAAATAAAACAACCAGGATTCGTTTCCATAATAAAGATAAGATACACTTTATTTTTGATATTGCACAGTTTGCCCTTGTGTTTCAACAGCTACGTATTTATCTTTTCCATAGAGACACTTGATGGATTCACTAAAGGGTGAAGATGTCCCTCTGAATCCAAAGACTTTCATGTATTTCGCAATACAAGTGCAATGACAAGGACTGCATATTGCTTTCTTTTGCATAAGTGGATACGTCATGTGTTCCTCAAGGACAAGATGCCTGATGAGAGGGAAAACTCATTTCATCGTTCTTATTTTTTTGCTGCTGAGTTATTATCAGATTTGTGATTAAATCTCAGCCAAAAAATGATTAGAAAAGGCAGACGGTTCATTAATCACATTGAGTTTTTTATCTGCAAGGATGGAGGTTGAGTTACTGATCTTCTGGCTAGTAGGTCTCCCCAGAAGCCAGGCATGTGGCCCGTTCCATTACCGTGATCTATAGATAACAAGGGCCGCTCTTTATCAGCGGCTAGTAAAACTCGGCGGCTGAGAGTGAGAGACGGCTGCGAAGGATCCATTATATCTCTGTTGTCATGACAAAGTAGCGGGGAGGGTTCTGAGCATGTAAGAACTTCAGTGGATCACAGGAAACACAGAAAAGCAGCAAGAGTTTTTGGAAATCACCCCATACCAATGGGGGGGGGGGGGGGGGGGGGTAAATAAGAGAGCTGCTTTACTACAAAGGAGAGAAGGAGAGCAGTTAGTAATTTGGCTCATTTGTTCCACAGATGGAGATTAAAGAGAGGAGAAGGCTGAACATTCCTCCTCTCTTTTCTGTTTCAGTCAAGTTGATTCCACAACAAGCCCAGGCACCGCCGAGAGAGGGGGCTTTTCTGTGGCTGACGTAGTAACCGATGACAGCGACCGGAAACTCCCACAATGGATTAGAGAGGCTGTTCACAAGACATTTTAATGTATTACTAACATTACCTAAGTATAGTTAATCCAATTTCCTCTCCTATAAGCCACAATTTTAGGATTTTAAACGAGAGAAAGACATTTAAAATTGTGTCTAGCGTGCGTGTTGGAGCAGCTGAGAGTTTATTTACAACATCAAGGTTTAAGCAACTGAATATCATCAGGTGGAATTAAAATACTTCGTTTTACCCAGATAAAACCGACATTGCAGGTCTGTCGGTGTGAAATATAGCTTTGAAGCTCAAGACAGACGTGGCATTCTTTATTCAGTCATAGCCAAACCCGTTTCTCTTTGTTCCACCACCACCAAACTTGCATTCGAGAATACTCTGTTGTTTGAGTGAGGACTGACAGGAGAAGGAGGCGCAGGTGGAGGCAGAGGGGAGGCTGTGCAGCGGGAAGTCCTCTGAAGTCCCTATCTGTGCTCAGGCACATTTCTGGGCTGCTGTAGAACACTTTTATGTTAGCCAGAGTGACACGGCGGCAGGGCTGTGCTTCTCGCCTTGTCTCCAAGATAAGCACTTTCTCCAATATGAATACAGATTAATCCCCTTTAATAAGCATTGTTGGGGGTGGGTGTGGGCGGGGCATAATCAGCACATAAAAATTCCATCAAATCTCATTCTTGCTGGCAGTGTGCCTCAACAGTGTTGTGATTTACCTCTCCCGCACCGACAGCTTTAGGAGGCTGAGACAGGAGACTCTTGATACATCAACTAATTGTCAATACAGAGAAGAGCGGCGATGTGAGACTCTCCAGCCGCACTCTGACTTATGTTCAAAATATCACCTCGCCCTAACTCTATAATCTATGCTGTATTTGACCTTGTTTTGTGCTTCCAGCTCAAAACATTTTTGTGGAATAACCTGCTTCCTCTCTGGCCTCTTTGAGGTGTGCTTCCAATTTAAAATCAAACAAGTTTCTCTAACATATTAATGTCTTCTATAATCTGTTGTTACAACTGCTGTGGAAAGGCCAGGGTAAATTGGGTTTTGGCTGTAGGCTCCACAGGGACCACATAACTACATGTATATTTTACCCCCAAGAAATTATTAGTTAAGGTATAAACAAAGGGAAGGTCAGTGAACTGACCCTGAATGTGTTTTAACACAGCCAGTTTCCATATTAACCTGTAATTCCTTCTCATCTTTTACAGTTTAAAACTCTTTAGACCCGACTTCTCAGTGTGATTGAGAGACTACAGTCTTCTCTCAGTCCACTCCATCCACAAACAGACAGATTAATTATTTGTACAGCGTTGGTGCCCCTCAGGCTTAATTCAGCAAAGGGCAGACATATAACACTGTGACACAGATCAAAATGGCCCATCAAAAATAAAAATGTTGCCAAGGAAGCCAAATATGTATATCCAGAGTTAGGGAGCAAATCCTCCCCAGTAAAGAACACAAAAATCCAAAAGTGAACAGAAGGTAAAGGAAAAATGAAATACACCACCCAGCTGACAAATTGACACCAAGGAAAAACAGGAAACAACACAACTTGATTCTTGAAAAGAAAATAGAGAAAGATAATTATTTAAGGAGGAAGAAAATGGTCAGTCTTACCCTGCACCACACAAAAAGATACACCAGACAGAATGAAACTTCATTCAAAAACAGAGATCCCTAACAGACATACACACAAACACAAGTTACAACACAACATGTAAATAAGGCTGCAGGTTGGCCATGGAAAAGAGTTGAAGTTTGCAGGGCGATGGTCATGGCCAAAGACAAACTGAAATTTCTTTTGACTTGTAAATTCAATTCTCTGGCAGGTTAGACTGCCTTAATCACTGCAGGGTTTCAATTTGCATTAGCCATGACCATCAGTCTGACAATCCAAGCATATGTACTATAAGCGGGCAGGGGATGAATCTGCGTTCAGGTGGGCTGGGCTGGGCTGGGGTGGGGTGGGGTGGATTAGGGTGTGGGGGGAGGGGAGGGAGGTGAGGAGACGGGACAAATGAACAGTACCTGCAGGGGTGAAGGTGAAGGACTGAACTGCAAAACAAGAAGACAGAGAAGTTGTGTGTTAAAAGCCTGCAGAGGCAAGCGGTGCTTTAGGGGGTATCTGCACACTGGGGACGGGGTCAAGCTGGGCGGTGCTGAAGATCAGGGGAATATGAGACCGCACATGTCACCCAGTGTGCAGAGCGACAGCCAGGAAAGCAGCCAGCTCAGAGGCCACAGAGGTGTAGAGACGGTGGCACAAACAAAACAATAAAACACACAAACATATAAATGTAACAGAAATGAAGAGTAAATTAACCAAGCCAGTGTATAGCAGCTGCTCCTGAACACACTATTTTTGACTTGGTATAAATAATAAGAAAATATGTCAACTTAAATGTGTGTTTCTCTTGAATTTCTGCTAATTGATGAAGACAGAAATAATGTGAAAATACTGTGTTGCACTGACAGCAACACTAACATGTTAGTTCACTCGCATTTTCTGCTCTCTAATTAAATCTTGTACTCTTGGCAGAGTATGTGGACTTAATGGTTGCTGGTATTGACTGGGGGTCACTCGGTAAGATGTCAGGGTCAGTGTGTGGGAGGAAAGCTGGACAAACTCCAGCTTCAGTGACCAGCAGAGTCCAGTCTGCTCACTCAGCTCCATCACCTTGGGCTCATAACCAACACTGTGGGTGGATTTGTCAAAAACTGTAGCCCTCTGGAAACGATTCACACTGACATCTGTCTCCCTGTTGAGCTTTAACACAGGAGCCTTCTACAACTCACTGCAAACAGCTTCTACAATATTTCATTAAGACTGCACTCATTAAGACTTAAAGATGATAATCTGGTAGTAAAATTATCTTGCTTTGAAAGCTAAAAAAAAAAAATCGATCCTAAATTGAGGGTTAGAGGAATTTTTCTATTGTTTGTTGAGGCACAAGAGCAGAATGTCAGAGTAAACTGGCATGAGACCATCTGATCAGTCTAACCTGCGTAGTTGCTCAGGCCCTTTCTCTTCTTTCTCCTCCAGTAGAGCCAGATGCTGAAGCCCATGAGGATGACCCAACAGGCTCCTCCGATACCGGCGATAAAAGCAGGCTGTTTCACCACGTCAGTGATCTGCTCCGTTATGCTGTTGTTCCGGTTTCCGTGTATAATCACGTCCCGGAACTCTTTACCTGAGGGCATAGGGACAAAACAGGCAACATTGATACGCTGCTGGGTGGATAGTTAATGGGAGAAAAACAGGAAACATCAGTGCTGCTGTGCATCGTTTGATAATTCAAGGTTAAAGTGGACACAGTTGCCCATGTACTACTGAAGGGCTTGGATTTATTCCACATTTTTTGGATGAACAGATACATAAAGACAGGGTTGGGGGGTCTGATGAATTTCAGCTGCAATATTCACCAGCAAAGCAGGACATGGATCCAAAGGATGTGCAGCAAAATATAATGTGCAGACTGAAAAAGACAGAGCCTCAAAGCTTATAACAAACCCCCAGGTGAGCAGGTTACTTGCTTAGCTCAGCCTCTAATTCACTCTGCTGCCGGTAAAACACACCATGTGAGATGACAGGAGAGGACGCTGGTCTGTATTGATCTCCAATCACAGCTCACCCGCACTAGCCGGCTTGACACTATTTTTTGCAGCACGGTCAAAGCATAAACTATGTTCTACTATTGTTCCCACACACTGACAGGAACAAATGCACCCACATAAAGACGACAATGCACAAACGATATATGCATATGCACATGCAAATTTGCCCAAATCCTCTTTATCTTTATAGTACTGTGTAACCACAAGAACAAAGCCATTTGCACATCCCCAGATAAGCAAACACGTAACATATTACAACTGCAAGCTCGAGGCTTTGCTCCCAGAGATGGATTATGTGAGTGACACTGGGGAAATAAGAACATGCTTCAGGCCAAGCCATCAGTTATGGGTCAAATCAGGCACAATCTCCCACAGCTTCACATAAATCATATGCAGTCAGGCCACATATCAAAATAATAGGGTTTTAACCAATGTCCTACATTTGATAATTCCCTTTGTCTTTCATGAAAACATTCACAATATTTTAGTTTTTACAGAGATCATTTATGCTGAAGGACACTGTTATTCTGTGTGAAAACTCTTAGAAGTAGAAAAGTTGTGATTCCTTCTTCTACTTACCAATAATGATGGGCTGAGGTTCACTCTTGATTCCAACTCCTGCACTTGTGCTGGCAGCCACTTCCACATGGTACACCACTCCCACCTGCAGCCCGCCCACAACCACAGAGCGTATGGCCGCATCCACCGTCTTATTCACGTGGAAACGCGTCTCATTTCCCAGACACCAGATCTGAAGCAGAGAGGAGGAAAAAAAACAGACATGCAGTTGACTCCATTTGCCTTTGTATGAGTTAAATGAGAGTCCATGCTGACTGGCTGGGACAAACCTTATACTCTTGGATGATGCCATTCTGGTGGTCTGGTGGAGGGGGGTCCCAGGAGATGCTAATGGAAGTGCTGTTCTGGTTTCCCACAGTCAGGACCGTTACCTGCTGAGGAGGGGCACTGGGAGCTGAAAAAAGAATCACAAAATATCCACGTCAACAGTCAAAAACACTCTTCTGCAGTTCAGGCAAAAGAATTAAACAAGAATTACGAAATACCAAAAAATGTAGTCATGAGTAACAAGAATAGTGGGATTCACAGCAACATTTCACATCTGAGTGCCTTTGAACAGGAGTTTAAAAAAATGGAACAAAAAAACAGATTGAAGTGTTCTAAAGGATGATATCATGTAGTGATGGCACAAGTGACTGAAGGCTGTCAAGATGTTCCATTAAAGGTGGATTTTCATGAAGACCAGGGCCGCTCCGACATGGTTATAGCCTGTCTTCATTTCACTATGATTTAATACATCGCTCTTTCCTCAAGCCTGGTGGATTTGCACAGAGAATGCTCATATTGATTTGTGGAATGATGGCCTAGCACAGTCAGGCAAGTGCTCTCTGTCACACTAAGACTCCGGCATTGACCGAACCGGGGTGGCAAGTGGGTCAACGAGCTTATAGGATGAAGCCCATATGAGCAGGAAATATGAAAAAAAATAAAAACATTTTAGGAGAAGGAAACAAGGTCTCAGTAAACATATTGAGCGGTTCTATCGATCAGCATGATGAAACTAAAGCCAGTAGGTAAGGATCAGAGGGACGCTCAGAGTGAGACACATCTCAGTGAATGGGCTCTGTCCACAGGCAGTGGATAGAAACAAGACGAGTCCAAGCTTTCATAAACCTTTGTTGTTATTCTGATGGCAACAATCCTCTGACCCCACAAGGGGTAAGAGGACAAATAAATAACAGTTGGTCCAACTGGAAATAACGTTTTAAAAATAATGTTTTCTCATTTCCGCGGAGGCTGGCAGGGGAGCGGCACCACAGCAGAATACTGACAGGTCAATTACTCCTGGGCTGCCTCTCCCTCACCTCACCTCCATCCAAAATGGCACGTGTCGCCCTGTAAATCTGTGCTCATCCCTCAGTGCAATTGGCTACACTGGCCCCTAGAGATCCAGAAGGCCCTGGCATGGTAGAAGATGAATGGGTCCAATGATGATCCCAACACCTTGGCCAGATTAGAAACAATCTACGGAGGGAGCATCTGATCAACCATCACGCTCAGGGCTCTCCAACGCTGCATTACATTCAGGTGACAAAGTGCTGGATTTGTGCGTAACAGCCATCAGAGACAATGTCGTTCAAAGTTAATGTTATGAATGATTTAGCAGCTTATTATCATGCATATTTGTGCTAAACAATACACATTTTTCATTAGAGGCCTTAGAGGCTGTGCTAATAGAGCCATTAGCGGAGTGATGTATGGCAGGCAGGAATGTGACCCCCTGTCTTGCATGCACACGCCACGCTGTGCTGAATGATGAAGGAATACAAACATATCACACCCATACAAAGAAGTAGCTAAGGCAAAGATTATTAGTCTAAAAATAAACATTTATACAAACATTACTGACTTCCCTTCCCCTCCATATTAGCATGACTTTGCACAAAAGATGATCCGCCTCAGTGACTTTTCATTTTGTGGCAATCAGATGGCGGCCAGAATTAATTTATCAGCAAATGATATGACTGTCCAGAGAACATGTGAAAAAGAAAAGGAAGACAACAAAGATGGACACTGTATTGGAGCATTGGGCAGACTGTAACCCAGCATCCGCCTGGACCTAATCTGGGGGTTGTTTAATTGTGTTACCTAATGGACAACCTCAGTTTTAATCACTCTCTGGACGAGATTTCTCTATCCATCTCGCCACCCTTCGTCCCAGAGCCTCCGAGGAGCCTGGAGCCATGTGTTTGATGGTGTATGAGCGAGGACCAGGGACAGCAGCAGGGTCATGACAGAAATAGAAAGTGGTTGAGATGTGAAGGAACTGGGATGCAGATAGGGCAAAAGCAGGGAGTGTTATCAGCAGTGGTAATAGCTGAGACATGTAGGCTGTGGAGGCCTTAGGGGAAAGAAGGTGTGCTGGCATGTATGGCTTTGCTATATGTGTGTGTGTGCGTGTGTGTGTGTGTGTGTGTGTGTGTGTGTGTGTGTGTGTGTGTGTATTTGGGTGAGAGTTTGTGTTGGGGACAGCTGTAATGTGATGGCAGTTCCACCACTGCAGCACATACACTGGCTGGCCACAGGAGATACGGTCCCTCTGAGGAAGGGAAAATAAATGGGCCTGTCATCCTGACAGGATGCGAGCTGTCTCCTATACATGCAGGCCTGAATATGCTGTGGCAAGATAGGCTTTGTCTCCAGTATAAAGTGTCTGTATTTGTCTTTTTGTGCTGTAGTGGGCATGTACTGTGTCTCGACTTCTGATCAAGTCATAATTTAATTGACGTTTTTGGACTTAAAAGTTGGAGCTCGGCTGATGCAGCACTGGTGGATGCGTTTTTGTTCCGGCATAGGTCAAAATAGTAAATTGATCCAAACACAGACCTGTGTATGTGCCTGTGTGTGATATTGTGCCACACGGCTCTGTGGCCTTGTCAGGCCCTGTATGAATCAAGTTCTGGGTGAAAGATAATCTTTGCAGGAGGAAATGTGTGCCGTGTCCAATCACAGCTCAGTTCTGAGGCTGTTGGCTGATGGATTAGAAGACGGTTGGTGCTAACACCACCAATCATAAACAAAACAAACACAGCAGAAAGGTCAGACAGACAAGCACAAACAAGGATGCACATACACATACATTCATGTGTGGACTCTCAGTTTTCAGTACCACAGGGGAGGGACAGCGTCATCTGTGATATTACAACAAAAACCAACATGAAAACAGCCAGCGGGTTTAGGTGTCACCCATGAGTGCACGTCCACATTTGGACGTTTTTACTTTATTGGTCCCGACATCACCTACATGTACTCTGCGAGCTCTTTCACTTCATACCTTCCTCAGTGGTCCGCGCCGTCCTAGATTCACTGTCCATGCCTTGAAACTCGTTGAAATAAGGTCGGACCTTGATCTCATAAACAATTCCCTTCTTGAGAGCAGAGAGGATGACACTGCGCTCAGAGGGGACCTTCACATCCTGAGTCTGCCACAGTCCTGGTGATGGCAGTCCAGACGTCTGCCTGTATAGAACTCTGTAACCCTGTATGAACTGGGATTGACGATCCACCTGAGAAAGCAAATGAATACGGGATTATTGTTGTGTGTGTTTCAAGGCAGAGACGATTGGTAGATGCTATCTGAAGACAGCCACTAGATAAGACACTGATGTTTTCTGCAATGTACTTTTTCCTCACGATTTGCATTCATGACACTTTAGAGGCTTCTACTTGTTTAATGGCACTTTTATCGGCAGCCATGCCACACTTAGCTCAATTAACTCCCTGACATTACCTCACTCTCACAGCTCCTCGCCAAAAGTCCTCCGTTAAAATACTTTTTCGCAATGCCACCTTGAAGGACATGTGCATGTCTCACATGTATTATAAATACCAAACAGTGACATCGTAAAGCAGGTCCTACCACATCTAGGATGGGCTGTGACTGGGAGAATGTCACGCTGCAACAAATACATACACCCTGGGGATGAAGAGAATACACAACTGAGGTGATAACAGCAGATATGTCCCATAGAAGAGATGGAGAGACAGGATTTGTGATAGTCCCTGAAATCCACAAAGGGCCCTTACTTTAAAACTTGGTCCCATTTACCGAGACAGAAAAAGTTGAATTTATGCAGAGGAAGAACGGGCGCATAACTCACTGTAATGGCTTGTTAACAGTAGAAGAAGTGAGTGGGGCT
The DNA here is from genome assembly GCF_022577435.1 of Embiotoca jacksoni. Lineage (NCBI taxonomy): Eukaryota > Metazoa > Chordata > Actinopteri > Embiotocidae > Embiotoca > Embiotoca jacksoni. Next base: position 4,566,955 of record NW_027185379.1, on the reverse strand, counting down.
TTCAAGTGGGATATTAAGCAGCTGTTTTGCGCCAGTGTAGCCTGAGTAAATCAGCAAAATGGATTCCCTGCTTGGTGCGAGACTTTTATTAATGGAATGATTTGGGAATATAAAAGCTTTCTGAGAGTGGCCCCTCTGTTTACTGAAAGGGCCCCTGATTGATTAAGAAGCCATGTTTTGTGTTGGCTGTACATTAAAATCATAAAGCAATGCTTTAGCATTAAATTATCTAGCCAGTCTCGGGGTGAGACTTATTACAGGGGTCAATAAACATGTCACCAGGAAAACTGCTAATGTGGTTCATTTGAAAATGCAAACCAGCACCCAACGCCAATAATTGATGTGTAAATACCTGCACCTGAGTGATTTATAGCACCATAATCAAAATAAATCCACACATATACTGCATGAACACCTCAGCCATGGAGAACCTAAATGGCTATTTTGTCCTTATTACCACACCATTAAATGAAAACCATTTTATTGAGGCAGCAGGTGTTTTTAAATGTTTTACATTTGTGTATATGTATGAAGGACGAGCAGGTGTGTTTATATCATTTGCATGTATGAGTATAAAAGAAGATTAATGCCTCATCTCATGGTAAAAGGAGAACTTGTATTCCAAACCACAAACATTAATTTCAATCTAATTTCAGTCATTGTTTTAAGAGGGAAGCAGCCAAAGACATATTCAAGCTTGATGAACAACCAGATGTCTCTGACATCTCTTTTGATGTTCACTGTGGTTAAAGAAACCACTTTGCAGCTATTTGATGTTCAGTTACTTTTAAGTCACCAATTACATTATTTCAAAGCTGCAGTCTTAGGAAATAACCTGACAAAAATGTTCCTGACATAAAACAAATGGTAGCCCCGAGGACCATCGTTCCGACTTCAAAGAGGATCTTTAATATCAACTATCTTGACTTTATGATGTAAAGAATGCAGAGAGATAAAAAAAAACTTTGTGCAAACCGAAATTGTTTGAAAAATCTCAGCTCTTGCAGGATGAAGACATGAGATGAACAAATGAGAATATGTACTTGGTTTTCAGTGTAAGTTTTAATTCAGTATGCAAAATGACAAGCTGTACTTACCGTCCATGTGACCTGAATGGTTGTGGGACTCAGGACGACGGGGTTGTGCAGCCGAACTATGACCTCGCCAAGCTCCTTCTGTACGTGCCTGTGGTCGACACCCTGAGCTGGAGGGCTTATATCTGTGAGAGAGCATGAAAGCAGAATAAGAAAACGAGACAAAGAGGCCCCTCCATAAAGCAAACGAAAGTAAAATGTTTCTCACTCTCCTCCATTTAGTTTTCACAGGGCTCACTCAGCTCCTCACAATTAACCTCAATTCATCACCATCAGAAGTGAGATAATAAAAGAGAGACTGAATAGATCAGGCGGGTGATCACGACATCATTTGAAAAGGAGCAACTTCATCTGCATTACAATAACCTCATTCCATTTTGCATGAAGCACTTTCCTGTTATGAAGAAAAGAAAGTAGACTTGGCATTGTGTCAAGTTCTGTAGATTTGTGACTTGTCTGCACATACCGGGGCCTGACTGAACCACCACATCAAAGAATGAACTCTGAATGTGTGACCCTCAGATATATTGGATGCAAGACGAAGGGACACTATGACACTATTTTCCAGCTCATTTCCCACGTGCATGTGTTTCGAGTTACAAGCAATAAAAAACACTAGTGGATGAGATGCTGTGTGGTTGAAGCGAGCCACATTTTGAGTTATTTACTGAAGGGAAGCGAAACAAAAAAAGAAGAGGAAATTGTATTTCAGAAAAACTTCATTCAGACAACGCAATACAGTCATGAATCACAGGCCACACTAATCGGGCAGGATGGGCCAAACGCACTTAAAAAGAAGTGAAAAATCAATTTGTCATCACTGCATGCTATTGTCAGTCAACATATCTATAAATCATCTGAAGACCTTCACCCCAACATGAGAGAGAAATGCTGCTATTCAAATTCACTCTGCTTTTAAAAAGAATATGCTGTTGGCTTGCATTTGACAGCTTGGCCAAAGATTTCTGTTTTGTGTTCTTTTTTTCTTGGGCTGTAATCATCAAATCATTGCAATCTAAAGACTGCGATCTGTCCGACACTGTAATCAAATATTCTCTGGGTTTGGAGACAGTCATTTTCTCCTGTTATGATCTTTAACATAGCAGAGATAGCACTGACTGTGTTAGGCCCTCCAAAAGTAGACGTGCTTATTTTACATAATTACTTAAGTGTGGCCTTAATGAGCTGAGCTGAAGAATTTGACCTCTGGAAGGTCCTGCAGTGTATTGGTGCAGCTATTCACTGCAGATTGCTGAGAGGGGCTGATAAGTATCTCAGTTCGAAGCAGAGCACAACAATATTACCGTATCAGTAGACACAGAAATTATACACAGCAAAAAAGGCAACAACATACCAACAGTGAAAGCCATTATTACAGGTTTTTGAGACATTATTGCTACATCTCTGCAATAAACACTGTTAATGTGATGAAATTCCTTTTATGTTAATGTTATGCAAGGTACCTTGTGTTCTGACAGGTTCAGACATGGGGCTCGGATCACTCAGGCCCTGGCTGTTGACGGCTCGGACCATAAACAGGTAGATGGTGTTGGGACGGAGACCTTTGACAGTAAACTGGGTGGTTTTGATATGGTCTGCCACTGTTTGCCAACTGTTGCTCACCGATTGACTGCAATGCAAGAAAAAGAGCAATTTCACGTTTTTTGTCAAAGTCATTTCACGTGGTATAAGATATGTGAACCCAGGCTGCTCACCAGTGAGTGAGGGTTTAATGTGCATGGTAAAACCAACCTGAATGCTTCAATAACAAAGGAGGAGACAGGAGATGTTCCAGCCATCCCGGGCTGCCAGGACAAGGACACACTGTTCTTGGTGACATCAGTGACTTGAGGTTTGGATGGGGGGCCTGGAAGCTCATTCTCATCATGGTTCTTCATGACCATGATCCCACCTGATTCTGAATGCACAGAGAGAGGGAGACAGAAGAGACAGGTAAGAGGAGAAAGCTTGCTCTAATGAAAACTACAGCTGCCAAATAAAAAAAAAAATATTCTGTAGTTAAAATGATAAAAGGGACTTTTATGCAATCTTCTTTTAACACACCTTTGACTTCCAAGAAAGCACTCCATGATGTTTCACCACTGGAGCTGGTGGCCACACATGTGTAGATCCCAGAGTCGGACAGCTGGTGTACAGTAGAATACATACAAGTATGAATAAAAATGAACATCGACACATAGAGCTTAATATTTCCACTCATAGTGAAAGCGGTATTTTGGTTCCACATGGTCTTCCTATTACTGAAACACTGAAAAGTGATGGGGGATCACACAGGATAGGCTTCTGCCGGACAAACTGTGTGTCATTTGTGAGTGCCTCAAAGTGCTGACGCTAATTTCCTAATGAAATCCATTTTCTACTCACCACCCTTCCATCACTTCTCCCTTCCCCCTCCTCATTTCCCCACATTGTCCTGCCGACCACAACACAGCCAGGCTAATTCATTTAGGGTGGGCTGCTGCAGCCCCCCTGGACCGATGACAGCTGGCTTGTCTCTCCATCCCTCTTAGGAACTTTGGTTGTTTGTTGGTTTTTGTCCCTGTGCCTTCCTTCTATTTATTAAATAACATGTCAGTGGCCGGCAGCTTTGTCAAGTATAATAGGTATTCCACGGAGGCCTCTGGGTGGGAAAAGGAGGACGTGAACCTTTTAAATTGAATCTACTCTAAACATGTATGTGGGTACATGTGTGTATACTGTTTAATACTACATAAATACTACATTCTCCTGCTATAGCTGGTGTCCATCTCAGCCGGCACAGCTACACTGGTGGATAAATATTGTGGTGACTAAGATATTAAGCACCAAAAAAAAAAAAATAGACACAAGCTCAATCACCATTATGTAACCTCATTCGGTGATAGATCATGACTCAACAGACATTTATGTGGATGAAAATCTTCAAGATTATTACTTTGAGAACACTAAAATCCTTTACCTTGATGTTTTTGATCTGCAGGCTGCCCAGCTCCTGCAGGGACATGCGGGGGTCCTTTCCCAGCAGACTGACCCCATCCTTCAGCCAGCTGATGGAGGGGATAGGGTCTCCTGATGCCTGGCACTTCAGCAGTGCCATACTGTCCACCCCGAGTGTCTGGTTGGAGGGACCTTGGCGAATAATGGGTGGAGGTCTGTCTGTGAGCACTGTGGTGCAAAGAGAAAAATGTGAACATCTGTATTTGGAAGAATAAATGGATGATGGTGTTACCATCAGACAACCTGAGTGAAAGCATTGATCATAAAACAACTATGGGGGTGGATGTGGGTATCTATCATAAAGGAGACTATTTTCTCTGCAGGTCTTGTAATTGTGCCGCAGAACAATGACCGTCTCCTGTATTTCCAGGAAGCACAGCAAGAACAGCTGAGTAGTGTTTTCTAGTTTCATTGATGTGGCAGAGGGATGCTAAGTGGTTTCCAGTTACTGCCGGGGTAGCCTTATTTATATACACTACTCTAGACTCTGTGGTAGTTTGGCGGTGAGACTCTTGCATATTGACTCAGTGTGGTTCAAATAAATACTTCATTATGTGCAGCGTGGGGCACAATGAAAGGTGAACTTCAGAAGTGTCTAAATCTTTATTTCCAATAATCAGACGATCATCTTTTTTTATTTTCTTTCCAGTTTCACTTTCAATAAATGCTAACACTATGATGAATTTCATTTATATGAGCAAAATCATTAGTTATAACGTGCCAAAAAAAAGCCTGTGGGTTACTACTGTAAAATAGTGGGAATGTCAGAGGTGATCTCTGAGACATTTAGCACTATAGCACACAGGCAGTTTATATATTTAGAGTTGAATAATGTGGAGTACCTCTGGCATCACAGAAGCCACATTAATTAGAAAGTATAGATTAATGATGTCAGACCTGCAGGGGCTAATTACCGAGTCTACCTCTGTAACCTTTCAGCACATTATCACCCCTCACTTCCACCCCTATTTTCTCTCTCTCACAGTTACATGTGACAAAAGGAAGTGATTCAAGGTAATATACTTTTGCTGTGTTACTTTCATCCTGCGCCTGGAGTAATCTAAGACAGTAGAGAATAACAGTGCAGAACCTGATCTATTACCCACCACAAGCCAAATGTAATATATTATTTTCACATATTTGTTGTGACTCTTCTGTAATGTGGGTATTTGGCCAAATGTGATCCCATGAATCAAATGTAAATCTGAAATTAAGCCAAAAGAGGATTCAAAGCACCTGCTACTAGCCAGGGACCATGTTATGAATTGTCTTATCTCTAACACACTTGAGAGGTTTTCTATACACCACTGCTTTTACACTGACATTATGAGCTACGATGAAGCCTTTTTATTTCACTGCAAATAACCTGAAATATAATTTGTGAATGAATGTTTTCAGTGAAAATCCTGACTCAACCAGTGAAAAGCTGTACGTTTTGACAGAAACAACTGGACAAACAGAAGGCATTACATCGATCAAGGGATTTGATGCATCTGATGAATGTGTCAAAGGCATGTAGGAGTGACAAAGGGAGGAGGCGGAGCTTGACTGAGGCCTTGGGTCTCTGGATCAGGAATTTCTCATTACAGATATCCTTGAACTCCACAGACTGTTGGCGGGATTCGGGGCAGTAAATCACACGAAGACTGCAGCAGGTGTGGCCGTGACCTCACCCTGGCCCTCCCTCGCTCTATCCTCCTTCCGCTGTTTTTTTCCTGTAGACCTGCCTGACACCCGCTTTGTTAAAATGCAGGTCATTTAACATATTTTAGCAACAAAAAAAGAATGAGTAAATTTTTTTTTATAAAAAGGTGAACTTTGAACTGGATTTTTTTTTTTCTCATTTCTAATTTGAAAATGGCAAAAAAAAAACACCAAACAAACAAAAAAAATTGTTTACAATCCACCTTATTATCTATATTGGATGATGGAGATATTGTGTATGCTTATGTTGCTGGCACTTCCCTTAAACAGCATGAAGGCTGCCTACCTCACACTGCCATTTAATTTGTTGTTACTCTCGACTGCTGCCACACTCACCACTGTGAGTTGGATGGTCATCGCTATAGCATCTAGAAACCACACCTGCCTTCATCTGTAAGGCTTCTGAGATATCTTATTTCATTTTCTTTCGTTGGGATCAGAGCTAACAGCCACGACACCAGATCACAACCGAGTTCATCATACCACCTCTGATAAAGGTAGGAAGTTTTCATGGTAATATGCACTTTACTTCTGAAATAACGTGCAACACAGGTTGAATCTGGAAACATTTAATCCTTTGAGAGCATTATTAGCTGGTATTTCTAATATTTGTCCCTTGCAATTAGTGTAGTCGTGTCTGAGCAGGGCTTGTTTTGAGCGATTAATTGTTATTGCTGCCATACAGAGTGTGCAGTTTGTTCTAAGATTGGATTTATAAAAGACATCTTCAGCTTGTTGCATTAAGTTGTATTATTGCAGGCATTTGAAGGACAGCAATTTGCACCTGCATCAGACAAAACATTGAAAACAGCTTCCTGTGGTGCTTTTAATCTTTCTGCTAGCAGGTACTTCAACAGACATATGGACAGCCGTCTATCTTGCCATCACAGCAGCTGAACAGATTAGATGCTCCCACGCCTAGCAGAACAACATAATTCATTCCACGGAAGCTATTGTCACTCACTCATTCAATCGCTTTCTCTGTGTCTCTTTTTCTTTCTCCCTCCCTCATACACATAGTTGTGCCTCACCCACTCATCCAAACACTGACAATTAAACTTGATTGAACTCAAGGGCAGTTCTTTATTTACTCTCCAAAAGGGAAATAAGACATTTTTAATTAAATTGCATGGGCAAAAAAAAAAGAAACAAAAAGCGAAGAGCAAACACCACAGCAGCTGAAGGTCGTGGGCACGCCGGCGTTTCTCAAATGAAAGCTGAAAATATTCTAGCCCATGGGATAAATACAACTGAATTTGTACTTGTGTACCTATTCAAAAGGTGTTAAAGGCTAAATCCCCACGCCAATTCAACAAGGCAAGAGAGATGTTGCAGTTAAACCACGACGGACTAAAATCAGATGCCGTTAACGTTCGTACAAATAATTTGTTTGTTGATGGTTCACCAGTTTCACCACATTTGCAGTGGTGCTTCGGCATGTGCTAGTGTGCAGCAGTGTGCTGGCAGGGAAGAAGTAACACAGGAGTTTTCCCTCACCATCTGTGACCTCCAGTTGAGCCTTGGCGAGGATACTGCCTGCAACGGTCAGGGCCTGGCAAATATAGTAACCAGCATCTGCCCGCTGCACAGACGAGATGGTCAGGTCTCCGCTGGGCGACACCGAAAAGCGACTGTTGGGCTGCTGGGGTTGGTTGGGAAAGAGCAAATTCTGCAGGAAGTGAAACAAACAGCCAATTAGTCAGAACATGGAACCAGTACAACCTGGAAAAATGACAAAACCGCTTAGACACCCACCACCGAACAAATACATCCAGTATACCGTGCATACTCTCATTGAAACAGAACAGACTATTACAGCTACAGCATGAACAATTTCATCTATTACTTGGTTAACCAAGCTCACAAACTGCACAGCACACACACAGTTTGATAATTTGGTTTCATACTTATTCTCCGGCCAAGCCAGAGGCTCCACTCTGCTCTAAAGGCAACTTCTGCTCTTGTTGGCTTCATGACTACTTTTCCTTCCTGCTTCAATTCCACAGCGGTTTAGAGCTGCTTTTTTTTTTTTTTTAACGAGACCACCCCACGTAGTTGAACTTATACTGAATATATTGCACATTAACTTTACAATAGCTAAAGAGGAGGCAATAATCAATCTGACGCATAGATTGAGTGATGACACGGACCAAACAACCAAACATTCCCTCTGTTTTCATTAACTATTCTGCCACCTTGTCCCAGCTTATTTAATTTTCTTGTGATCCCCATAGGCAACCTGCAAATACATTAGCAGGGTTTAATTACACCTAATCACTTAAAGCCACAAATTACAAGCTGTTTTGTAAAAGTAAGCTCTATGCATCTCCAGTGTGAGAAAAAAAAAAGCCTTTATGTCATTTAATTGCCGTACTTAATTACCTTTAATTTATTTTCCAAACAAATACCTTCATGCCTTTCATACATCAGTGTGGTAAAGGTTGAGGAATCATTGATAAACACAGGGATGTGGTCAGGTGCGGAGATGATGGAGATGTGCAGCTGCTTGTATGGAAGTGTTTGTAGAACATTCATTTTAAAAGCCTCATCTTTAATGACAATGTGAGTCACATGAAGTATCGAAGTTCACAACATCACAGTAGTACTGACTCATCACGCTTTAGGTCACGCATTGGTGGGTGAGCATCACACCTAATGTTTGTGTGAACATGTAAGCATGTGCCTCACTTCTGTTCAGATAACGTTTTTGCAACTGTTGGCCTGCAGGCAATGAATGTGTGTGTGTGTGTGTGTGTGTGTGTGTGTGTGTGTGTGTGTGTTTCACTTAGCCAGAGCTGAGTCTTATCTCTGGCTCATCTACAAGCCCCAACAGGCTCCTAATTGGCACTGTTGTTGCCCGTTGTGAGGACACCCAGGTATTTGAATGGGTTATCTGCTTGAGTGAAGGGTTGGATCGTTCTTATCAGTTCAGGGTCACAGAAAACCGATTAGCACTTTGCCAGGCACACTGTCGTTTGGCAGCTCCGGAGAACAAAGGTGTATCTGTGAGTCTGTAGTAAAGATACTGATGACAGATAATGTAGTTTGAGGTGCTGTGTGTCTGCGTGTGTGTGTGTGTGTTCAGGGCATGGCAACCATAAGCACACAGTGATTCTGCACACAGCCGGGGGAGTCTGAACAGAGGACTGAGTGTTGATAACGCTAGATGCACAGTAGATAATAAAAGAGAGCAATTTGTTTGCACATGCAAACAAAATAAAGTGGAAAAGTAATAAAAAAAAGATTTAAATGTTTTCTGTACAGCAGGTTGTATGAGATTGTGTGAGCTTACCTGACTTCCCTCCTTCTGCCAGAAGACAGCAGGCTGAGGATTTCCTTTAGTTTCACAGGGGAAGGTGGCAGTCCGACCTTGTGACACAATTTGGTCCCTTGGACGGATGACAAACTGGGGCGCAGCTAAAGTCAAAGGGCCAAAACAGAGGTTGTTAGAGGACCAGTGGAGTATAGTGTGGCAAAACATTAGGGCTGGACGTTATCAGAGCTTCAGGACTTCAAGCAAGAACAAGCAATATACCACATGTTCAAATCAAAATGGGAGTGCCGTACAGAGCTTCCATGCAACGTTATATTGGATTTTTTTTTTTTGCTCTGAACAGTTGAAGAACACCAGTGACTATCACTGCCATGGTAACCGGGTTGGCCATTCATCCAGGTAAGGCTGAAGCTGAATGAATGACAGTCACATTGGCATTCACACAAGAAAGCACCTCAGTCACAATGGCGTTTAGATCCGAGACAACACAAAGGCACAACCATGCCCAGGGAACATCCAGAACTATGGGATAAACAGGTATATACATAAATGGTTAATTCCATATGTAGGATTTACTCTGCATCAGAATGCATCTCATACAAGTCAAGATCTGACGATACAACTTCTGATCAAAGCTGTATCAGAGAGTGAGAGACTGTGTTCACCACACTTCCAGCTAACACCTCTCCATCAAAGAGAGAAGAGGCTGGGAAAGCTATCAAACTTGGAAATCGAAGTGTGAAGCTTTCTCAGTCAATATCCATGACTCTATCAGCGGCCAGACCGGTTGTCACGGACGCACAGGCGGGACAGACTGACACATTTGTGACTGACAGCTTGACAGATGCGGCTCAACAATAAAGAGAGGTGAGTTGAGAGAGTAGATGGTGTGCAGTGTTGCTTCTCTTTACTCCTTGACCATTCCATGCAGGTTAGGGAGATAGTATTTTACACGTAAAAAAAGTTTTTTGCGACATTCATAATGATTTTTCACGGGACAATTAACAAACAAAGGCTGGTGAATCCAACTGCATAGCTTAGCATGTGTATTTGCCCATGGAAAATGATATATGAATAATATCATAAAAATAAATATGTTACTCTTTGATCAATTGAAAATAAATACTTTTTCGAAATAATCAAAATCTGAACGGAAACGTTATCATCTTTATGGATTACCAGTAAGGTTGATCCAACTTTCTCAAACATTACTTTTAATTATCTAAAGTGTAAAGCGAGATGTCTGAAAATCCCTGAACGTTGCCCAGAGGTAATTTACTGCATGACCCAGGGCCTCTGTTTGCTTTGTTCTATGCCTGTCACCCGCGGCCATGGAGCCCCATATTGACAAGTGCCTTGTTTGCCAAGATAGGGCATCAATGACACGTTTCTTACAGGAGGAAACACGGTTCCTGGAGAGATAATGAAAGTCAACAGATTAAAGACCACAAGTCACTGCCACAACCTCAAGTAGGAGCTGACAACAGGTTATAGCAATCGTTTTTTTTTTTAAGACAAACAAAATCAGAGATGAGGAGATTTCTACAGATAGCGGTATAATTCTATGACAAGAAATCGGACTTGTTGCAATCCAACATCTTGCAGCCTTTCGGTTTCTTTTGATTTCTTTGTTCTTTTACTGATAAGCCAGCTGGTTCCAGTAAAGCCAAACTCTTTCCATTTGGCTGTTTTCTCCCTGTAATTCCTTTTTGGGGGTGTATATTTGTCAAAGATACACACAGTTGGGAATGGTACAGATGGCTACAGATTTACTGCCTTCCCGTTTGGCCTTCTGCAGATTGGACATCTTGTGGCTCTCACAATGCCGGGCCTGATACAGAGCTCCTAAATCATGCTCTGGCAAGGACTCCGTTTCCTCCCTTTTCATCCTCTTCTCTGTTACATCCCACACACTGCATGACTGACTACTCACTAAAAATATAGTTTCACACCTTACAGAATGCTCCCTTGCATTTTGCTGCACAACCTTTTCCTTTTTTCACCCTGTCTTCATTAGTGATTCCTTCTTTTCCTTTTCCATGTTGTGCAGACAAATTAAAAAAAAATTACACAAAAGAGTTGACTCAATTTCAATCCATATTTATGATACAAACTGCTGTCAAATAAGCAGGAGTTGCGTGAATGTTTTTGAGGTTTATACATTTTTTTTCAGCTGGTTGAAATAAAAAAAAAATAACGTTCAACTTGATTTCTACAAAAAAATGAAAGAAAGAAATCTGTTATTATATTTTAGCAAAAATATTTTTGAATCAGGCTTTCTACAGCCAAGACACGTTTTTATATGTTAAGTAAAGAGAGACTTTCCCACTGTGCTATTGTGCTGACATTTTAGAACCACTGGTATCTGGTGAAAACATGAAATACATTTTTTTATATTTGAGTGAAAAATAGATCAGCTTGGCTGACTGTGATAAATACAGATATAGAATACTTTTTAGAAATGAACTCGTTCTGTGCCTGTGGCACAACTTTCATCTCACTCTCAATCTTATAAATTATATTTGAAAATAGGTGAAATACTGTGATGGGGATTGACCTCAAGTTTAAAGAAGGGGCCCACAAAAAGGTAAAAAAAATTCAGGCAAATCAAGTAGAAGTCAGTGTGTGACAGTTTCATAGCCTGGCTCAGGGCTGACTCATATTGGCCCTGTTTTCATTCAGAGAACCTCAGTGACATATGATAAGCTCCTTCCTGTCCCCTCCTAAGGAAACACATGATCAGGGGCCCATATTTAATTCATGACAAGTCACATCTGCCTGGTTCGAAGAGAGCACAGCATAAAACAGCAGTCGGGGTGAAGAGAATTAATGGACAAAGAGACAGAGATCCATTCAGTACACTCAGGCACAAACATTTCTTCCTCCTCCCTTATAAATCCAATGTTCAATCATATTTTATTCAAAAGTGGACAGCAATTACTGTCTCTTCCCACAGGCAGACTGGATGTGTAATTTCCTCCATCTTCTTGGAAGCTGACAGTTTGACAATCGCAGAACAGCCACTGCTGTTTTGGCAACCAAAGTCCTGCAGCTGAGGCAGAATCTGTTTTTTTTCTGCCAGTCAAGCCTGTCTTGACACACACTTCTGCCTTTCTTTTCCTCTCCTATCTTTGTCCTGCTGCATGCTTCTTCTTCTCCTTCTTCTTCTTCTTCTTACTGCATTCCTCCTGTTTCTGCTCTCAAAAGAACACTTTCCTCACAAAAAGCCCGCTTTTACTTGCTTCCTCTAACAATATAACATCTTAAGTGTATCTACTGTGGTTATAGCTTGACCTACCTCTTTCTCCGGGGAAATAAAATGAGATTCCCCATTTTGTGTAGTTGAGCTTAGAAGAAAGAAGCTCGTCCAAAACAAACAGATCTCAGCTCTGTGTTCCAAAAGCCCACAGATGGCCTCAAGACTTGCAAGTTAAACACGTCCTGGACCATATGAGTTGACAATGTCTGAGACTATTAAACTGCCAGACCACTCACTCATTGTTAGCAGAGTGCCTACAATATAAAGAACCTTCAGCAGAGAGAAACACTGGTATCATAAACTCTAGTTGAGCTCGAGTGTATAAAATAGTAAAGTATAAAAATACAAACTTATAAAACCAGAGTGAGAACTTTGCAAACATAATGAATTGGAATATTATTTGGTTGCAGTTTACATGAATTTGAAACACTCATCCTTCAATGAGAGCATTACCTGTGAAGATTCAACATTTTTAGGATGTCTGGGTCGAAAACTTCAGACAGTCATTGACCGCAAAGGTTTTTTCCACAAAACAATAAACAAGAAGATTTTGTTTGACTTCATGTGTATCTGTCCAATTACTTTAGAACTGCTAAACCTTTGGCCCTATGTGTTAAATAGAGGTCACAATATTGACATGTAAATTAAAGCAGAAACTTGCCACTTTAATATAGTATCCAGAGTTGTATTCCAAACTGAATGTGTTGAAGTACACAGGCTGAATAAGTACAAATGAGTACACAGTACAAATACCTACAGTTGGTGCTCTACATGTGTTACCAGAAGAGTTAAAAGCTAAATGAATATAAAGTATTCACATTAAGCTGTGTCTCTGTCAAGTCACTGCAAACTAAATATGTATTAAATTAAGTTAAGAGACAAACCTGTGGTAATATTCTGAGTATTTTCATGTTAGTACTTCAGGTACAGCTGTACCATCACCAAAGATTGTTTGATTTGAAAACATGATTTTAAGAGAAGACAGTTTGATGCAACATCCATATTAGTCAAGGACAGCAATGTTAAAGCAATGGTAACTGATTGTCAAGCAGTCAAATGCAGTAGTGTGTGTATGAAGAAGGCATGCAGGATGGGATCAAATCAGAAGGATGGGTACTTACCGACGGGGCGAGCTGGAGACACAACAATGGTGGAGTGGATACACAAAAGAAACAAATTAAGACACAGACACACAAAGAAAACATAAGAGAAACAGAACAAACATAATGAAAAAAGACAAAAAGAAATCAAAATCAGCATGAATGACATGTTGTGTCAGGGCCAACACACTTCTGGCACAGTGTTAGCATGACAGAGAGGATCCAGTGGCTTTTGTCCACTGCCCACTGGACAGTTGCATGATACAGACAGTCTGGTGATAGCACCCACTGGTGGTCATTGCATTCAAATTCCTGCATGGCTGTGTGGGTCATTTTTGCTCTTAAGAGACAAATATACCACAGGACCTTCTCTGTCTGCGTAAAGGAGAATTACTGTTCTATGGGTGATGTGTGTTTGTAACAACTGCTGATGGACAGAGCACAAAAAGGAGAGCAAAAGGAAAAGAGAGAGCAAAAAAGACCCAAAAGACTAAGTCTGTATGTAGGTTTCATATTCTGAAATCCCCACACGTAGAATAATTGGTGCAGGTACTGTTTCCTCTGTGTTACTCTATGTGTCCTTACTGTGAAGTAAAGCACTAAGATGCTACTCAAACATAATCTAGTTTTCAAAAGGTTAAAAAGAGTAATCAACCAAGACCCTGTTTTACCTCCCTCTGGCCTCGTGTGTCGCTCTAAAACGCTCCACAGAGACATTAAACACTTGGGTGAAAAGAAGGAAAATGATTGTTAGAATGTTTTTATTAACCTTGCAAACCCCAGGTGCGGTACCGACGGTGTGCACCAGTAATCTGTGAAATGGCTTTGCTGACTGGTGCTTACAGCATGGAGGGCTAGCGTGGCTAGCAGACCACCACGACGGGAGGGGACGGGGGTTGGGTGGCAGAGTGTGTCGACGCTGCACTTGGAAATGTAAATAATTAAACGGATTCATAGACTGTCTCCATCTCTCTTGGCTACGGGAGTCAGCATTCTGCATTTCCATTTGTTTAGAGGAGACCCTATGGAGTAAACTGCCAATCTGAGCCCCGTGTTTGGTGCATGAGAACGATAACCTCAGTGATCCATGACTTCTCTATGTGTTGTTACGTGCGAGTTAGTGCGAGGAAATAAAAAAAGAACTAAGGTGTTTCATACCTCTGACTGTGAGCGTGGCAGAGGCTTCCACCTTGCCCACACGGTTTTCTGCCACACAGGTGAACGTGCCCTCGTCGTTAACAGAAGCCTTCTTCACTCTCAGTACGTAGTCGTCCTTGTCATACTTGATCTCATACCTGTAAAAAGAGAAGTAAAATCATGACATTTAAGGTGCCTTATGATTATTGATGCAAAAAATATAAATTCATATGAAACTTGAACCCAGAAACAAATACATTTTGCTTCAGCAGTTCATCCACGCTGGTTAAAGGTTTTTCCCTCTTGGAGAGATACACATTAGCATCATTCTGACAAATGGAGATTGCAAGGCGGATCAATTATTCAACAGTGACACACAGTACACAGAGAGGTTATGCATTCAGTTGGAACGCTCAAAACCTGTTCAATATTCATGAGGTTTCTCTATGTGTGTGTACATATATGTCATATTCAGAGCTTGTGCATGTGCACATGTGCCTAACTGTGCCATTGTGTGTCGACACCATGTGCATACACGTATGGTTACCATGAATCTATAAAGCGTTACAGCTTCTCACTGTAATGTATTTCACCTGATCGGAGCAATACAGTAACTATACTAAGGCAAATATGTTCCTAAATTGAATTGAACAGGTCTGGCAGTGGGTAAGTAGTGTGCTAGTGGGGGAGGTGGTGTTGTGTGATGGTGGTCTGTCAGGTTGACAACCTTCTGCTGTTGAGTCTGTCACTCACAGACGCTGAGAACAGAGTGGATATGAACTACGGTGCACCCTTTAAAGATCCTTTGTAGACTCTCTATATGATTATAGCATATTTTAAATGATTAGTTCAGAAAGAAATGAGACATTCCTGGTTGAGTCAATTGATGCTTTATTGTGTTTTTGATCTGACTACTTGGAAACTGCAAAGTGAGAATTTTTTAAATCCACAAAGGGGCTTTAAAGAAAAAGCCTGACATTTTATTGCCCTTTTATTATAGCGTATGCCTAAGAGCCATAAAACTCCAAACTTTTAGTCCAACAACTATTAAAAACACATAAAAGAACCAAGAGCAGCAAAGCCTGCCTAACACAGAGCTAAACCTTCAGAGATTGAAAATGCCAACAGAGTTGTTAGAGAACAAACTATGCTGACAATGTTCACTGTAATGAAAAAATATACGACCCACTGCAACAGTATGACTCTCCCCTTGTTTTTTTTTTTTTTATAGGCTTTAGATGACAATAGATGGCACAGAATAATTAGTGAAGCTAGACATCGACAACACAGACGATACTTGTGTAAAAGGTAAATTCAGCTTTGATTTTTTGATATTTGCAAAAAAATCGTTCATACTTTAAACTGTGAGGTTTGCAGGTTATATGAAGGAAGATCATGTTTATGCAGTATAGCACATTGAACGACTAGATATGGTAACAAACTATGGTTTACGGAAATATTTTCTAAAGTGGCTTTATACTAACAATATCCTTTTAGTTTTCCCTCGGACTGAGAAAGAAACCTCTGCTCAACCATCAGGTGTACTCGTGGCTGTTTGCCACTGGCAGCTGCAAAACTAATTCATCCTGTCTATCCATGTCTTATTTTTTTTACCTGCTGTTATGACATTTCTTGAGCAAGCATTCAAAGGCAGCTTTATTGAAGTGCATTCCTCAAGTATGACTGCCAGTTCCACCTCTCCACACTGGTACTTAAAGAGCCGTAATGATTATTTGACTGAGTCATGACTGAATGCTTTGTTCCAGAGAGAGGGGATGTACAGTTCAGGTAATGGTGGGGGATGTGAATAAAGCATTTATTGTTGAAACCAAGTGCGTGGCATCTAAAAGGAATGAGACAGCACCTTTTTGGACAGGCCTGCTGTCAGATGGAAACCAAATATGCTCAGACAGAGCATCCTTCCATACCCTGCCCTCCGGAAAGGACGGGTAGCGCAACATGAACTCCTGACTTGCAACAGGAGGTGGAGATGAACAGAAGAGTGACAGGGACAAGTTGGGGCTTATAAACACCATAACTAACCGAATATAACCCAACCCAACCCAACCTAACCTAACCAACTTTATCTAACCTAACCTGACCTGACCTAACCCAACTTAATCTAACCTACCAAATCTAACCTAAAATAAAATAACCTAAGCTAACCTAACCTAAGCTAAGATAACCTAAGAGAAGATAACCTAACCCCCTCTGTGTCAACAAAGACCCTTTTGCAACAATTTGCTGACATATTTTACTTCCAATCGAAAACTATGTTTGCAATCCAGTGTACTTTTGAGAGTCATTTTACAGAAGCAGCAGATGATCTGTACACTAAAGGTCTACAGGTTGCTAGCAGCTCTGTGCAGATGTACAGCAATACTTTGAACTCAATGCTAATATCTTGATGTTATCATGCTGGCGTTAAAGAGGTAAGGTGTTTGTCAGGTAATTTGCACAAAATACAACATATTTGAATGTCATGAGATTTGTATCATAAAGTAAGTCACAAAACCAACCAAAATAATTTTGGTCTGATGGTGGCACGAGATAACATGTACAGGCTTTACCAAAGTCAGTAGGATTCAACGTCTCAGTGCCATTTATGTCTGCACCAAATATAACGCTAATCTTCCACATCTTGTTGAGATATCTCACAGTAAGTCACAGAGGCCAGCATCATGATGGGGCGAGAGATAAAGTCAGACGATGACTAAAGTAAACATAATTCCTCCTCTGGGGACCATGAATGTACTTTTTAAATGTCATAGTAAAGCCTCCACTGACTTATCTTGACTGACAGTAACATAGAAGCGTCATGCTTCAACCATGACTAACAAGGATACTGGTGTGTGGCAGGGAAGACACATTTTCCACTAACTACGAAGTACAATGCATGATACTGGCAGCTAGTTAGAGGCAAACTTACTTAAGAAATAGTAACTCAACAAATACGCACATATTACAACACACAAAGGAAGGTTTTTTATTATCTGCTTCTCTTTCCATAATATAATACAGTATATTGGGACAATACATATGCTTTCAGCTCATTTTTAATGTTTCATTGTATATTAAGACCATTCATGAGAGTTCCAGATATTGTCATCACTCATACAAACAGCTCAACTGCTCATTCAGGTTCCCACAATCTCGACTGAGCCCTTGCAGTGTGGAAAATACAGGTATGCACATGGACAACATCCTTTTTGTTCTTGGTCTCGTCTCTCGAAACAGAACCTCAGGCTGCTCCGTGACTTATTAGATGGACATGAGCCCAATCAATCTGTAATCAACTTCCCATATGGAATCAGCCGAGATGACAAGATGAGTGGAAATACTCAGGGATAAGAGGCAGTTGTGGCCACACACACGTAAGTACGCATGGCAAGGGAACAGTAGCTCTTTATTGCGACTGGATTGGGGAAGAGCTCTGTTCTCTATTAGAGGAGGAATGTAATTGGACATGTAGAGGGGCTGTGGAAAGGATAGGAGAGCCAAGTTCACCCTACTGGACTCTCCCTCCTTTTCAACCAGAGAAGGCACACTGTAGACAGACATTCAACACAGACAGCAAATATACAACTATCCAGCAAATGTCCATACATACGCAGAGTCACTCACTCATGCAGGGAGATGAGGAGTGATGGGAATGTGCGCAAATGCCAAAACAAAGCAGCATTTTTCTTTGTTGTCAGTTTGCACGAAGGCGGCGGGACAGAGATGAAAACTTTACTGGACGCACTTTAAAGGCATTACATCCTCCAGATCTTTTTTGCCTCTAAACTGTCTGTCAGGAACACAGTCAGCCATGTTTGACCTTCAGACTCGTGCCAATTCACTCACTCGCATTAAAAGAATCTTATCTCCTGGTTGTGTGCACGAATGAATGAGAGTGTCTACAAAACGATTCAACATGAGAGGATCTTATCTGCTTCGCCTCTGTGAGTACACATGAATGGGACTGGTAGTCGGCAGGAGGGTTTGTGTGCCAACTCTGAGTCAGACTCAAGATACAGAAAAGGACTAATTCCAGCTTTCTCTCTAGCCCAGCTGCTCCGACACAAAGTCCCCTCTCTGCTCCATTTCACTCTTGACGGTCTGATCTAGTTTCACACCATCCCACCACTACTTTACCTCATCCTGATCAAAGGAGCAGTAGTCTACCTGTCGAGGCTTTGTCACCCATAAGAGGTGATCAATTAACCACTATCGCTTCTCATCTTACTTTTGTAAAGCTCTTTCTCTGGTCGCGGCATCTCTCATGGGTTCAGCAGAGTCAGGGCCTTCCCAACAGTCCAACTGACATCCATCACCTTAACCTTCCTTAATCACAGAATGGTGTAGCAACAACATAATGTAACGTAATAATGTTGGCCGTTTCTGGGAAAAAATGTATCTTTTTTTATTTATTTTTTTTTTATCAAAGATTTACTTCCAATCAGTGACACATCAACAGTGGCAGCAAGGCAGTGTTTACTTAGTGTTTACTTAGGCAGTGTTTATAGTTTGGAGTAGACAACATTGTTTGACTGGAAAATGTTGCAGAAGAAACAGTGAAGTAGAGTTCACTGACTAATGCCTGCAAGCCACGCGTACTCTTTGTCTCTATGTGTTTTCGTGTGTGTGTTGTGTGCGAAGAACAAACGATACACAAACATGAAAAACACTGAGTAAATCAGACATATATGCTGATGTATTTGTGCTTTCTCAGCAGTAGAGAGGTATATTTTTCATCATTCCTTCAAATGAAAAGTACTGATACATAATGAACAACTGCACTTCTTCCTAATTAATGCAAAAACATAAATTATGTTCTCTATTATGGACATTTAGTTATTATTTGATTTACCATACTTTGTTGTTGACACAATCGGTGTCGATAAACCTGATAGTTAAATATACTCCCTACAATCCTGCTGCCACTCCACTCACCAGCCCCCCTCGCACATGCACTCATAAATAGCAGATGTATCTACTTATATATCAAGGGAAGTAACGGAGACAGGAACCACAGCCTGTCGTCTTTTCATTCTGCTGAGTTGCAGAGGTGAGAGAAATCATTGAAACTGGACGGTCAGCATAACACAGGCGTTCCTGTCACACTAGCTTTAACAGCTCTCTCAAATGGAGTGACCCACACACCTCTATCATACACAAACCCACACACCACACACATGCACACGCCACAAAGGAATTGAGTCAGAGAAAAAAAAAGGCTTTTCTGCTGAATGTTGCAGAGGCTGTGCTGTGGAGGTCAGTGGGGGCTGGGGGGCCTGAATACAGATGGACTGCAGGACCAAAGGGGCTCTGATAAGGCACAGGAGAGGGCACAGGGTTCCAAAGCAAATGAGGAGGGAGCGCAAAGGAGGGAGAGACATGGGCCACACACTGAGCTGGTAGGCAGTGGGAGATAATAGGCACCGCACAAGTCTTTTCATTGCAGTTCATAGACTGTGGTGGAATATCTTCCATTTGGAGACACAACGCTCCCTGGTTCTCCTCTCCTGGCTCTCTGATGTAGGAGCAGCTATGGTGGGCTTTCCCCAAAATTCTGCAGAGATGTCCAACAGATGGATATTAATCTGATAATAATCCACATTAAAACATTTTTACCAATATGTAGCTGAGTGAGAAGTAAACAAATATGGAGAATGTTAATTATAACTACATTACTGGAGAGAACTGTAGATATAATACATGATCTGTTCGAATTTTACAGTATTTTGAGATACATGCTGCAATCCAATGTTTTGCAATGCAAGTTTTCCTTGGGGAAGACACTGCTCCACCATCTGAATCTAATCTTATGTATATTGGTAAAAAGAATGAGCCCCAACCAAACCAGATTTATTGAGGAGAGGTTGTCTGATTTTAATATTACATGTGCTGGTCAGTGATTTTAATCCCGCCTGGAGCACATGTGGGGATTTTTCTCCTCCAACCCTGGTAATAATTAAAGTCCCAATTACCTTCTGTTTTTCACCACACTTATAATTTAGGTCCTGTCCTCAGAGACACCTTGGATTTTAGTTTAATGAGATCAGTACACAGTTTAGAGTTCTGTGTGACAGTAGGTGTGCACTTTTTTTTTTTTTTTTTTTTTTTTTTTTTAAGCATTTAATATCTTGCCAATCCACTAGCGGGCAGCATGTCAGTGTCACAGTGACTAAGTGATAAAAACTATGTGGTTTAGAAAAACAAAACCATGAAGTTAGGTTTAAAAAAACAACAAAACCACATGGTTTAGACAAACAAAACCATGAAGTTAGGTTTAAAAAACAACAAAACCACGTGACTGAAAAGCTGTTTGGTTTAGAAAAGATTTACTTTAAACAAATCCACATTGATTCCTCGCAGACTCAAGCTTACTGTGGAAAAAAATCTGTTGTTTTATCCATCCAACAATTTATAACCTAGCTCGCTAGCTCGTGAGGCCAACCATCACATACGCTGTTCTCTAGTGGACTGGTAAACTACATCTTTTGTTGTTTGAATTAAAGTCAAGAGTCAATGAAAGTGGCCCAAATCCAAATGGGAAAGATCAGATTTCATGCTATACGAAGAAAAATAAATCTAATCTGAGTCACATATGAGCAAAACAAAACAAAACAAAAATAAAAATAAAGATTTGGCCTGGAATCTAAATGCAGTCAATGCAAATATTTCCTTAGCAGATAAAGGAATACGTATCATCATGTTGCACCAGTTGTTCCCTGACATGTTCATTTACAGTTTTGAGCTATTTACTCTGACATGTGCCAGACTGTAATTTTAATGGTTTCACAGGGAAATCTCTGGGGATTTCTCATCATAATGTAAACTGAAAAACTAGATTTGACCTATTTTATCACACTGTAGCACTGAAGCATGTAGACACAGTGTGACTGTTTGGTGATTTTGATTTAATTTT
Source organism: Embiotoca jacksoni (assembly GCF_022577435.1). Lineage (NCBI taxonomy): Eukaryota > Metazoa > Chordata > Actinopteri > Embiotocidae > Embiotoca > Embiotoca jacksoni. The sequence continues at coordinate 4,545,477 of NW_027185379.1, read as the reverse complement.
TGTATACAAACATATTAAAACAACCACGAAGAGGTAAACGAGCAGCACCGTTGCCTTTGTCTTCTAATTGAAACCATTATTGTTCGGTCTCTTTCGCCTTTTTCATCCCACAGAGACTGAAGCCACTGCCAGCCTGGCGTGCTTTATGTCGATGTGCCAGTGTGTGCATGTGTTTGCCTGGGAGGCTGCTGGAGCCACTGAGCATATTAACAACCTGTTTACTCAGCAGAGGCTCCATTTCCCTTCTTCCTAGTATGAAAGTAGCACACAGAGACATCCTCGGAGAGACACAGGCATGTAAAGGGACCAGCAAAGACAAGTTGAAACAATTTGATGGTAAAGAGGAGCGATCTTGCTAAGTCTCCCTCTCTCTACAGCTTATCATAATAATAAGGACAGCGTAACCTTTCTGGATATAGAGCAAACAGACCAAAAGACCACTCCCAACTGCATACAGTCCTGCTTGATCTTTAGTCGTCTTTTATTCTTATGGCACTGATACAGCTGGTGGGGGCCCAAAGTGTGAAGACACAACGGCTGCCTTTGTATTTCTTCTTCTTCAGAACACTTGCCATTTAATAAACTGTAAACTACTAAAAAAGTAGAGAAAGCAGGAACTGATTGTCACTTAAAAATATGAGGAGTCTTTGTTTTGAAAGGAAACAAATTGTAGCAGGAAATGTCAGAATTAAAATATTGTCTTCATGTTTTTAGCATCAAAGCAATTCCGGGAGACTAGCAAGGAAAACAATAGTTCTTACATTGTGATTAGAAATACTGTACTATCTATTGCTTATTCATTTTGGCAGTATCTTTTTTCTGTGTACTGTATCCAAATAAGAACAAACTTCAAAGAGATAATACAGTAAGCAAAGCGCATGACACCCATCCTACTCTGTTATAAATCTCTTAATTAGTGTACAAAATGAACTCATTTCGAGAGCCAACTCCCTATCAAAGACATGAGTGAAATACTTTTATGTGTTTGCTTTGGCACTGCGCTCATGTCCCACTGCCCAGTGAACCAAATCCTTATCAGGCACAAACAACCCGCCCACGCTCAGCTCTGCAGCTAGCCTTGAGAGATGTCAGGTCCACTGAGTGTATGTTTTATGAGGTGATCCAAGCGGTGTGTGACTGGCCTGCTGGCTGGGGACAGAACACTGGTCTCTTTGAAGTCCACTCCTGACAATGACACTGCTGTTGACTGTGAGTCAAGTGACTCAGTGCAGCGATAGGCAAACACACAGGACCCAGTGAGAACAGTATCACTATCATCAGTGGCTTTTTACAGGAAGTGAGACAGGCTATACTTGGCAGGGTTGCTCGCATTGCTTTGCCAATTACAGACTTGTATTGCTTTTTCTTTACATCAGTTTCTGTCTTTGGACGTGTGCACGGATGAATGTGTCATGTCTGTGGTGATACACACACTGAATGGGGTAAAATGTGTAGAGGAGGTAGTGATTATCTTCCAGGTTTCTCTGTGCCAAGAATTCCCCTGAACAGCTGCACCTGTACACAGACACTCTAGGGTCACGTCAGCTGCTATACACTGTCTCTTTTTATCTCCTGTCATTCTATCTGTCTCTGTCTCTACCTGTCTACTTTACTACGTGGCACATTTTTTTCTGCTCCTCTAAACGTCTTCCTTTCAGGCTCCCCAGCGACTTACCTGTCACTCACATTTAATTGTCTTGCTCAATATCTGTTTGTCTTCATGCAGACCTTTTCCTTGACATGAGACACTGTCTATCCATGACTTCTGGGGCATCCACAGGTGGAGTCATGTTTCCCTGAATGTGTAATGTGCACTTTGTACAGCCTAATAGGTGTATTTATTAGCACCTACCCCAGGTGAGAGCTGACAGTGAGTCAGTTTGAAACGGACACTCAGACTGACATCAGTGCCTGAACAGCTCCTGCAGTCTGTCATATGACGACATAGCACATAGACTGGCATGCCCACACACACACACACACACACACACACACACACACACACACACACACACACACACACACACACACACACAAACACTCACATGCACACAAACACATAGAAAGTCATATTCAACATAGAGGAATGAAGAGAAATCCTCTCATCGCTATCGGAATTTAAGACTCTCTGAGATTATTCTAGTAGATGTACATACCTCCCACGAGGAACATCGATGTCATCTTTCCTCCAGCGCACATTGGGTTGGGGGTCTCCTTGAACCTGGCAGCGGAACTCCACCATCTCCTCTTCCAGGACCACCTGGTTGATGGGCCTCCGGAGGAAGGTTGGTCGCTCTACAGGATGATGACAGAAATACATAATTTCATTAAGTCACATTTTGGCAGTACAGAACATGTATTATTCCTCACAGAGCCTTCTTCCTGCAGAATGATTCCCTCTGATCACTCATATTCTGCTCATTACCATGTCGTGATCATCTGTTCTTTCATGATCATTACATTGGCAAAACAATATAGCAAAGGCACTAACTGAATTCATTTATTGAACCAATTTACGCATTACATTTTACTTAGTGTAACATTATGGCGGCCTAATGGCTAACTTCAAATATGATGTGCAATAAATGTGCTCCAAATTGTATGTAACTCTGAAAAAGGATCATCCTGAGGGATCAAAATCAAACAGTGAAAACATTTGGCTTCAAAGGATTTCTAGCATTTCCTGAGAATAATAAAGTAACCTTGATGGATGTCAGCCTACAACATCAAGTAGAAACAAATTTTAGGACACCTGGAGAAATATAACTTACCAAACACTGTGACTTGTGCTGTCTCGCTGTCCCTTTCACCAACCATGTTGGTGCCCACACAGATGTACATGCCAGCATCGCTCTTTCTTGTGTTGGAGATCATTAGCTTCCCTCCTCGAATCTAAAGAAAACAAAAACAATTTCCTTTTGAATTCACAGATTTAAAAAAAAAAAAAAGTCCTGTCTCCCAATTTTCTCCACTTTTTCTCTTCTGAAGTCTTTTCTTGTCAAACCATTAGTAGTCATAACTGCAGCAGTAAAACTATTTTCCCTCACTGGCTCCCAATGCATGAAAGCACCGTTCAATGTACCGTATTCAACGGCAGACCATTCCAGAGGCAAGGGCTTTTTTTTTTTAATTATTTTGTGCCCAGATACTAATCGCAATGTTAACAGTGGACATTGATAGTAGCCCTTATTTATTTCTGTTATCAAAATAGATAGTAATGAAACTCACGGTGATCCTGTCATCTTTGTCGTCAATTCGCACTTTGTCCTTCTTCCAGTAGATGGTGGGCTCCGGATGGCCCCTGGGGGGGACACACTCAAGGATGGCCGGCTCTCCTGCTGCCACCACCACGTCTGTAGGGTTTTGTCTGAAGTCATCTCGCAGCACTGATGAAAATAAAAAGGGAAACCAATTCAAGAAGGCTAAAGTGCAAACAGTATAAATTTAAATGCCTCAGTGTGTTACAATGTGTTTTAAAATGTCTTCTTATATGAAGTGGTGTGCACAACAGTGTGAATGTATTCAGCATTTATCTAAGCTATCTGAACAGGATGTGATGCTTCATCTGACTGGGCAAGCGCAAGTGAAAGCTAATTGGAGCTAATGAAGGTCCCTGTGGAGGTAGCAGAACAAACAGAGTCAGAACGCCCCGAAGCCTCGTGTCATTCACTTGTGAGAGCTCACAGGGGTGCGACACCGCTTCATTTTAGCGACACAGTACACATGCACTCTGCCACACAGTCTGATATGTGCGAACACACGAAGAACAGCGGGTGGTCTGTTGAACAACTGCGGCCTTGAATCTAATCACCCTCAGGTAGGCCTTTTGTCACAGAGATAGCCTCGCGCCATGCATAATGTTCAGTGAACACACAACACCGGCTCATTATCAAGCAAGGAGAGCTGCTGTCACACGCAAACACACCAATGAGCACACAAATGCAAATGTGAAAGCACAAACATACACAAACAGCCACAATTAGGTGGAAGAAAATAAACCGAGTTGGATGGTGTATTCAGGACATGATACAACCTCCATATCGATGAGTGAAGATACAAAACACCCTACGTGGTCAAAGAAATGGTTTAAAGCTATAAAACCCAGGTTGCTCCGACTCCCCTGCTGTGTGTACTCAAACAGATTTCTTCCCATTTCATCTACAATAAATTTAACCCGTGCAATAGGACTTTAGGAATTCCAGTTTCAGGGGTGTGTCCATCAACGCAGCAGCACGGGACACATGACTCCTGTGATGGATAAAAGGACTGGGCTTGTTTGGGGGGTTGGGGGGGGGGGTATTTGAAGCTGCTTGAGGAGGGCTAAATTAAGGGCAGTACCACAGGTCCTTATGTAAATTCCATGTGGCACGGGGGGGGGGGGGGGGGGGGGGATGGCAGTGAGGGCCGGGATTATAAGAGGGGATAACTGGTCCCTGCGCTCCAGGCTTACTCTCATCTCTTCATTCGCTCTTCTTACCCGCTCTGCAGAAATCTGTGCAGCCATTGTCTTCTTATTTATTTATTTAGACCAAGGGGAAGCAGAGTGGAGGAAGAGAGGAAGCTTTCAACCCAATTATCCTGGGGATGCACAGGGGTATAGAGTGGGACTTTTGTGTGACATGAATTCAAATGAAACCTTTACACAGGGGTAATAGGAGAGAATACAGAAGAGGTAGAGATAGAGATTTTCTCTCCTCTTATGCAGGGCTGCCCTCTAATCTAGAGAGCTAAGGTAATTAGGGGGCTCCAGTGTGCTGGACCCCCTAGCCAGGGTGGGCACAACAGCCACCACCACTGGGCTCTCTGCATTTGCATTACAAACATATGTCCTGCTGTTTGAAATCATAGCCGGGTTTGGACCATACACAGGCTGTTGTTTTCAAGATCACGTTGGATTTAATTGCTCCTTTCCATTCACCGCTGATAGCACCCGTGGGATTTTTGTCAAAATCAATTTCCTCTGAAACAGAACGGTGACAAAAGGAACACACATTAGGTGCATCATTACGGTGCTTGTGCCACGCTGTCTAATCTAATCTAACGCAGCACACAGTACGTCACAGTAAATGCATCCCTACTCTGCAATCGAAATAAATACACAACAAATAGACACAATAAATACATAAACAGAGTAGCCGCACGCTCTGACAAATAAAATACGGTGCGTCCACACGCTTGTTGAGGGCAGAATAAACATTAGCTTACAAACAGCTACAAGCAAATAAACAGCCACAACACTGGCGAGAGGATTATGTCCTGTGCGTAGGTTCAGGGCTTGCTGATACCAAGACAACACTCACCACATACATTTACTAAGTCAATGAGGGAAGAGGCCAAGCCAAACACACTTTAGTACACTTATCTAATCCTGACGACAAGGCCACAGTCATCAAGGTCATTAACCTACGGTCCAAGCACAAACACAACTCAAATATACATATTTATGCTGCTTCATTAATCGTACACATCTCATCCATGGTTCCACATTTGCCTGCAGGCACCTCCATGGAAGCGACTATAACGTGGTGGTAATCATAAGACAAGCAATTGCATTCGCATCGGCATCCTAATATGATTGGTTCATGACTTCTGTGTTAATCTATGTGAGAGGCATCTGATATGTGTGTGTATCATTAAGCGGGTCCGTGTGTACGCTGTCAGGAGGTGAACTCTGGCTTCGACTCAGAGGCCCTGTAGGCACGTAGGCCTGAATCAGCTAGGTAATTGCCTCTCTATCCCCCTGAAACATTCAGCGCTTCTGCCACTAAAAACATCTAACCTCCCAAGGAGTTCCAGCAGGCCTCAAACTCTGCCGTCTTGCTTACTTGCTTATTAATATTTATATATTTTTACATTTACACCCTTCTGTTGGCAAGTGCTACATCTGTCAATCCGGCTGCAGGCTAAAAAGAACCCATGTCTGAAAAAAATATTAATATGCGTTTGCCTTCCTGTATTTTTACTTATTTCTTTCTTTCCAAAATTTCAGAGGAGTGGGCTGATTTGAATGAAGGAGCATCAGGCAGGGGGCACAGCATGGCAAATTTGCAGCTTTTTCAGCTGGCACGGTTTCAACACCTCAGACTTAAAGGGGAAGAAGTCAGGTTGCAACTTGCACTGTGAAACTGCCAAGGGGTTGAGAGGGGACGTCTTTGCCAAAACAAAAACTCAAAGGAGACACCCACACAGTTACTTTGTAACCCAGACTGTCCTACATTGGCAGGAGAGGCCTGTGCCAGCTACCATTAGTACAGTCTACAGTTGTGTGTGTTTTTTAAAATCCAGGATAGACTCACAAACACACAACTAACACACTATTACCATGCAACACTGACACACAACTAGCACACAAAGAAAATCATCTGGACACAGGAACATGACGGGACAAACACCCAGCATCATAACACAGAGGTGGCAGGGCAAGGACAGGATGAGGAGAAATATTTTGTACAGTGCGCCCTCTTCTCCCACCCAAGATATTACTCACTGGAGGGTGACACTGCTTGTCGGAAAGATTAGTGGGGAGCCTTGACTGAAGCGTCCAGCCTGCATACTGAGATAAGTGCTGACAAACACATTCACCTACAGGAGCGCACCTCGCTTTGCTGCCACAACACCACAGATGTCTAAAACCTTTTTTTCTTTAAATTCTGTTTTGACATTCACATCAATTTGATAGACGTTCACCGCACACACAAAAACCTACACACACAACTGAGAAGCTTAAAATCTGCAGGGCTTGGTATCTTTTTGTAAAACTGCAAATGGGAATGTTTGTGTATGTTTGTGTTGTTATTACTTTTCCCTCTCTATTTACTGTGGAACAGACTCTCGGTGCTTTCAGAGATATTCTCCCGGGTCAGGGGCTAAGAAACACACAGAGAGATTACAGCAGCGAGGGGCCTGGGGCCAAACCCCTGGCACCCAAACCCACCACCTCCTACCCACACTCTGATTAGAAAATAAACCATGCACACACAAACTGGGAGAGCTGTAGAAAGGTAGCTCCAAGCTATAATATCATTTCATTGGAGTGTTTTTTGCGCTTCATCCAGCAGAGTGCTATTACAATAGCGCCATTTTCAATTCTAGCCTTAGAGAAGAGAGACAATATATATGTCACTTGACAAAAACATACCAAACCCACTTCTATGTGCTGTCATTGATGTTTTGTATTACTGTTGACGCTAAAGGCAGGAGAAGGATAATACCACACAATATAATGCAACTCTGAAAGGAGATATGCTCCATTTGTCTGGATACAAGCTTTTTTTGCTCGCTCATTGCCCTCCCACCGGCCAGGGTTAACCTTTGACCCCCCTCCAGATGTGAAAATTACCCCCTCAGCAGGCAGGCAAGCAGCAGGTTCACACATCCCCTCTATTCCTCAACTGAGGGGTTGCAGGTCAGACCAGAGCAACAGCTGCAAAAATATGGCCGTCTAGTCATGCCCAAGGCTGTACCACCTCCGAGAGCTGAAAAGAAGACTCTCATCATTAGCACGGCTCATAACCATCTCTCTCTGCCTGCCTTATTCTCACCATCATCGGGGGTCAGTCTTTTCCTTCTAGCTCCGCAGCGCTGCAGTTCATCATTTTTTTCCCCCAATCCCACAGCGTTGTCCCATGCATTGCATCTTGCCCACCTCCACTCACTTTCACTGGCTTGTCAGTGCTCTCTCTGCACTGACTGCAGATGAGGTTCTGCAGATGAAGCCATATACATGCACACCCAGTCATTCTCCACAGAATGGCCAGGTCTGATATGATCTCCACCACCATTCTCCCTATCTTCAAATCCTGAGCTAAGGGATTATAAATAACACTGTCACTTTCACAGATAAGATGCAGGAAATATGGAAAATAAAGAAAGTAAAGCGAATCATATGGCTGGCAGTGATATTATAGTAGGGAGGGGGAATCACAGTTGGTGATACCGCATGAAATGTGCATCTTTAATAGAGCCTTGGAGCGAATACAAGAGACAGAGCTTGTGTGCTATGGTTTGAGCACAAAGGAAAGAAAGAGGCAAGACATAACACAACAGGGGATGATGAGACGATGTCTGATCAAGGTCAAACTGAAGAGGTGGTGAGGGGTCCAACGGGGCTGAACGTAAATTCCATCACATACCTCATACTGTGCTTCCACTTCGGATAAGCCTAAATAAACATCTTTATTTGAACAGCAGCTACATTCAAAGCTCATTTTTCAAACAGCATCCCTAATTTGGCCTAACAAGCCCCTGAGCAGCTCGGTAACAGCAGTCGGACCACAGTGGGCGGGTCCGCTGGCCAGGAAAACTGTGTGGTGTTGCTCCCGAGAAACAATATAATTAACTCTTAATGAACCTCTTCCCTTTACACCCTTTAACAATACCAACACACACATACATACACATTCATGCACACACACACAATTCAATTTAGCCTAATTCCTGCTTTATGGTAATGTATAGCTCATTAAAATGTTATTTAAAAAGTCATTAAAATTCACTTGAAGAAGTAATGGCTTTATTACAGTAATATGCTGAAAAGCAAAGAAAATGACAAGTAAGGACAAGGAGAAGAAAGACAGCAGAGAGCGACAGCTTTTTAATCACTTAATTGTGTCTAAAATGGAATACATTTGCATGATAAATACCGATGCACTGTATCCTCCGTTGTAGCGTTTTCTATTCTCATACCACTCTGTAATTAACAGGCGCCACAATTAAAGATGCATTTTACCAAAGAATGATTTTGGTGGCCACTTCAGTTTCCATCCTGTTGTCTTGTTTATGGTGCTGAATGTGTTTTGTGGGGCTTGGCAGAGGCAGACAGTGTGCTGAAACTGGAGCTGGCTGATACTGATGAACAATGTGCCCATGGGCCTTTGTGCCTGCTCTGATAAGGCATGATGTTGCGGCTGATGCTTGTGCTCCGTCCAGAACGGACACGTTACAGCCAGAAGGGGGAGTAAGACGTGAAGGAGGAAGGGGAGGAAGAAGAGGAAGAAGAGGAAGGAGGGGTTTAGGGGAGGGCGGGAGGGGGGGCAGTGGTGGTGGGGAAGATGGGTCTCGCTGTAGATGAGAGTGGGATTGATTTTCTGCCAATTCCAGCACAGACAGAGGCAGCGAGCCATCCTGTTAGAGCAGGTGGGTCTGCTTCCTGCGTCAGGTAAAGGAAGAGTGGAGAAGAAAGTAAAGTGAGAAGAAGAAGAAGAAGAAGAAGAAGAAGAAGAAGAAGAAGAAGAAGAAGAAGGAGAAGAAGAAGAAGAAGAAGAAGAAGAAGAAGAAGAAGAAGAAGAAGAAGAAGAAGAAGTGCACTCAGGCAGACAGGCAAATGTCTACTGTTAATGTATTTTCTCTGAGAAATCAGTCTCTTATTGCAACATGATAGATAATACAGCGTGGAAGGTGCTGGAGGTTCATGAGCACAAGTGTAATAGTCCCAAGAAAATAGGACGTTTGTGCATTTTGGGATATTTGAGAAAGTAAACTCTATCTCTTTTTGTGACATGTATTTATTCTTATCAAGGATACAGCCCTGTAAAACAAGTTGGTCATGATGATTTCATTGTAGTTCAACCTCAAATAATGTCTTTATATCTAATTATTTTTCCTCCTCATCATCTCTCCCTCTCACCTGCAGTGCTACAGTTTTAATACGTATAACCCCCCACAGTTTTCCTATGTAGTCGTTCGAGTGTGACTGATGTCACAAGTCCAGCTGTGACACACCGTCAAATCAAAGGAGCGCTGGATTTAAAAAAAAAAAAAAAAAAAGAAGAAAAGTTGTGTGCGTGTTGGTTTCTTCAGTGTGTGTGTTTGTGTGTGTGTGTGTGTGTGTGTGTGTGTGTGTGTGTGTGTTTGTGTGAGAGCTCTGGCCTAATGACATTGAGGCAGTTTCCTTCCACAGGGAAATATAATCCCCAGGATGCTGCTGAACTGTGTCCATGCTGGTAGAGCAGGGCTAGACTCCCTTAGAGTCACACACACACACACACACACACACACACACACACACACACACACACACACACACACACACACACACACACACACACACACACACACAAGCATGCACACAGAAGCTGGGTTTCTTATCCGGTGCCACACACTTGCATGGGCATCTCTGGTGAAATTGAAACCTCTGCAGTCTAGTTCTGTTGTCCACTGTGCAAAATCTTCTGTTCGCTCTAGCTCCTTCCCTGTCCATTTTATTGTTTTGCTCTATAATTGGATTGGCAGTAACGGTGAACAGAGAGCTGTTATGAGCTTGTAAAAGGTGTCACTCCGCGATGGCGGTGCCGTTTTAATTAAGCTCTCGGCTGGAGTTGAGCAGCTTTTATCTAGCTCGGGTCTGATGAGCTCGGACTACAAGCGCGCTCCACACCGTACTGCAAGGGGAGGAGCAAAAGGAGGTGTTTGCAACAGCTGTAGATAGCCCAGTTTACTATACTCAGCTAGCCTCCCCAGACACCAATCTACATGCCTGGACCAAGAAGATACTCTGAGACATCATACAAATTCATTGTGTTTGTGTGTGTATGTGTGTGCCATTACTGTGTCTCCTTGTGCTCATTGTGACAGAGCCCCACCCATCAGTGGTGTGCAGTCAAGTGTACTTTGGTGCAGATGCAGAGCCATCCCCGCAACATGGTGACAGCAAATGGGTACAAACAAGAATCTAAATGAACACAACAGAACACAGATCTCTCACACTGCTGCAGTAAATTCTGAACTAATCCCACTTTACTGTCCTGGGTGTGTATAAATCTGCATGTGAGGCTGATTCTGTAGGCAGCTCTGTACGTGGCATAATGATTAGAAGGGTGTTCATCACAGTCTTTCCTTGCCTTTCCACCCCTCCTCAATCCACCTAATGGCCTCTTCAGATCATCTGTCCTTCAATCAATACTGCCTGAAAGGAAGAATCCCACACCTAAGGACACTTTGTTCCCCACTGTAGATCACAGGTGACACATTTTCCATACAGGGGCCTCACCTGATGGTTCTGGATCAGAACCTTACAGAAGACTTTGAACCAGTTTGGATATCCATCAAATGTCTGACCGTTTTCTAGGTGGGTGGGCTCGGGCAGGGGGTGATGTAGTTAGATTTGCGAGCAGAGGAAGGCTGACGTCTGTCAGTGAGGCGAACAGAAAGCAGGCAGCAGAAGAGGCGGCGTGTTAAATCACACACAGCCTTGATGCAGAGACATTTAAAGAGATTTATTGATCGTTTTATAGATCTTAACTCTTGAGGAAGAGCAAAAATTTAACTGGATACAGAGATGACCTTTACAACCTCCTTGCCCATGGATAGGTATTTTTTCTGCCATCTCCATGTCCTGTTGCATATATATATATATATGTGAGCTGTTTATGATTGAGGGGAAAGAAGCAATTCGCCATTTAGTCAGACGGTGTGTTTGGAAATTCCCCCCCGTACAACCAGCACAACTATCATCCCGAAGATGTGCAATATACTTTATGTGTCTCTGCTCGAGCATGATTGAACGCTGCACATAACATCTAAATACTTGGAATAAATTGTAGCAGTGCTGCTGCCTGCTCAGCAAATCACTGCTACATTAGGCTCACCTAAGTATCACACTCTCATACACACGCAAATTACAATTTGAAGTGTCTGTGCTGCAGACTCTGTCAGTTTGTATGGAAAGCAGTTGGCTAGCACACGGCGGAGCAATGCACCAACAGCACTAAAAACAACCTGATCACTCCATACTTCACTAGAATGGCACACACTGCACTCATATACAGCCCATTGCATTTACCTAAACAAAAAAAAATCAACAAGATGACAAGACATCCACAAATGGACTCACAAAGACGATTTACAGTGCAGTTGATTCACATGTTTGTGCATTTACTGTACATGCAGTTTGAAAGACTTTAGCATGTATGCTGAGATGCTCCGGCATTAACTAGCTTAATGGAGCATTTACATGAATTATCAACTTATAGCTTCTCTGGCGTGATTCTCTGGAGGAGCTCTACATGTTGAGAGATTCAGAAACACAGTCCAGTTGTTCATTCCACAATCCAATTTATGTTAATTGCAGTACAGAGGAGTAATTGTCTTAGTTCCATCTGTAATCAGCTTACTGCCTTAGTGCAGCTGGATATACCTGCACACCAGGCTTATGTAACCTGCGCAGTGATGAGGGGAAATTCATTCATTTTAGGGCATGAAGTAAAAGCCAGGATACTTATTCAGGTAATCTGGCCTGTTGGAAGCGTCAGTCTGTATGTAATAACCCTGGTGTGTGCGTGTGTGTGTGTGTGTGTGTGTGTGTGTGTGTGTGTGTGTGTGTGTGTGTGTGTGTGTGTGTGTGTGCATATGTGTGTGTGTGTGAGTCAATCCATGCTCATATTATCATGCAAATAGTAACCAATCTGAAACACACCACTGGCTGCCATGCTCAGGATCAGTGCAAAGCGCTGTGTCTAAACCATTCCTGTCGTGGCCCTCAGCCCTCCCCTTTTTAAGCTTCTCTATTTCTCTCCTCCTGGTTTATCTCCCTCTTAAATTTTCTCAGGCACCACATCAAAAAAGGCAGATGAACCAGTGCTGATTTTTGATGTGTTGGTACCACAAACTTGCCCAATACATCTCTGTAAGGTTGGAGATGGGACGTTAATAATTTAGGCAAAGGAACAAAGCTAATGAGGCAACTTCTAATCCGATGCTATTTGGGGTTCTGTCAACAGTATTGACTGCACTGCAGATGGGATACGATATCGTTGGAGGGCACCAATGACCTACATAGCAAGGACAAGACAGTGGCTCAACAGCAGCACAGCACAGTGATCCCACAACTCTCCAGGGCAAAGATTCTGCAGCAAAGACAAAACAGTGAAAAGAGACTGAGTGTGTGTGTGTGTGTGTGTGTGTGTGTGTGTGTGTGTGTGTGTGTGTGTGTGTGTGTGTGTGTGTGTGTGCAAGCATTTCCCCCTTCCACCCACGCAGTGTCCTTTATCTTTACAGTCTCCAGCTTTCACATGACCCAGTAGGAGGATCCAGTTTGCGACCAGCTACACACTACTATACTATTACCACTAGCTGCTGCGCAACACACAATCAATACCGATTTCACCTGGCAATTAGCAAATAATTCAATGAGCTAGACCCACTGAGCCAGAACTGCTAAAGATTGCTATCTGTAGCAGTGGGGGTGGGGGCTGCAGAAGGTATGGCTGTGACACAACGTGTCTGTTGTGAAAGATGCTAATTAGAGTTTGATACTGAAGATTTGAGCGTGGATGTAATAAGACCAAGAGGATATAATCAAATGTGATTCTCTGGTGTGTTTCCGCCGCAGGGAACATTAGGAGAGACTTCCTGACAAAACTCGACCAGGGATGCAGATGCATTTTACACATGGAGACTTCTTTGGGAATCTATATCTGGGGAAATAAAGTTTTAGTTAACATGTCCAGCATTTTTTGAGAATTTCCAAACGATAAATACTCATAATGCCCAGCAAGGTTATAAAGAAAATAAAGACAGAGTCCAATTTGTGCACAATTAATTCCAAAGATTTGCAAGAACAAACAGGTCAGCTGGTCAGTCACGCATTCAAAAAAAAACGAACTATGAACAGTTGTTGATGGGATATTTACTCAACTTTAAATGAAGAATATCAAATAAATTCATATTTTTCCAACAACTAATACTAAATGAGAGTTCTTTTAAGAAAAACATCCACTGTAGGAAATCAGAAATAACACGTGACCAAAAATGTGTTATTTGGTGTATCTGAAAAAACATAACACAATATGTTATATCCTTCACATACCTTTTGTAGCCATCGCAGACCTTGAACCATCCTACAATCAGTTCATTTATGAAGACAATTCCATCAAACACTCGGATCAAAGGTGACTATTCTTGCCATTTAGGACAGACGGCAGATTTTTTTTTTTCTTTGATTAATTCCAGGTTCTTGAAAGGTCACTGTGATACAATGACATTTGAAATCGTCATGTCTAACCCCAGAAAGAGGGACGTTGGGGAGCCATTAAGAGGGACTTTGGTGGTCGGAGTGGACATTCACTGTGGTGTGGCTAAACACACACCACTTGAGCAGTATTTCTTGCCTCTGCTAAAATCCCTGATTGCACGCAGGCACTGGACTCTCAGAGTAGTGGGGGTGGTTGACACACATCACATCTGGTACAGACACACACATACGAGCACATTCGCACGCACAAACCGGTGCTGTAAACCCCTTGTATGAACACTGAAACAACCAGACAGTCTGTCCCCTGGGTAATGAAGGAGCATTGTGAGATTGTGGTTGCTGTAAAACCCAATTAGTGTGTGTGGTTTTTATCAGTTCTCTCAGTTAGAGCTACACAAACAGAGAACAGCTTCCACAAGACTGTCTTGTGCCTGTTTGGTTGTCTGCCCCCTGCTGGACACTCACAGCCAAGCAGGTACATGTGGAGAAATAAGGACTCTGTGGGAATGAATTACTGTGATCATGCATTCTGGGTTAATGTGTTCTCTATAGGAAGCTTAATCAAGATAAATGAGTGGAAAATCCTCACGCGTTTGTTTTGGTAAGTGCTAAATCATAATGCTATACATGAAAACGGAGGCGACCCCCCCTACACACAAGAACCACATGTTGTATGTGTGTATCTTTCAACATATATAATTACACAGTTAGATCTCAGGTTGATGGAAGAAAATCGTCTCCCTCTGCATCACGTGTAATTAAATAAAGATTACGGCTGTTTCTTTACGGCACATCTGAGGGCTCATTTTCTTGCTTTCAAATGACTGGAAGTGAGGAACGAAGCGGTTGCTGACAGTGTCACGACACCAGTCTTATCCCTGTCTTCAAACACCTCCATCTCACAAAGACACATGAAAGAGCAGAACAGAGTGGTGGCAATCGTGTGCCACCGTGCTGCACAAGACTCTGCTCCGCCGCAGCCGTCAAAAGAGCTCCTTCTGTATTCATGCGCCGCGTCACTCTGGGCTCTTTGATGGCACAGATCACTGCCAAGATGCTGAGGTTCCTGACAAACATACTGTATGGCTGGAAAAGAGTGCAGAATAATATATGATTCTGCATTCTGTGCTAATACACATATAGGAAGGTTGTGTGCATGCGTGTCCTCTCCGTGGGCGTGTATTTGCATGTTTGGGTAACACTGTTTTAGACGTTTTGATTCGCATAGATTACCTAATCATTTTCAGCTTTCATCAGCATTATTGAATATCAAATGTCATTTTAGTGACTTTTTCTCCAACATTATTGATTTCAGAGATGCTGGAGGTACCCCTCTGCCTCTCTCTCCTTCTGTCTTTCGACAGAAGGAGAGAGAGGCACGGAGAAACACAGTGAAGTGTTTTTTTTTTTTAACCATCTTTCATTATTCAGCCTCAAGCCATGAATAACTGAATAACTGAATCCACTATAGCATGGATGGAGAGCTGTATTTTCATACAGCATGTCTGAATGTGGGGGGAACCATAACGTGCCACAAGAAAACCTTCTCCTCCTCCAAAAGAGGTCTTTAAATGAAGAGCTAGGAGCTCCAGTCATGCATGACTCTCCTTCCATTTCACCACGGACCTCTCCACCCCGCCCCTTTAGTCGACTCCAAAAGTAAATAAGGATGCTTCGAATGTCTACTTCTACGATGTGTCTTACATCAATGAGTCGGTGAAGATGGTTTGGTCAATCATTGTTATTACAGCTACCATCAGAAAAAGGACCAAAATGTTTCGTCCCTCCCGCAGTCCAGTCTTTGAGAAGTCACCCACACAGCGTGCTCCTGCTGAATTAAATATGAGGGCGGGGGTTAGAGGGGGGTGAAGTGGGGATAGGGGCAAAATGCCTCAGTTTAAATAGAAAAAATGTGACATGTGAGCACTCTGCTGTGGAAAGAGACCTCTGACCTCACCATGCCACAGTGACAACCAGCACTTAGCACTGCCCACAGGAGTCTGATCTCACCAGGTAATTGTTGCGTGTTTTACATCAACATGACCCTGCAGCGCTGAGCTACGATAACAAACACCAACAACGCGTGTGTATCTGCTTTATCACATCATTGTGCAAACACCTTTACCCAGCTAAAAACCTGTCATTAACAGATAATTGATGGCCACTCTTCCCTAAAGCACTCAGATGATTGAAGTCGATCAACTAATTTGAGAAAAAAAATGGCAGTTCGAAATTGCCTTTTCGAATTCATCTGCTGATTACCATAATCATTTCATGGCTGACAATACTTGGTAAATGTGTGTGCTATTAATGCTGGCAATTATGCGGGCTAAATGCAAATGGGGTGCCAGAGTGGACGGACCTATCGATCGTGGCAGATAAAGCACAAAACAAACCCAATCTTGCATTTGCCACCACAGGGTGACCCCTCCTGCTCACTTCATCATTATACTCTATTGGTTTTGTCCAAGTGATTGAGGGGAGGGGGGGGGATGGAAACTTTGCTAACGTCTCTACTTTACATGCAGAAAATGGGTCCTAGGCCAATTTACAGAGGTAATTTTAGTGTGAAAATGGATTCATTCGGCGTTCACAGTGAATGCCTTCTTGAAATGTAATGGCTCTTCTACTCCACACCACTCCAGCATCTGCCTCTAGACTGTGCCTCAAGCTGTAGATCACTCTCCCGTGAGCCCTCACTTCACTGTCAGGCCGGCAAATTCCACCTTCATTAACAGCAGCCACTCATGTCTGACTTAAATAAATGTACAGGCTATCAATTAGCTCGGGCAAGACGAGGCATAGTGTACTCAAGGGGAAAGGAGAAAAGCATTGTGGATGCTGGACAGCGTACACAGATAATAGTGCATCTCTACCATCATCAGAGCTTTTTTTCCCCCCTCTCTTTTCTACTTCATTTCTCCCTCATTATCTTAAATCCACCTGTTAGACTGAAGTGGTTTCTTATTTGTTCGTGAGTTGTTCATTTTGACGGAAAGCATTCATCTTTCCAGCTGGCTAGTGTCCTTTTAAATATCTAGAACAGCAGATAGCTTCGACAGATGTGTGTCCATATGCAGAGGAAACATATCGGAAGAATATATATACACAAAGGCGCCTGGTGTTTTTCCCCACACCAGTATGGAACAGGTAAAAGGAGGTTCATTTGTTTGCGTGTCATAACATGCCTTCACACACAAATGTACAACATGCTAACTATCATGAATTATTTTCTGCATTACCCTAACGGTTTTTCTTTTGATTAATCAAGCATCCCTCCATCTTTCCGTCAATGCCTTTTCCTTGATGAGTTAATTTCTTTCCCGTTGCCTGTTGTCTAAGCGACCCTTCCGACCCAGGAGAATCTTCTAACAGGCTCCTCTTGCCCATCAGGATTGATCAGTCCACGGCACCCCGTCAGACGCGATCAATACATCATTCCTTCAGTAACAAGGCCCTGCTCGTTTGCCGCCCTCTTCCTTTCCTGTGTCGCTTTACTTTCATTTTATTATTATTTCTCACAGCGAATCGATGGAGGCAAACAGGCTCACTGTAAACCACACCACAATTAGAGCAGCGCCTAATCTTCTTGTTGACTTCATCTTCCTTATAACAGCCGGCAAATAAAACAGAAATGATAATGAAATCTAATGGGATTCTGTTGAATTAAATTACTTAAACGATGAAGAGAACCCAGCCACATAGACGTATATACCGATCAATATCGTATATGCACCCAGGCTTAACAAGCCTATAGAGCAGCTTTTCCTTGTGGTGATACATCATTTGGACTGGCAGCTTTCAACAGGTAAAGGTGAAAAACATTCATTAGAAACAAAATATAATCAAATGAATGATATGAATAAATATTATACCAATGTATTTCTCATGAAACAGAAAAAATACACAAGTATCTGCTCATTCATACACACGCTCACAAATACCAGTCGACATCACAGAAAAGGATGACACACTCGAGTGAACACAACCAGAATTTTAGATCTATTTTCATCCAATTAAGTGAATCTCTGCAGAATAGAATTACATTTCTAACTCTGAGCGCAGAAAATGACATGCACTGTGGTAACATCATTTAATAATGAACTCTAGCCTAATTAAACAAATTTTGTAAGGGGAAGCGCTAATGACACACTTAATGTTGAGATGTCAGAATTCTTCCTGTGAACTATGATAACATAATATTTATTTGTGTCCCGTTTTAACACGCAAGAGGTACCAAAGTTGAAGTTAAAACCGTCAGTGACTATGAGAGAAGTGATTTCTGCAATGTCACCACATTAGCAGCTGGTTCACGGAGAGACAAAAATAGACAGCGAGCTAATTTGATCATTGAATTATAGATTTAACATGCCTATGTAGTTTGGCCTGGGTTTTGAGGGTAGGCATGTCTGAGAGTAGCGCTGGTGATGCGAGAAGAACTGTCTGCTCGATGCAGGCGTGTGTGCAAGGCAGCAGCGTGGAACTGCAGGAGTAATTAGCGAGTCGGGCCCCTAGCTCCCTGTGAAGTCCGGCCTTTGAAGGAGGGGAGCTCAGACCGATCAGTGGCCCCTCTGATGTATGTTTGTGAATCTTTCAAGGGAGTGAGAGCTGCTAACGAGGCCTCATCTATTACCATTTGAGATGTAATTAGCGTCATTGGAGGAATGGAGCAGGGCCAAGAAAGAGTGGCTCAATCTGGGCTCTGTGCGCCTCCGTGTCCCACAAGGCAGCAACAGCAGGAGGATGAAGTGAGCAAGTGGAAGGAGACTCCCTGGAGAGGAGACAGGGCCTCAGCAGCCCTGACACATAGGCCAACCAGACACTCAGCCACCGTACTGGAGCGCAGACGAGCAACAAAGGTGGCAGCACCACACTCTTTGTTAGAGAAGAAAGAGGCCTCCAAAACAAACATATGCACATGTTTCCCAGCCCCAATTAATCTGTTGAAGTAGCTGCTGTGGTGCATACTGAGCCAACTTTCTGCTTCTTTTAAAGGCAAATTGACAATACTATCCAAGAAACTTCATTTGCAAAAAAAAATATTAGATTTCTGAACTGTTTATAGTTCTTTTGAGTGGCATACATTTATAGTCAGTCGCTCTCTGTCTTTCTATCAAAACAAACTCTGCACCTCCACTTGTTCTTTATGCTATTCAAGGAAGAGATTCACTGTATCTTCCTCCAGTGTCCATGACCACCAATGTGTGTGTGCTGTGCCAATGTGAGAGGGTCTGAACTGATGGATTAACAGAGATTCCAAGTGATGGCCAATCTCTGCCTCTCACTCTACACTGGGGTCAGGTCAGGTGCGACTCCGATCTCTCTTAACTGTTTTGTGTCGACCTTTAACCCTTCGGGGTTGACTTGCCTGAGCCCCTGGGTGTTTGAACGGGCCATCAAGGTCATGACTGTTTTCACTGAACATCAACAGTGATTAAGTGGAAGCTAATGACCCATTCGTCTTCATCAAGACTCGGTGTACAAAAGTACGACCAACACATTACAAGCTATATGTTTTAAATCATACACACTGGAGATACTTGCTATCCACAGCGATTTGTTGTAAAGCCAACTTCAAGATGACAAAGTGTCGGCGACAAACGGTGAAAACCTAAGAGAAAACATTTCTCCCTACAGTGGAGTAGGGTGGTGGACACTATCATCTGTGTCAGGCCAAGACATGTCTTGTCTCTCCTCATCCACCCTCTACCCACTGTGGCTGTTGAACTTGGGCTGCTGGCATCAGTATGCAGCCTGTCGACGGTGAATCAATGGAGTCTGGAGGACTTTCCACTCTCTCTCTGTCACAGCCCCACTATTAATGGCCAGGAACCGGGGCCTGTCCACTCCCCTTGTGGCCACATGCTAAATTACCAGCTGTGAATCAACGCTGCAGTTATGTGCAACCACAAATTAAAGCGGCTCAATCTGCAAGGACAACCAGACCTTGTACAAACTAGAGGATCACAGGGCAGGCTAAGAATGGGGCCTGAGGAATCCAATAACTGTGTAAATTAACTGAGAAGAGAACAAATAAAAGATATAGTATATAAGGGAAAGTGTCCTCCTCCAGTTCTCACTGGACATATCTGGTCTGGTGTGAGTCTCAGGACCAATGGTAGACATATAAATGCCATCAGAGCACACAAACACAGTAAAAAAAAAAAAAAAACTATCCACATATAAAAAGAGAAAAAGGAGAGATAGAGTAATATTATAACAGACCGTGTAAAGGGGATAGTATAATAATAAACAGGTAAACAAACTGTAAAGCTGATGGGGAAAAGGCTTTTAAACATTTAAGCACAGCGGCTGGAGACTCCGCAGGATGACCTGTAATGGGATCGAAGGGGAAGCGGAGGAGTGGTAAAAGCCTGATAAAATAAGAGACTGTAACCTCACTCCACTTAGCCACCAGACAAAGAGATGCTTTAGGGAGTGGATGAGCAGTATCACCATAAAGTCACAACATGCTGTGTGTCGGCAGCAGCTGTTTCCGAGCCCTGTGTCTGCCTCTCTGCACAGTGGAATAAATGAATAAAAAAACCTTTCAGAAAGAATCTTGATAGAAATACTTTTATAGCATGAGGGTTTGAAAGAGAAGAAGTAGTGAAACAGTCGTATATCAGACGTCTAGAAGATGAGGAGTGATGGGGAATGCCAACAGTGAGAGAAACATAAAAGTATGAAGATGATCTCCACAGTAATTACCAAACCTTATAATCACAAGCTTGTAAAAGCAGAGGGCGGTCTGGAGATTAACTTTGAAATACATGTGCCAACACAAGCAAATGCCTGCATAATGCTAATCATATTTCTGAAACTTACATAGTATAGCAATAGACATAGCAATATAAAGTCCTACTGGGAATACATTTGTTTTTCCAAAGCTCTCTTTGTAAAATGGTTACACAAATCAGGGTGCCTGTTTTGGGGATATTTGTTCACTTTCATAATGTGCTTTTCTTGAGGAGTGAATTGAGTCTGTCTTGAGCTCAATAAAAATGACTAAACCCTCACTCCAAAAATCACTGAATCTAAGCATAAAAAGGTATTGACAGGCAATCAAATGAATTGGTTTACTGGAAGTTGAGCAGCCAGTTTCTAAATTAGCGCCAAATAGAAGCCTTTCCATAAACTAGAGAGCTGCTGCTTGCCTCATTTAATGGGTGTGTGACTTTGAGTGCGTGGCCCTCTGCTGTGGCTTTGCCAAACCTTTTTTTGATAGAGAATATGGCTGTTTGTAGGTCAATGTGCTTTTGACAGTATGTCAGTGTGCGTGTCAAACACTGAATGCTTCAAAATGGGCCTCCACTAGAAGTGCCTTGGGACCAGGCCGCTCACCCTCCTTCCATCTCGGCAGTGACAGTCCACCACTGAGGGAGAGACAGCGTAATTTCACTGCTGGCTGACGTCCATTCAGCTTGAGTGATGAGGGAGCAGGACCTCGCGCACACATATGTACACACGTGTATGCTTACATAGCTAGAAATATGCAGTATAGCACATGCGTGCGCGCACACACACACACACACACACACACACACACACACACACACACACACACACACACAAACAAACACTCATCGAAAATGATACTAAAACAGTAAACTCAAAACAAGGTTGGCTGTGTTGACAGGCCCATTAACTGGCCTCTGCCTTCCATTTCAGTCTTGTTTGACACTCCAATTCTGGAGAAATATCCTGGTCTGCAAAGCCCCACTGTACGCTTCAGTGCACCACGGCTCCTCAGAAGCCATCGTTATCCAGTGTGCTGTCCTCTGCTTGCGAACCATTCCCATTCTTCATTATCATGCTGAAAACAAAATGGCTCTATTGTAATAGGGTGCCGATCTATCGACCGTCAGGTGCTTCTCAAGGTAAAGGGTTGATGAGAATATGCATGGACCTCTCAGGGAACGTTAGAAGCAGTAAATGAGACATGGCCAGTGATGGGGGGGCCCTTTGGGGGCTTCAGAGGCCTCTACTGTGATAGTCTCTGATGAAGACAAATGGACATGACCAATATGGGCTCTCTATGGCAGACTATCATCTACAAAATAGAAAATCTCGAAAAGGGGGGTTCGGGATGGCTGGCTGGATGAAGGACGCTCGGCCTAATTGGTGACCTGCAGGGTTAGAGATGGGCTGAGGAGGCCTCTGCACGGACTGAGTGGCATGAGCGTCAATCTATCCTGAGCAGGGGGTCAGAGATCAAGTGATCGGGAGAGGGAGAAGTGAAGCAATAAGGATTCATCTCCTGTTTGCTACTTTCAGAAAGAGTGAAAGATTATGTGTCAGAATGAAACAATACATCACCCTTTTGATAAAAGGACGGTGCAAATAAACATTGTGTTTAAAATTCTGTAACATTTCTGACCAGAGGGAAAATAAAAGAGCATAATGTGAGGATGATACAAGGAAACACGATGCTTTATTTGCGTGTGGTATGTCTGGTCAGTTCAGCAGCAAATATTGAACATAATGCCCAGAGTAAAACAGAAACAAAGATCTGTTGTTGAGCATAAATCCGAGTCAGGGTTTGAACACTGCCCTGCCCGCTCAGTTCTTTTGCAGAAGCTGGAGGGAAATTGGTCACACGCCTGAATTAATACTTAATCATAGCACCCCGGATGCTCTTAGACGAGGCCTGTGTCCATTGCTGAGCAAACATGGGCAGCACAAAGGAAGAGTGTAGGGTATAGACAAAAGGCTAAAGCACAGTGCATTACAGAGTGGATTATGTGTGTTTTAACAATCAACATAAAAAAAAATACAATGACATACATCAGCATGCATGAGCAAACACGTACACGCATACTCAGATCACCACCACAAGCTGTCAGCATCATATGCACACATGCAATCAAAACCGGGGTGCACTGAAATTGTCCAAACTAGCTACATTAGCCAGTGAGCTGGCCAGACAGTCTGACATTTCATCTCCTTGTCAGTTGAAGCCCATTTCCATCCGAGAGAATCACATCGTGAGCCTGGCTGTATTATTATTTGCAGAGAATAATGTGCAGCTTGGCCTTAATGGACAGCACAAAGACTGACAATAATCCTGCTGAGAGGAACGTCAACACGTTTCCCCTTACTGCAATGTTGATGTGACACTACAAAAGCGGATGTGAATATGAATGGCTCCAGTGTCCAGACTGCCACCGGAGAGTTTCCTCTCGAGTCTATTCATACAGATAACTGCAGCAGCACTGTGGTTGAGGGGCTTTTACCAGTGACTGACATGGCTAATCACAACAGCCTCTGATTGGAGAAGAATGAGAGAGATAACCCATTAAGTGAATCCATGTGAGAAATGGTTTTAAAACCTGTTATTTGCTACCAAGGCAACATATAGAAACACGTGTTATTGTGTTTCACTAAGGACGAAAAAAAACAAAAACGGATGGCCACAGACTATCTTTGTCAGTGAATAAGAAACCCTACTGTGCAATACGTAACACAACTGAATCACAGTTCCCTTTTTAAAAATGACTGAAAGTCACAGCAAGTGTACATATGGTCCAAATTAGCAATTAAACTCATTTATGTTGAGATACTAGATTTCGTATTAATCCTACACTACAAACTCTGCAGAGTAAGGTAAAATACTAGATGCTTAGCTAAGCTAATATGCAGGAAGTGCATGTTTGTGTCAGTCTATCCAGCAGTAATCTGATTTGTTAATTTTAAACATGCAAACATTACATTTTTAATTGATAAATCATTAATGCCTCTATGTTTAAAAAAAAAAAAAAAAGAGTGGTTAACCAAGAAAAAATACTTAAGTAACCATTCTTACCCACAGTGTTCACCAACAATAATTTCCACGCAGTGACTTGGAAACCGCTATTGTTTCATTTACTTCTATTGTCACAGTCTAAGTCCGAAACACAATGTATGTAGAAGTAACAAACAGGCTTTGACAGGCTTCACTCTGCTCCAGGAAGGAGGTGTAAAGCAGTGCTGCATTTACAAAGAAAAGGGAAGAAAAATGAGACGGACAGCAAACCCACGTGAATCAAAGCGCTTTGGGGGCTTTATCTGGCGGCTCCATGTGGGAATGATAATGACCATCTTGGATCCAAAAGGACAACCATTTATCTTAACCCTGGTCTGCCTGGCAAAACTCATAATCCCCCATAACACCCACGACCCACGACTAGACAGACAGCAGGGGGGAAAATGGTACTTTGAAAGGAAGGGATAAGACAAAACAATACCCATTTCTCCCCGTTCTCTTCAGACTCAGCATGATTATTTAACATTCCCTGGAATACTCTCCATCTGTTGGCTGGCATTAATCCCTTCTTTTACCAAATCTTCACCTTTACACCTCTGAGATTACGTCCCTCCTCTTTTGTCCACCCCTCCATCTCTCTTACTCTCTTTATTGGTGCTTCAATCACACTAATACCTTTTCCCAAGTGATGAATCATTTAATTCAGCCTTCTTCTTTTATTCCCCTGCTCTGCAGCCACACTAGCATCAAGTGCTCCGTTCTCTTTAAACATCCTCTATCCATCATAGCGGGAAATCTGGTCTGAATATACCCCTTCACCCCCACTCCCTGCTTAAACTGTCCTCCTCTCCAATCCAGCCTCCCTTTTTCCCTCCTTAAACCAGCCATCATGATGAGCGATGGTGAAGGTTAGATGGGTCCATTTTCACCCCGACTCCTGACCCCGTCCCCACTTGCCCCAGGTGACGTTACTAAATATGGCTGTCTCAAGGGGAGTGAATCGTCTCCCCATTTATTTCAGAGAATACTTACAATCTCTTGTTTTGTGAGCCCTAATGTATTTTTGTTTGTATATGTATAACAGCCTGTATGAAAACAAATTTTGTCCTAAGTTTTGTGTTCTTTTATTTGGTAAGTGCCATAACACCTTAAGCTGGCTGAAATACATCCAAAGCCACAGTTTATTTTTTTAAGCACACTGTGGTTCGACTCATCATAATCCTTAAAAACTTGTGTGATAACATTGGCATTGTTGTATAAATATCTGTTCATATTTGTGTGAACCCATGCCAGTCAAAAACAGGATTTCATTCTCTGTGCCTGACAGCCCTCAGGGTCACTGATCTGTGATTCAGCCTCTGGTGTTTCCAAACTGAATGCAGCAGCTAGCTGAGAAAGACACTTCAAGCATCTAATGAATGAAAGAGGACTGAATGCATGACCCAAATTACAGCATTACTGTTAGAGAGTCACCAAGAGGAAAACAGAAAAAATATGACAAGAAAAAAAACAGAAAAAGAGGGAAAGGACGCAAACATGATTGACAGTTTCAAATAAAAAAAGCAGTAAAGCCAGAGAACAACATAAACACTGAAACAGTCCTAACTGCGTGGCAAATCTGATTAAGCGTCAGAGCGAGGATGGCAAGCAGGGCTAAGTGAGTCAATGGATGAGTAAGTGAATAAATAAAGGAGAGAAGATTGTGGTGGCCGCCTGCCACAGCACCACGTTATTTAAGCAGCCCCGTGTGTACACAAGCCAGGTTGCTACGGGCTGAGTTTCCACACTCAGCGCAATTACTCTGCTGCGTTCTGTGTCGCTGAGCTAATTAGACGTTGGTGAGCTCGGGACTGGTAGACTGGAAGATGAGGTAAGTCACTGGGGACAGAGATGGAGGTGATAGCTTCTGTTTTTCACCTGAAGCCCTTTCACACGAGGGAAGCAGTTCGCTGTTTACGCCACAGACTATAAACCAGAAATGGCCCCGAAAGGAGGAGAAATAAATGTGGCGGAAAAAATGGTTGAGCAGTGGCTTTTATAGTGGCGGTGCATGCTCCCTATTTCACTTCCTTCCTCTTTTGCTTCCTCTCTCTGCTTCCCTCTCTGCTTAGTCTGATTCTGAGCCACCAGAAACACCCAGCTGTCCGCTCTCTGGCCCCAATGCTAATCCAGGCCTACCGAGTCTACACCCACCCCGTCTGGAGTAACCCAATAACGCTGTGTGTACTTAAACAGCAGTGTTGGCAGGGCTCCTCCATCCCAATCTGCTCTCATTGCCAACAAACACACAGAGCTTTCTTTCAACAGTCCTCTACCGGACTCAACTTCTTCAGAGAGTTGCTGTTTAAACAAACACTCCTCGCAGCGCAGCTTGCTGCGATGTGTCTATAAAGGAAGAAGAGAAAAGAAAACAAGAACTGATGATCGTGCCTCTCTCTCAAGGCATTATTAGGCAATATGTTACAATTAATTGAATTGTGGTCTTGTTGGTACATGAGGGTTCTTGGCTACTGAGCTAACCTAATGAACAATAATAATACTCTCCGGTTGAAATGTGTTACGGAGATGAAACCTGATGGCCTCTGATGGTAATTGGGCTCCCTTCCACTCATTAAGGGAGGAAAGCAATAAAAAAGCAATAACACTCTCAAAGTGCCATCAGAGGAGGAATGTGGCACTTTCTTTTTGACAATTCATCAAGAGTGAAGCCCTGCCTATTAGCTGAATGAGAGCCCAGGGCCAAATAAACATCTCCCACTCCGCATAGACTGTTTGATGGGTAAACAGTCTTTGATGTGTTCACTGCCCGACACCGACATTCTATGTGGACATGACCATCAGGGCGAAGAAAAGGCCATGGGATAACTTTTAGTATAGTTAACTATTACACAAACGTGGCAATTCAAGGTCTCCAGTGTTTATTCAGACTACTTTGCTGATTCCTCTGTGTTCTCCTTTACCCTGCAGGTTAAACTCTGTAAACAAAACCTGGAAGTGTGTATGGAGTCGGTAAGAGGATCAGGATGAATACTTGGGTCTCTCGCCGGTCTGCCTGCGTTTTAATGTTCGACTGTATTAAATGCTACTAAAGCGATGAAGGGAAAGCATGACATTTGGTGTGAGCATGATTGCATTTCCGTACATGCAGAAGAAAAATTCGGTCTGTCTATACAACTAAGCTGCATAAACTGCCAAGTTCTGCACACGGGGACTCGCAGCTCCATTCATCAACCCAATTTCTCACAACAATGCTGCTCGTCCTAATTTGTTTTCTGAGCAACTGACAAGAGGAAGCTGTCTCGCACGAGAATATTCAAATAAACAATTACATCTGACTGGCTCAGGCAACAATGTCAGGAATGTTACTGCCCACATTGTGTGTTTCAGCATGCCTCCCCACTAAGCCTGTGGCTTTCAAGCAGTAAAAGGAGAAGATACAAGCCAAGAGTGACACACAAGTCATCCTCAGGTCTCCTTCCACCGTAGTCCTCTATCTGGTCCTGACAGGGTTAGCTAGCAGGCAGTTCAAAGTTCCACTGCGACTTGGCTGGGGAGATAAAACCTGTCTAAATCTTGTCCCCTCTCCTGCCCTCTCCTTCCGTCAAGTTGGGCGGGGAGGAGGAATCAAAGCAAGGCAGCGATAACCTGGGAATTCCAAACTAACATTTGGAAAGTTTTCAGGCTTTATTGCAACAGTAAAAGCTGGCGTGAGTTGGCAGAGACGACAAACAAGTACATGGTTAAGCTGCCATATGTCATCTCAGAAGGAAATGTTTCATGCAGTAAGGAGTGCGGTGTAACATGGAGATTTGATAATTAAAAAAAAGAGGATGACAAGACCGAAATGCCAGATTCTTAATATCTCCTCTCCCTGCTCCTGTGTGCTGCATAAACATCACGCATGATAATAAATACACATATGCACATATGCACATTAGAGTTGATTTGATATATTGGTTTGCAAATACATATTGAGTGCAGATACAGGAGAATATGACACTGGCTGCTTTTACAAAGCCCTTAGCATCAACTTATTTCGATGAAAAATTTGCAAAAATTATATTACTGTTGATAGTAGCAGTAATACAGGTTTACAAAGACAGCTTTTCCACTGTATCACAAAAATCAAGCCGGGTGCAATTTTCCAGTTAGAATAGCTGCAGTGTAATTTACGTTCTGAACATGTATGAAAAACACACTGTATGAAAAGCTTTGATTTCAAATTGCAGATGTTGATTTAGTCAGTGTTGGTGCAGCGTGACTCCTTTATGTCTAAAGGTCCAGTTCCCAATTTATTAACAACCAAATTTGGGACTGATACATTTCAAAAACCTCATAAAATCCTCATTAATCAGTCCAAATAGACTAAAATTAGTATTGCCATGAATTTATCCAAATTCTGCAGAATGTGAGTGCACAATGTTACAATGCCACCCAAACACACAGATGCACAGTGAGACACGCAGGGATTCAGGCTGAAAGAATCCCTGCTGGCAGACTTGGACAGCTTCACAAAGATACAGCATGTCAGCCTGTCCACAAAGTCACAGAAAGGAGGAGACGGCCATTAAAGATGTTCCGCAGACAACCTCCTGTGCCTTCTCCAATAATCACAACATAACAGATGAAACATGCCATGTTTATGGATGGCCATTTCCTCTTTTTTTTTTCTCACTCGCTCTGGTAATGTCATCAAGTGCCTCTGGAGAGACGTAAAAATAAGTCCAGACATGGGGAGAAAAAAAAAAGCCCCTTTTCTATTGTGCATGGCCAGAGGCAAACACAATTGTTTCACTTGTGTTTTTATTGGTTTTATTTTAGGACAATTTTTGAGTTCCACCGTACAGTCAACATTTAGTGTCAACAAACATTCTTCAAACTGACAGTGATTCAGGATCCTTTTCTAACACACCTCAGCTGAGTTGTCACTGCGGGTTGAACTTGAACTGAGGAGGACATGTTTCCTGACTCATCAACTCCAGCACCACGCTGCAGTATTTTTATCAGTGAACTGCCAGCATGCAATCTGTTCTGGATTGAGACACGTTCTGTATGTTCCACTGCTGCCTTGGGACGAGAACCAGCTGCTCCGAGTCTGAACAACCTGCCTAACGTAAGATTTGTACCATGGTAATGACAGTATGCAAAGTAAACCAGAGAACCAGCATGACTGCAAAAAACACTAAGAGCTCACAATATGAAGGGCCGTATAGCAATGTTTCTTCTACTGTACAGACAGAGTTACACTGAGGACACAGTACACTACACTCTAGGATTATTCTCTGTCTGCTCTCTGTGCCTTTCCCTCCATGAGCCACAACATCATCCGAACAAAGGACGCCCTCACATACTGCTATCTTACAGAGCTCCAACAAGATGGAGTTTGTCTGGATCACCTACCTCCCACCCAACAGTGACCCTGGGGAGATAACACCAAGCTAGGAGGACTGTTGTTTGCTGTTAAGAAATGGAGGCAACAAGGAGTGTGATAGTCAACACAGAAGAGACCTTTATTTGCCTTCCTACAAAAAGTGATAGTGAAATCCCTGAAAGTGAAAGGATGAAAAAAGAACAATATAGTAGACCAACATATTAAAGGGGAAACACAAAGAGTTTGCTCCAAATATTTTTGTGCACAAGTAAAATATTTTGTGGGAGTGATGCATGTTTTATGGCAGTAGGGGTGCGACCCCGGCTGTGGCCTGTTCAGGACCACGGGCATGCGTTGAACCAGCTGTGGAGTGGGAGGACAAGTGTGGATAAAAGTTTAACGGCCCTCCCAAGGCCTATATACCTCCCCCTCTCCGACAGAGCTACATGTAAGGAAGGCAGGGCCCTCTTTCACATCTCTACACGAGGCCTCGCGAGGGCTCGTCAGCTGCCCCTCTCTCAGCGAGGCCATCTGGTGCCAAGCAACCCAGAGGAAGGAGCCGACGCAAAACTAGCGGCTTGCTGCGGTGCCCTCCCACACATACATACATATTAGTACAAGTGCATCGTTCCAGATAACCTCACACCACATCCGCTCCAGTTTCTTCTGTGTCGTTTTAATTTAAGCCAATTAAGCTGATTTTCTAGATTTTATTTTCTCTCCTGCGTCCCTCTGCACACACCAGGATCCCAGCTGGGCTTAAACACACACAGACGGGTCCTCAGCACAAATATTAACTCCTCAGCCAGGGAGGGTTGAAAAAAGGATCCTTGTTAAAGTGTGTAATTTGGGGGCCATGAGAACATGTGTTGAAAATCCTGTTAAAGGCATTAGTTCTAAATCTAGTGTCTGCTCTTCTCAGGCTTCCACTAGCTGTCATGATCTCTGTATCTCTATCAACCAATTGATCCTTCTTGTGTAGATTAAATTTATGTTGTTTAAAGTGTAGCTACATTTCTGAATGTGACTTCTTCTTATAGCTTTATATGTTCATATTTTGGTAAACATAGTTTCACTTACCTATAGAAGGCAAGGCCATTGTTGAGGCGGATACAGCAGGCGACCAAAGGGTTGTCAGGAACAGGCATGGAAGAAAAATGAGAAGAACTGGTTAGTTCAAAACAAATAAAAAGCAACAACAATGTTCAGAAATAAAGAGGGTAGTGCAAACCCTGCATTTCATGTGGGTCTCAGAAGAACTAAGCATGGCCTGGGGAACCCAGTCTGAGACCACGATTATATCCCCAAACCCATTTCTTCTTGCCCTCGACATCTCCCCACCACCACCTGCATCACCCAATCCTTCCAGCTTTCTTTCTGACATCTGCTAATCCCCAGACCTCTGACCCCAGGAAATTTACTCTCTCAACCTTGACCATTTTATTTCTCTTTTCCCTCTTTATGCCTGCCGGATCACCATTATCCATTATCATTCCATTGTCTGAGGCCAAGAAAAACAATTTAAATTCCCGTGGATTGACATCCACTTGCAGGCTAAAGGCAATTGGGGGTATATACTGGCATGTGAGGCTGAAAGGTGTTGTGTCTGGTGTGATAGTCAGGCTGTGTGATTTCTTACCAAACATAATAATAAGCACATATACTGCTTTTCCTACTAGAAAACAACTATTCAATCCATATTTTATGGTTGTCAAAGACATCTTCCACACTTCCAGCATAGATTTGTGGAATTACATTTTACTTTATTCCTACAGATGGGAGGAATTTTATATGAATAATGCACCCAGATCATGATTACACTGCATGTTAGATTTTACCCGTCTGGATGCTACCATGGTGTGCAAATTACCATTGGTGGGCTGTTAAGAGCAAAGTGCCTGGATATTTCTGTCATTTTTCACTCACTCGTAGATCAACGTGTGGATTCTTTACCACATAATCCCCCACATTTAAGACTCTTTTTTTTTTTAATCTCTTCTTGGATGTGAAATTGAACACACTATCAAAAGACCAAAAAGAGAGCGAAGGAAAGGGCAAGAGAAATGTGCATTAGGCATTTCCAGGATGAAATTTAGACCGCTTTCAATGGCCTAAAAATGTCACAGGAAATCACAGAGGAGATAATTCTCAGGTGAAAAGTTTACATCTGCATCCCCAAGGCAAGAACAGCTTCAACATTGAGCTAGACACCACAATGCAGCAAGCTCTCAAATGCCTGCATTTAGTTAATATTATTGGAAATAAAATGTGACAAAAGATTATTTGAAATAGCAGATACATTATATTATAATATTTACATAACTTCTCCAGAGGTTTTCCATGCTCTCTCTATTAGTGACTAAAACATCAGTTAAATAAAGTTTTACAAAACAGTCCTAAAAACGATCCTAAATTCTAAAAACAATTCTATATGATCAGACTTTGACAACACTCTTTATTATATTCAGCATCAGCCCATCCTCTACTCCCTTCAGCAGGAGATACAGACACTCTTACTAAAGTCTAAGCTGATCAGAACAGAGGACGTTCAGGATGCTCCTGTTGTTGTTATCTGCTGTGATCTGGCTGCCTGGCACTCTTCCAACTGTGTGGACTATGACCCCGGGGTCCGCATGCATACAACCCACTGTTCCTGCCGGCCCCAGGATCCTGGCACCACATGGCACACTCCCACATTTATTATTCATCTACTTCATTACCCTCCGCAGCTATTTACCTTCACACTGCTGCTGTGACCCTGGGGTGGGCATTAATGCTACTGTGCAATAAAAAAAAGGGGTGAGGAAGGGTGATGAGAGGAAGAGGCACCACCCCCAATCTCATTTCATGCATCTCTCTCTCTCTCTCTCTCTCTCTCTCTCTCTCTCTCTCTCTCTCTCTCTCGGAGCACAGAAAACTAAAGTGAATAGAAAGTGCATACTGAAGTGGAGCGCCGCACCGAAGTAAAGTGAAGTGGATTTGTGTGGAAATTGCCAAGAGGACAGTAACCTCATCTTTCTTAGGTCAGAATACTGAGCGCTTAGAGAAGCTCGGTCATTCCTAAGTATGGATAGCCAATCAATTCCAACAGCCCCCAGGGCAGTCACCATCCCAGGACCCCATGCGAGTGGCGTCTTTCTGCCTCCCAATGCCCGGGAGCAGGCAGCTTATGTGTTGGGCTGAGCTCACTTAATTGCCTGAGATACAACCCTTTGCGGTTTGTGGGAGAGTTTTTTGAGGAGTAGTTGTTGTGGTTAGAGAGATTGTCTCTGGCTCATAAACTAGAGATTAGCCTCACAATGGGAAGGTATAAAGCGCAACTTTCCTGTGGGACTGAGAAGATATCATCCCTCCATTAGCACAGTAGGTGAAGCTGCAGATTTAGCTTCTCTTTTACTGAAATATTAAGAGGTAGAACTAGACTGTGTTGCTGGACAACTGGACAATATTACTTTGCCAACAGATTTTGTCACGGATGTCCTTGGATATCCATTCAGTGAAATATTTAAATAGATTTATCCCACATGTTTATTTTCTACATTCAACACTCCAAGATCAAATCAAGAATTTTAGGGATTTACTGCCAGCTGGACGAAAGAGCAGAATTAAAACAAAATTAGAAAATTACAGGCTTCAAAGGCAATGCGATGCCACTTGTTATCATTACCTTCATTTTTCCATCTTGATTATTTTTCTCCTTTTACTCATAAACCAACGAACTGTGGTGCGCGTGTTTATTTTGGACACCATCATAATAATTCAATGTGAGCACAAATGCAGCCCCATAATGACTTCCCTTTTCTTTGCTGTTATTTCTGTGCCACTGGCCTGTGCCAGGATGCTACAAGGTTGGGGTGACCGCAGGGGAGTAACTCTGGTCTGCTTGTGGTTCTTGGACACAGTCCTGGGTCCCAGGCTGGGAGTCCATTTCAGATCCAGCCTTTGCTTTCCTCCTCTCCACCCTTCATTTCACTGGGGCAACAAAACGTCCCCACTGTGGGGTGGAGAGACATTCTCTCCCATTTCTTTTGCACTGGGATTGTGGAGACTACAGGCCACATTGTTCTCCAATCTAACAATATCACTGTTATTTCAAAATGAAAGAACAGGCCTACAAGCAAGCAAATGTGCACATGCACATGTAGTCTGCATGATCCTCCCTACTCTCTCTGCCTACAGTCTGTGTTGTACACATGCTTCTGTGCTGATCATTAACAGACGTGTCCTAAAAAAAAGCAGAGTCTCTCTCTGCTGTGGTTAAAACAAAGTGGAAACAACAGAAAGACACAAAAAGTGGGATGTTAATTCTTAAGTGAATAACAGAGAGAAAGAGGCCGACAGAGGAAGCGCAAAGAACAGCTTCAAATAATAATGAATAAAACCTGATCGCTAATGTAACAGAAAAAGAAGGAAATATGTTTTGTCAGTAGAGCCCATTCTCAGAGCCAATAATGTGTTAACAGCAATAATTTAAGTGCACTTACTACTCATTTCTACCCAAAAAAGTTTTAGTTCATTAATCAGTTTGTGGAAGACAGAACTGAATACTGACAGAGTATATGCCCTTCTCTATCAGAATTGATTTATCATAATAACATGGCCTCAATGCCTGCAGCTATGTAAAGGTCATAGGTGAGAAAATGCATAAGGATGAGAGTAGGTCCCAAATAATTGCAGGAACATACATTACCGCACAGCTAGTCAATATGTACACATTGTTAATAGATCGATGTGAGCAAGGACTGACATTGACCGGTACAGAGGCAGCCGCATGAAGAATGGTGGACATAAAAATGAGCCATAGGAGCATATATCTCTCCTTGACAATTAAACCGTTTACATCTGCCCATAGAAGGCATATGCAATCTAAGACTCCTTTTAATTTGGTTGGTGAGAATCGAGAAAAAATATTTTGTTTTATTATCCTACTTCCTAGGAAGCAGATAGGTTTGATTACACAGATGTTTCTCACATGCCTCTCAAAAAGACCTTATGTATTGTGCTCCTGTGGTAATAACCTTCTGTGGTAGAATAGCAGCCCTTCCTAAAACCACTCAATTAACTCCCCGGCCTCCAACGCCCCCAACAGGATGTACAGCTTTTGCAGACCATCAAATGAAGAGATGAAACCCTCAACATGTAGTCACACCGGGTACAATTATAGACGACTACATGCTCGTCTGCCCCGTCAGCCCCACCCACGCATGCACAGGGGGTCATTACCTCTACACTTTCCATCGGGCTGCTGGCATCCATTGGACGCGAGCTGTGGTGCCTACATGTGGTGCAGCTGAGGGAGAAGCCATGTGTGCTTTTTGAGAAAAACTAAAGCAGCATCACGTAACACCACAGCAAGATGTTCCAGCAGTTCAGCAGACTGGAGAGCCAATTAGATTAAAGGAGGGTAAACGTGTGGTTACAGGATGTCCCAATTCACTTAACATCTGCTGAAAGAGTATGAAGCTATTCATGGTAAACTTCAGCAGCAGACAACTGAAGCGTCATCCATAACATTACCACTCTACAGTGGATAAATAGTGGATAAACTGACTCAAAAATATCCATATAGAAACAGTGTGAAAGCAGGACACAACGCCCCATCATTCGCCGTTTGGCTCTTCTACGGCTGAACCTTTTCTTTGGCTCCAGAAAGAACCTCCAGCTGCGTCTTGTGCCACCGTATGCATGAAAAGGGGCCATCAAAGAACATATTTCTTTCATTCCAGGCAATTTCCCTAATCCCTGATGAGCTGCAGGGGAGAGGAAAACATTATGGATGTGAGTTAGCAGGTGGTGGGAAAAGGATTTTGCGCGTGGTGCATGAGTGTGTGTTTCAATGCGTGCATGTGTGTGAACACGTGTTTATCTGAATACATTTGCATTGCTGCGAAGCCTTGTTTAATGGCTGAATCCTTTATTTTCTATTTCAGTTCATACGATTGTTTGTGTGCATGTGTTTATGTGTGGATATCTGAATATTAGCATGACAGACACAGGCCTCTATCCCCCAGGAGAGGGGGACCGAGGAGCCTTGAAGTGGCTCCCAAGGATTAGTTCATCCAATCTTGTACTAATCACTGATAAATTCTTTCCACTGGTGAGTCCTGTTCAAGATCCCTCTCTCTTAAGAATCCTCTCACTTCAGCCTAAACTGAAAGAGAGCAGAGGAAAATAACTAAGCCGTGACCTTCCTTTCTTAAACATAGTCTGAAATCCAAACGCTGGCTACCGCCTCCTCTAGTTAGGGTACAATTGCCATTGTTTCTGCAGTACTACAGCTGGTGATGGTCCACTGACGAGTGGCCTTTGTCTCATATTTCAGGTCATGGCATAGCGGGGGGGGCCTCCAGAAAGTAGTCAGTCCAATTTCCCCATGTCACCACTAGCTAGCTCGTGACAGGTCTGAAATGTGGGTTGCAATAACGAGGAACAGCAGCAGCCCACAATGTCAGCGTTTTTCTCTCAGTGCTCTGACAAACCTCTGGGCTCTGGAAAGAGGCTGCGGGGACAAAGACCGAGTGTCAAGTGTGCGCTTGTTATGATTTCATTGTGTCATTGTGGGGGCATTATGTCAACTGCACAAGCAGGTTGCAATTTTTTGCACCATGCACTTACAGTGCATCCGGAAAGTATTCACAGCACTTTACTTTTTCCACATTTTGTTATATTACAGCCTTGTTCCAAAATGGATTAAATTCATTTTTTCCCTCAAAATTCTACACACAATACCCCATAATGACAATGTGAAATACATTTTTTTTTGAAATTTTTGCAAATCTATTAAAAATCAAAAACAAAACAAAAAATCACATGTACATAAGTATTCACAGCCTTTGCCATGACACTCAAAATTGAGCTCAGGTGCATCCTGTTTCCACTGATCATCCTTGAGATGTTTCTACAACTTGATTGGAGTCCACCTGTGGTAAATTCAGTTGATTGGACATGATTTGGAAAGACACACACCGTCTATATAAGGTCCCACAGTTGACAGTGCATGTCAGAGCACAAACCAAGCCATGAAGTCCAAAGAATTGTCTGTAGACCTCCGAGACAGGATTGTATCGAGGCACAGATCTGGGGAAGGGTACAGAAAAATGTCTGCAGCATTGAAGGTCCCAATGAGCACAGTGGCCTCCATCATCCATAAATGGAAGAAGTTTGGAACCACCAGGACTCTTCCTAGAGTTGGCCATCCGGCCAAACTGAGCGATCGGGGGAGAAGGGCCTTAGTCAGGGAGGTGACCAAGAACCCGATGGTCACTCTGACAGAGCTCCAACGTTGCTCTGTGAAGAGAGGAGAACCTTCCACCAAGCAGGCCTGTATGGTAGAGTGGCCAGACGGAAGCCACTCCTCAGTAAAAGGCTCATGACAGCCCACCTGGAGTTTACCAAAAGGCACCTGAAGGACTGTCAGACCACGATAAACTAAATTCTCTGGTCTGATGAAACAAAGATTGAACTCTTTGGCCTGAATGCCAAGCTTCATGTTTGGAGGAAACCAAGCACCGCTCATCACCTGGCCAATACCATCTCTACGGTGAAGCATGGTGGTGGCAGCATCATGCTGTGGGGATGTTTTTCAGCAGCAGGAACTGGGAGACTAGTCAGGATGGAGGGAAAGATGAATGCAGCAATGTACAGAGACATCCTTGATGAAAACCTTCTCCAGAGTGCTCTGGACCTCAGACTGGGACGGAGGTTCATCTTCCAACAGGACAACGACCCGAAGCACACAGCCAAGATAACAAAGGAATGGCTTCGGGACAACTCTGTGAATGTCTTCGAGAGGCCCAGGCAGAGCCCAGACTTGAACCCGATTGAACTTCTCTGGAGAGATCTGAAAATGGCTGTGCACCGACGCTCCCCATCCAACCTGATGGAGCTTGAGAGGTCCTGCAAAGAAGAATGAGAGAAACTGCCCAATAATAGGTGTGCCAAGCTTATAGCATCATACTCAAAAAGACTTGAGGCTGTAATTTCTGCCAAAGGTGCTTCAACAAAGTATTGAGCAAAGGCTGTGAATACTTATGTACATGTTATATTTCCGTTCTTTATTTTTAATAGATTTGCAAAAATTTTAAACAAACTTTTTTCACTTTGTCATTATGGGATATTGCGTGTAGAATTTTGAGGAAAAAAATGAATTTAATCCATTTTGGAATAAGGCTGTAACATAACAAAATGTGTAAAAAGTGAAGCGCTGTGAATACTTTCCGGATGCACTGTATCTGATGTTTTAATGGTGAATGTTTAGAGAAGTGCGATGCACATTTTTTTCTCCAATCTTTTATTTCTGCTTCACATTAGCATTGTCACATTTATACATGGAGGCTGCCCAGTCTACCAATATTTGTCCCCAAAAAAAGGTTAAAGTCCGCATCTCAGTGGTGGTTGCTGAACATTGTGTAGTTGCTTTTCCACCCAGATTTCTGGAAAGACGTGGGAGTGAAATTAGGGACCTTCCAGTTCCACGCCGACTTCCCCTGGGTACTCTTAATGGTATTTGGTTTTAAGACTTTAAATGACTACATATGTTGAAAAGCACAGCAACCATTTCTGCTGGGTCACCTCGAGGACTGTTCGGATGACATACGTTTGGTGGGGTGTGCAGAGGACAGCTAAAGTACAACACAAAAATTATACATAAAATGCTAAAAGGATGTCGGATACAGAGGATCATTATTTGAATATTGACGCAAACTATACATACTGTGCATGTGAGAGAATCAAAAGTGGCCTTTCACCAAACCTGCTCTTCTATTCCACAATTGGAACGCTTGCTACAAGGGAGTTTCCATTACTTTCTGGCAAAAGATCTTGGCGCTGACAATAAATGGGGGGGAGGAGAAGGGAAGTAGAAAAACTGTGAAATCTGACTGGCTTACTTCCAAGTCTTCTATTCGTCTTTTTATCTGAACCCTGCCCTCACACTCTGCCTGGCTGCCTGCCAGAAAGACTGTTTTATTTTTCTTACACTTTTCTTTCCATTTCTCTGCATATTCTCCTGCATTCTTTTTGGTTTTTGTCTACTGCTCTTTGCTACTGTGTTCTCTGGAATACTTCTCTATTCTATTTAATGGTACTGCATGAGTCACTCAAGTCTGTGTACATAGCAACATGCTTCTTTGTACCTGTGCTCTTATCTAGAACTATTTAAGTTGTCAAAAGAATGTGTGGCATTTTCCTACACATAATAACAGAGCCATTAAATATCTGACGGGGAAAGTTAAACAAATTGTACCCTGTTTGATGGACTGGTTCAATTTGTACTGCCTCAGTCTTCACTTGAATATGAGGAGGATTGTGTACGATGAGGACAGCTGAGCAGCTGGGGTGCTTAAAGAGGCACTTTTTTTTTTTTTTTTCCCCACTCCCTGCCAGTTTCCCTTCTTCATCTACCATGGAGAAAGCCAATGATTTATGAAGCAAACAAATTTGTAAATGAGCATGCGCCACTTCAACATGCCACACCACAAACCTGCTGATGAGAGACAAAAAGAGCAGAACGTGCAGTAAGGAGCTCGTTGGCTCAACTCATTGACATATACACTTATGTCTCTGGGGGGGGTAGAGAGCTTCTATGTATCATACGATTCTCCATTTAGAAGATAAAACCAATTCAAGCTTGAGACAAAAAACAGCCAGGTGTTAAAGGAAGAGAGATTATCCAATTATTGTATTTATAATGCAGAAAGAAGGATATGATGATAAAGGTGTAATGTCTGATGTATCATCTCAGTTCAGCTGGTTGGATTAGTATGCATGTATTTACTTCTGTTTCTCTGTATTTTGTCAAACACATTATTTCATGCTGGCTTTCCAGCAGGAGGGGAATGAGTGAGGAGACAGAGATTGACTAGTGGGTGGTAGTGATGGGTGGGAGGCTGAGGGTGGAGTGGGGTGGGGTGGGGTTGGGTGGGCTGGGGTGAGGTGGGGGTAGCAGGAATATCAGTTTTGTACTTCCCCTGAGGGGCCTAGATATGTGGAAGCAGCGGGGAAGGCAGAGCAGGTGCATGGGAATTCAGAGATCATTGCATATGCATGACACGCAGACTTATAGAGCGAGCTATGGCTTGAGGAAAAAATAATGCTCAGCTGGGATAGTCAGCAGTGGATGTGAAGAATTGGAGTCAAGGCAAATTGTAGCCTCTCTGACCTCTGCCTGGGCTTTGCAAACTCAGCCTGCCTTGCTCTCCAGCCTAACTAAGGTTTTCCTGAGACCAACATCAAGGTTGAGTCTGCCCCGGTCCTCTGGAGTCGTCCCTCGTCAACACTGGAACTAATGTGCTTGAAAAAGACATCTAATGGTGCCTGTGAGTATCAAAGGCCTGCCCCTGGAAAGGCCTGTTCCAACAGGGCCCCCCTCGGCAACACCGGGAGACAACAGGATTGGGGGGCTCCCTGTGAATTTAGATCACAGCGCAGTCAAACAGGCAACACAATAGGCTCCTATCATGACAAGAGCCAACATGAGCCCACAAAAGACCCCACATTGAGATCAATGCTGGACATTGTAGGGGATAGTTGAGACTTCCAATTGAATAACTTGTTTTGGAGCACAGCAGCTAACAAATTGATTTCTATGGAATGAGTGTAACACCTTTTGATTTTTTTTTTTTTGTATTTTTCCCGCAGATTATTCCTCAGACTGTACTGTTGGTACACTTGTCAGAATCTAGACAGGATGGCTAAAGTGGGGATAACACAGATATATATATTTTTTTAATATAAAATTCACAGTTGAGAAAAAAAGAGTGAAAAGAAAAAGGGAGAAAATGTCTCTTCTTCCCCACCAGACAGTGTAATCACCTTTTAAATCATGTTTGACATTTTTAAGTTGGCACAGTGGAGATTCTGGCGATATCCAAGCGCTGATATTAAAACCGGTTACCGGCGGTAATATCATTACTTTGTTTGATGACTTGCAATATGACACCCATCCCCCCTCATCCTCAGCCACCACATGGCTCCTGGTTTTCCCCCCGGAGACCATCCTTTCCGCCCAGATTTGCCCTCGCCCTGACACCAGTTGCCAATAGTGCCACTGTCAAGGAAGGCCAGTAGCAGTAGCAGAAGGTTGAGACCCTTCTGTTGAGTGTCTTTTGGGTATTTATATGCTGTGTTTTTTCTGTGTACTCAACATTGCAGTGATTAGAGGGCTGTCCCTTTCCTAATGGCTGCGTGACATGACTGTTGGAGTGACTGACTGTCCGTTTGAGCGTCTAGCCATAATGTCTCATACTTCAGGTCTGCTCTGATTGAGTGTCACAGCAATTTTCAGATTTATTGTTGCTCTTGATGAAGACTAAGTCAAATGAACTGTCAACACCTGGTTGGGGGAGTGTCGTCACAGTGTGAAGAGAACAATATGGTTGCTGCTACGGTGCAAAGCCAAACGTCAGGCAGCGGGGCAGGTGAGACCACAGGCTGAACTTAAGCAGGGACATAAGAGAGAAGGGGAGAGGAGGTTGAGAGTCAACACAACAGGCTCATTAATTAGTGTTGCACGAATGTCTTCATAATGAGGCCTAATCACCTGAGCATGGCAGCGACCATACGGCTACGGCCGTGCAGCCATACTGCCTGACTGGCCCACTGTGCAGCAGGTACCACAAGGGAGAGGAAGTAGGGGGGAGAAACCGAGAAGGGGGATAAGAATGCAAAACGGAGAAGCAGGAGAGTCTCTGTGACGGAAATGTGTATGACAGCAGCCAGTCTGTGCGTGTATGCTTCGACTCTCTGGTGGCATAGTTAGGTGTTGTACCTTGGATTAGAGGCTGGTCTAATTGGCCCACTGGGCACCAGGGAAAGGGCTGAGAGCGGTGCTGAGAGCGGGGCTGAGAGCGGGGCTGCCGTGACAGCGATTTCCTCAGCAAATAAATCATCTCATCCCTTTCTTCAGCATAGTGCTACATCTCAACACTTCTGTCATTAATGTCAAGACTGCTCAGCCCGAGAGACATATTTACCGGCATTGATTTGATTATGCTTATTATACATGGAGCCACTCTGCAGCATCCCCGACCACGGAACACAAATCTCCCAAGGTAGATGTTACAGCATTCAGAACTAGTTTGGTTGGTATTTAATGAAAGGGCAGAGAATAAACGAGACTCCATGAAGAATATATTTGCATTTATATCTGAGATATAAAACACACAGAGTTGTGATAAGTAGCGTGTCGTTCTTACTGGTAAAGACGATACTAATAGTCATACAGGCAGCTGTCATCACTCCCACAGGTGTGTGTGCTGCCATGGAGAGTCGCGGTAAAGTCGCGTGAACAAGGGACAGAAGGAGTCCTGCCAGCATCCATTCTGTCTGTCCCTGGAAAGTGGCTGTGGCAGGAGTAAGACCACAGGGATGTGCTGAGCTTCCCTCATCCTCACACTGAAACCTCTCATCACTACAAGGCAGATAGCTAAGCTTTAAAGAGAACATCCCCACTCCCTGCCACTTACTCATTTCCGGATTATGTGATTGTACAACCAACAGTCCAACGCATGGAACACAAGGAGGGTCACAACACATTATGTCATCAGAGAAAAGCTGCCACGCACAGACAGAAACTGCGGTCCGCAACCTACCACTTAGTGAAGAGGCACACTGAGATTTAGATTGGATGGGTTCAAATTATACCCAAGAGCTGGCAGCTTAGTTAGAGGGAGGATTAAAATCTACTTCACGTCAAGAGCTTTTGGGTTATAACGTCCACAAGAACACACACACACGCACGGACGCGCGCGCACACACACACACACACACACACACACACACACACACACACACACACACACACACACACACATGCAATTACTTTAGTTATCCTCAACAGAATCAGTGCGGGACCAATGGCAAGCTGCCAACCATTTTAAGACTAAAACCCATTTCGTAAACACACTAAAAACATTTGGAATCCAGGCCACAACATCCTAAGATTCCTTAGGAGCCTGGCGGAGGGCCAAGGGAGCAAATACGGTTAGAGGCATAGGTTACCATACAATCATGGTAGATTTGGAAACTTTCACCTGTTTGAATTTGTTACTGTGATTCAGTCAAATTTAAAATCTAATTCAGATTTCAACAACAAACCAAACAACAAAGTTAGATTATTTCATAACAGATCAGGAAACAGTGAAGGTGATGAAAGCTAAAATAAAATAAGCTGCATACAGGCTGGTGGAGTCAAAATGAAAGCCTAGTCTCTACGGAGTGCCTGATGGGGGTTAAAACAGTGAACGGTAAAGCCTGGTAAACATCTTTGGCTTGTTCACTAATCAGCCCCTGCCGTGCCCGACCTCCTCCCCTCCCTCTCTCTCAGAGGAGCTGCCACTGCCTGGGCCACCATATTGTCATTAGAGACCGTGCCATAGCAAGGGCGCACAGGAAACCCCAGAACCACATCTCAGGAGGCCCAACTGCTCCACTGAGGACAGCACTCAGTTCCAGCCACAGAATTACTGAAACAAAGGCCCACACAAACAAGCAGAAACACAGACTGCCAAGCAGACAGACATATGTGTGCTCGTTCATTATACCAATCTTAAAAAGTAAAGAGGGAAAACATTTTTTTTTTCTTCCCCCTTTTATCTCTTGAGACAGACTGTGGAATGGATCAGTATTCTATTTAGCTCTTCATAACACCTAAAACTAAATCCGCTGCTGTGAATTTTTCTTGGAAAAAAAACAAAATGCTGTTTTCAACTAAAATCCCTCCTGCAGGCATTTTAACAGGCAGGCTTGAGATTAATTGATTCCAAGCTGAATAGTCGGCTAAAGAGAAGGGTTTAAGCGGCAATAGAACAGAGCCTC
Organism: Embiotoca jacksoni; assembly: GCF_022577435.1. Taxonomy (NCBI): domain Eukaryota; kingdom Metazoa; phylum Chordata; class Actinopteri; family Embiotocidae; genus Embiotoca; species Embiotoca jacksoni. Next base: position 4,502,577 of record NW_027185379.1, on the reverse strand, counting down.
TGTCTGCCTTGAACTATCAGTAGGATCTGTCTCCAGTGGATACTAAAAAAACTGGAGGCAGGGCCGTAAGACAGGGAGGACTATAATCATCTCCTGCATATGTGCGATGTGCAGGAGTGGGGAGATGGGGCGGCGGCAGTGTCTGGGTGGTCGAAAAGGGAGGGGAGTGAAAGATACTCTGAGGCTGAATCCAAACGAAGGGGCTTTTCTGCAGACTCAAAGCGTCTGTGTGTCTCCAGCAGATGGACTATTGTCTGTTGAGTCCAGGGGAGTGGGTGCTAAGAGCTTTCCTTGTGCCCAGGGTGGCCCATTTTTTTATCCTATACTTCACCTCTCTGTATCCCCCCAGCCTTTTGCTTTGTTACACTCTGTTTTGTTTGCTGTTGTTTTGTGCCTCACTATGTTTCTCACTTTTGTTCACTTTTTTTTAATATATTTTTTTCTTCTGTCTTATTTAGAGGGGTGGGGTGGGGTGTCATCTTTTTCTGTATGGACTGTTTTGTGTTGTCTGTGGAACAAGTTAGAAGACTGGTTCTGACAGGAGAAGAATGCTGAGTCTCGCTGTTCCAGCATGTTTGGTGGCTGTCCCTCTCCCTAAGGACTGGATGTAAAGACCACCACATAAATCACCAGCCACCGAAACAAGCAGGGAAGAAAACAGCCGTCAGACAATACAGCTGATTACAGCAGGAACCATCATTGATATGCACCATCATCTTCCCCTGTACGTCTGACGGTCTCAACTATTTCAGAAAATCTGCTACTGCATGGGTAAAACATCTATAAGGAGGTGGGGACAGGCAGCGGCGGATTTTTTTTTTTAACTACAGAGAAACCAGACTATACTGCAGCCACATTAAATAAAGCCTCTTCTTAACTGTTAACCTGAAAACTGTGTCCTATATTTTTCTCAGGGCATTATGGAGAAATCGGTCTTTCCTTCAAGCATATGGTAACATTTTCCTGGCCTTCTGTGGTTTTCTGTCTTACTCTGTTAGAGTCATTAATTACATCACTATTCTAAAGACAAGTATATCAGGATCATTCAGAGGGATCCCTAACCGCACTTAGAAACATTTCCAGGAACACCAATGACATATTAAGCCGCCCCCCCACCAACCCCTGAGTCAAACATCCCAAAACTGGCAGGACTTGACAAGATGTTCTGACGCAATGTTGTGGGTAACCCCACAAAACCCCCCCATACCAGTAAGAAAAAAAATCTTTGAGGTTGTCTGACAAGGGCTGTGTGAGGTAGGTGGGTTAAATAATTATCCCAGGTCTCCCGATGTTACCCCAAAACAAAGCCGTAGCAGAGCAGAGAAGTTAGCTTTATACATATATATATATATATATATATATATATATATATATATATATATATATATATAAGGGGCCTGGCATTATTTATGACTCTCTATAAAAGCTGTAGTTAATTACAGTGTTTTAGACTTATAAATTACAGATTGTGGAGCTCCCGTTATAATTAGAGCTGTGGAGGCTAGCCCTGGGTTTGGTCTCTGGGTTAGGAGGTGGAGAGGAGCTCGGAGGCAGGGCTGCTGGATAAGGCCCCCTCTACTGATGTGGTGAAGCCAGGCACACAACATCTCCCTGAGTAGGGCCTTGCCTGCTGCATGTGGCAGCGCTGGGCTGCCCTCTGCAAAAGGCTCTCTAATGTTTATCCTTTTTGTCTTTTACCAAACGGAGACCACCATGGGGGCGACTGTGGAGCATACTGTAAATGCTGCACGATACTGGCCATAGAGAAATGTGTGTTATTTTTTTCTTAGCAAAATATATGATGTGTTAAACTCAAAATACCTTGTGGTGGATCAAATTCATGGCTCTACATGACATATCTTGTGTTATTGATTGACTTTTTTTGCTGCAGGTCAGTGAGGCAGAGCCAGATAGGCAGGTAGACTGTGGGATGCTAAAGAGGGTTAATCCTGGTCATCCCCTCACACTCATTAGCTCCACTCGCAATGGATTTAGCGAAGCCGTACTGCAACACATGTGGACACAGAGCAGCAGCCAGGGCATGCCCTGAGGATGTCCCCGGTGTCAGAGGTCAAGTCAATGGCCTGGATTAATGCACTATGTATGCTCAACTATATCATTAAAGGTATTCGGGAGATTTTGATGACCCTGCAGGTCTACTCTGCAGAAAGCAAAATGCAGAATATCAATATGATATGACAAATGACTGTTTAATAATAACCTGATTCAAAGCTGTTTGTGTAGCCCAGCACATTGAGCATTTGCACTGTATTGCTGATGATAGTGGAGTCTATATGTGGCAAGAGAGCCAGTGGGGAGGTCATTCTTGGCATTTCTGGTTTGGACACATTTGGCCTGAGTGCCTGAGGTAGAGAAATAGGTGTGAGGTCACACTAGCATCTCACACTAATGCAGAGCTGAGAACTTGGGAAAATCCCTCAGGTGGAGACAAGTGTAGAGAAACTGCTCAGGTCTACAGGGCATCTTTAGAGGCTTAGTATAAGACTCTACTAATCCTTAGGATTCTGCCTTGTTCAGAGCAAACATAAAAAAAAACGCTACCTGAAAAATGAGGATTGTCTGCATGTGGTTGAAATCAATAAACAACTATAAGTATGTGTCAATAAATTATTAACATCAGAAGTCACTCCACATGCTTGATTTAATTCATTTGTATTTTTCAGTCTGAGCCCAGTTACAGCATGGGGTTGTTATCGCTGGATGGTGAATTAATAAGCAGCATAATTTATCAGAGTTGAGACAGCGGGATGACACTATGTGCCTGAGTGAGAAGCCTTCAGTCCTAATCAGCGTCCGTCCTCACAAGAGCAGAGACACCTCTTTCTTGTATCCACATCATTTCTGCACAGAAGAATTCAGGACGTAAGGATGCCGTGAATTACCAATGAGGGCAGTGTCACCAAAAAGACAGATGCCAGCCTCTGTTGCCTCGGACCCCCCCACTTCATAGTGCAACCCCAGCCCCCCACCCATATTCCTCTCCAATTCTTTACCCCCGCCCCGGGCTACAGGCAGGCCCTTTCTCATTAGGAGTGCTGACAGGCCCTGTCCTCGCCCTGATCCCTCATCATTAGAGCATGTAAATCTCCCTGTCACACATACAGGTACACGTGCACATACACACACACGTGCCACAGACATACACATCTGAAGCATGGTGCTGAAGAGGCATGGGGTGGTGGGGTGGTGTGTGTGTGTGTAGGGGGTGGTGGTGGTGGTGGAGGGGGGGGGGGGGTCCTAATCACATTCACCTGAGAAATAGGAGCCACTAACCCCAGGACCCAGTAAAAGGTTGGGTTCATGAATATGATAAACATGAATGAGGGGAGCTTAATGACAAGAAATACAATTATAAGCACGCTGGGCCCCCATAATGTACAGCACTGTTGATTGAAATGCAAACGAAAGCCCACTTTCATCTACAAACCGATGAACTATAAATACCATTCTAAAACTATTAAACAGGGCTGCACATAAAAACACACACAGACAATAGAAAAGACACAGAGTGCATGTAAAGAGAGGCAACCAAGACAAAAGCGGTGAATCTGGAGGGCAAGCATCTGGTGGGTCCCAACTGGATTGGTGCGCTACTGTTGCTGCATGTATAATTCAGACTAGCCCTCTCCTCTCCTTTCCTTTCCTGCAGCCATGTAAAGGAGCCTAGACGCACCATATGGAGGCGAGGGTAGAGGGGAGGAGGAGAGGAGAAAGAGTGAGCAAGGGAGACATATGAGCGAAAGAAAAATATGGTAACAAGGAGGGAGGGAAGACAAATGAGATGCTACAGGCAGGTGAAGAGACAGAGCAGGTACCAGAGGCAAATGAGCAAAGTTGGTAAAACAATGAAGTGAAGTGGGTGTGGAGTGTGGGGGTTGTACTCCCTAAAAAAGCCAGTCTATTTCCCATCTCGTTTTTTTTTTACTTCATGTCTTATTCACAGCAGAAAATGCAGACTCCATGCTGGAAGTATTCATTACTTTGTGCTCTAAAGGGGCCTTCAAAGGAACATCACAGTTATTTCAGTCGGATCTCTTGGGACGATTCTAGCAGCTCATTTAAAAAGCAGTTATGGATGCAGGTGTGACTGTCTGCATGTTCACATACTGTATGTGTTTACGGTTGTGTTTCTGGGTGTGTTACCATGCCAGTGTTGTGAAAATTGCACTAGAACTATACATGATTTTTAATAAGCCCAGAAATAAGCAAACCTTACTCAGTACTGTCTCTTCACATTATAGAGACATTACATGAGGAAGCTTTGAACACAATTAGTGTGTAAAAGCTTTCTTTTCTAAAATAAGGATGAAATTACTTAATAGGATTCAAACAATGACTTACCTGAATGATGAGATTATGGAAAGGACAACGTCATCAGGCATGAGTGGCAGGAAGGAGAGAAAAGAGACAAGAGCAATAACGTTAGGCAGTAGTTCACAAATAAATATGAAAACACAGTGAGTATTTCATATTTGCAAATTGAATACTGCTGCAGTCAAACAGACTGGATTTACATGTAATCTGAAATATTGTTTACTACTATTGTTTACTTCCTGGCACAGAACTGAGTTGGGAACAATAAAAATAATATTCTGAATGAGAATTTTTATTGTTGCATTTGTGTAGCTACATTATAACCTTTTATTTAAAGCTGTAACTGTCAGGTCGACATGTAAAAGAGAACGTAGATTGGCTAAAATAAGAGTGCCTGTAGTTTAAAAAAGAAGATACACAGAAAGGAGCAGAGGGACAAAGCAATAGAGCCTCAGAGAGGGAGACGGAGGAAGGAAGAGAAATCATTAATGCAAATGCATCCCAGATGCCAGATAGACTGGAGTTATCGGAGGTTACTGCTGTTTTTGGAGGAGTGTTAATTGTTATTCATGATGCTGTTGGCTTGAGCAGGGAACGGGGCTGCTTGTTTTTGAAGTGCTGGATCAGGTAGGGATTTATTGACCATCGCTGCTGGGGGTAGAGGTCCATAGAGGGATGTCAGTCAGGATGGAGGAAGACTTGAGGGGGAGGTAGAGGGGGAGGGTGGAGAGGGCACCAAACTGCTGGTGGTTAGGTCAAATCTCCAACCTCACATCTACTGTGTTTTCCTGCCTGCCTGTAGCTGTGCAGAAAGACTAACAGTGTAAACAGCAGACAAAAATGGACATGTCTGTCTGCATCTGTTGACTTGTAGAAGAAAAAATAACAACAAAATAAGAAAGGCACCTTAAAAAAGACTGTTTTAACAGATTTTATTTATTGCCTAATGCCTTATAAGGTGGAGAATACTCAGAGATGTTTGTTATTCTTCATCATAATTTATTACAAACACAATCCCTTATTAAAAAAACAAAACAAACAAAGGACAGCCTTGTCTAGCATCTGGGCTTGTGTAGGTTGTCTATGTAGGCTCCATGTAATTACTGGCACACACTTTCCTGTGTATGCCATTGTGTATCCACACAAATGGATTGATTACGTGTAAAGACGCATGCCTGTGTGTGTGTGTGTGTGTGTGTGTGTGTGTGTGTGTGTGTGTGTGTGTGTGCACACATGCAAGGGATAAAAATGCATTTGTTGTGTGTCTGTATGCTGCTAATTGCAGGCTTGCGGTCATGTGTCCAACCTATAAGGCCGGGTGCTGAGAGAGTGACAAAGCTGAGCTTCCCCCGTTTTACACACACATACACACGTGTACGGACTCTGTCAACAGGCCTGTCAAAGCACATGAGCCTTGACAGTGACTCATTCATTACTAAAACTGCCGCACAGTAATAACAGCATCGCCTACATAATAACATTCATATTCAATAATATTTTCTGTCTCAGTCTCCCTCCCTCAATACCAAACAGACTGATGGATGGATGGATGGATGGATGGATGGATGGATGGATGGATGGGGATAGATAGATAGATAGATAGATAGATAGATAGATAGATAGATAGATAGATAGATAGATAGATAGATAGATAGATAGATAGATAGATAGATAGATAGATAGATAGATAGATAGATAGATAGATAGATAGATAGATAGATAGATAGATAGAGTCAATGGAGAGTCAGTGAGAGAGCTAGAATGCATAAGGGAAGCACAGGGAAGGACCTTTCCCTCTATAAAATGACCTACTTCAAAGGAAAAGGAGTCAGGGACAGAGGGGAGACATGAGCAGAATCAGAAAGGATAGACGGGTAAATAAATAAAGAGCCCTGCTAGATGATAACACGACAGTGGCCTCTGTGTCTTTTTAACCACTAAGCAAATACACATAAGGACAAGGGATGTTGGCTGGCAGGTGAGGCAGGGAAAAGTCCAGATAAGGGAACTGAAGTAGATGGTATCAATGTTGCCTTGGCCCATTATCCCTGCTAATCTCTGTGATCCACTTAACAGGGAATGTGTGCTCTTTCAATGTTTGCAGTCTTAACATTAAATCTGGTTTGAAACTAGTGTTTGCTGCTGATGCTGTACAGTAAATTGACAAGTGGAACTTTCTGCTGGCCTTTTTATTTATTTATTTTTTTGCCTTGCAGTCTATTTTGGTCTCTTCGCACTCTATCCTTGTCTTGTACCCTCATCGTGTCCCTCTCTCCACGTGACCTTGCCTAACCCACCACTGGGTTTTTCTCTGACAGAGGGGCAGTCAGGCAGAATGTATCCGTCTGAGATCAAAAGCGGGAAAGAAACAAAAAAGCCAATGGGAGCTATCTGAGGAAAGATTGCATATCCAGGCGTGAACCCCAGGACAGGCACACAGGTCAACAGAGTTCCATCTCTGACACTAGAAAGTCTCCACTCACACACACCAACATCAGGCAGATAGATCGACGTATGCGCTTATTTAAAAATACAGAAAAAAACAAAACAACACTATTTACATATCATCTACATGTGTCTGTTTCTCTGACACCTCTTCTGCATCATGTCCTTTTCAGCCTCTTGTCACTGTTGCAACACATACACACACACACAGACGCAAATACACACTCATACATGCACACGTATAGTCTCAGGGGACTGCCAGTGAGGTGTGGAGAGTGTGATGGGATCACAGGGAGCCGTGGCCTCTCTCCACCAATTACTCAACAATCTGGCCTTGTCCTAATCTTCCTCTGAAAACAACCCGGTTGGAAATGATGCAGAAAACAGCAGGTTGCCTACAAGCTAATCCTGGTGCACTGGAGTGTGCTCACTCTCTATCATAAATAGTAATACACTTCTACATCTCTTGGTTTCATGTACACGCTCAATGACACTTCTGGTCTTCTCAGAGGAGGTGCAGATTATATCAGTAGCTTTGTCCAGAGCCATGTACTCTTTCCTGAACTAGAATGATGTGTCCTCAGGCCACCTCTTAACAGGTCAGACAGAACATCTGACCTTTTAAAAACACTACGTACAATAGCCAGAACATTAGGTAGAAAATAGAAAAGCTTTTACTTAGTTTTTGAGGGGGAAGTCCACTACTGGCAATTTCTTATGAATCACCGAGCAACTACAGCAAAGCCCTTTTCACACTGGTACCACTGCCAGCAACATTACTTAACTGTAAACCACATGATCCAACAGCATGCTAAGTTTGCCTAGTTGTAAGGCTTTAATGAATGGGGAAAAAAAACCATAGGAAATACTGAATATAAAACATATGAATGGAGACTCCAGCCAAATTGCACTCAACATCACTGTGCTTATGCATCAGTCAGCATCCACCCATCAATAATCTAATGAGAATGAACACCTCAAAAATAGCTTGTGATTTCCATAAGTTAATCAGGATTGAAAATGACTGATGACTTTAAAGGCAGCACTAAAAATACTGAGCAGCCCAGAGGCCTGCCTTTGATCCCAAAGCTCAAATTAAATTGATTCTAACTGTTTCCGACAGCTTCCTCTGTGTCCTTCAGATTCAAACAATGATTTCATCAGGCTCTCATCACACAGCTTTGCCTAAAGCTATCTGGATGGAACCCCTGTTTCTTGATCCTTCCTCCGCCGGCAGAAGAGAAACGTCTCTGTCTTTCTGTATAAATAAGTGAAGAGTGGGGTTAGTCCATCTAAGAGCAGAGCAAATAAATGAATAATAAAAGGAAATGTGAATGTCAATCAGCATGAGAATCGTAACAACAAAGCTACAGGGTGATGGAGATTTTCCGATGGCTGCCGTGGGCATGGTTGTTGCTTGCTGTTTTTGCTAGCTCGGTACACTGTTCTGCTCAGCACAGCCCCATCCAGCAGCACAGCCCCATCCACCAGCACAGCCTCATCCAGCAGCACAGCCCCATCCAGCCGAGCCGTACCAGCCTACACATACTGTCACCATGGCCACTGAACTTCACAGGCAAACATGCAGAGTATTTTTACCCAGACCATACTCCAACCCCACAGCAGCTGTTCTTCATCCTGTGGCTGACACTCACATCTGGTATCAGGGCTCAATGCAGGCCAAAAACAAAGACTGTCCTCCTTTGAGCTGACACTACAGAGAGAAGGAGATCTTTTGGTGTACAGTCATTTCAGTGTAGCCTAGGGGCCGTAGTGACCTCCATCATTCTCTCATTTGAGCACCTGTTCTAAATGTATCAAAGGTACCCCTTCATGCAGGTGAAATGGTATATCTCTCTTTTTAACCGTAAGGATTACAGACACCCCCCCCCTCCCCTTTTCTCTCAACTACCACGCCTCCTGCACTAAATTACTCCACACAGCATCACCCCAGCTCCCATTAGTCCTTTCAATCTGGCTGCCTTCAGCATGACAAGCCCCGGAGCTATAGGGGATGGTAATGATCTGTGTACACTCCGCATTGTAACACCCCTCCCTCTCTGTACCTCCATCACCCCTCCCTCAAATATCCATCCTCAACGAGATGTGTCCCACCTCAAAACCTGAGAGCTATATTCAAGATTTGGCTCGGTATCTTTGGTAACCCGTAGCGCCGGGCTAGACGTGCACTAAATTGAATGTGGCTTTCTTTATCTGCCGTGGTGGCGGAGGGGGGTCTTCAAGAGGCAATTCTCCAGCCGATCTCAACGCCCCCCTCAGTCTCCGAGCAGACACCCCTATCCATTAGTGACAGAGAGGGGTGGAGACCCTGTAAATTATAGACGACTTCCACACAGTGAACAATGGTGCATCCACTCTGCATTCACCACTACATCTGCATTCCTCCACAGATCAAGAGACAAACCTCTCAGACCAATCTTCTTGTATATGAGAACACGGCAGAGACATAAATAAAACATAAATAAAGATTTTACACCATCGGTAACAAAGCAGTTCAAAGTTCTGCATGAGTATTGATTGACTACAGGCATAGAAGGCGTTCTATAATTGTGATTTGCACTAAAAATAAGAGTTGAATGCATGAGGAGTGCAACAGAAGCCAATTGTGGGCAGCACTAACATGCAACAAGACAGATTGGGTCGGTACATAAGCACAGGTTATGTGAACAACAAGTCTGAATCATTCTTCTTCCGATGGAACCATCCGCGGCTTTCTGCTCGCTGAAAAATGAAGAGTGATAATTAACATTCCTCTCTCAGCATCCTTTCCATTAAACTTGAATTAATGAAAGCTCAAGATAAAGAATTGAAATATTCTCTGTCACCCTCATTCTCATTTCCAGAATGAGGCCATTCTAAAGCCTCCATTAGCAATTATTCTTTGTGTCTCCAGCATAATTTTTTATCTTGTATAATCCTCAAGGTGATTGGAATCAGCTGAATTGGAGGGTCGGACTTCGGCTGGAGGGTCGGACTTCGGCTGGACCAAAACGGGTCCAGTATTATCTGTTTGGAATGGAGCTCATCCTCTGTGGCCTAAGCTGAGCTGCTTTACTCCCAGACTGTGACCAATAGATTGTCTACCAGAGAAAAGTGAATTTAGGATGAGCAAAAAACGAGAGGGATCCAAAAGAAAACACGGCTTTTTCCACAGCTCACTTTCAGCTCTCTGTATGTCTCCATGAGTCAACGCAGACATGGCATTTTAATTGGCCCCATTCTTGCTGACATTTTCACTGAAAAACACACTGTTTTTATTTCTACATACCAGGTATGCTACGTCTACACATACCAGGAGTCTTGAATTTGAACTCTTTGACCACCAGGTAAAAATTTGATCCCGACTTGTTGTTGAAATGAGCAGAAATGAGATGCCTTTACTCCCCCTTGCTTTCCTCGACTATATTCCCCCTAGACGGGTTTTCATCTAATCCTCAAACACTGTGTTCGTGTGTATCCATTAGCTGTGTGGCCTGGAGGCCTTTCTGCCACCACTAACCCAAGAGGTACCTCCGCATACTCTCCATGGGGGATATCAGGTTAATATTATATTGGAGACACAGACAACATTTCTTATTTATTGAAAGGCAGTCTAGCATGAAAGAGTGTTTGCAGGCAGGCCAGTAGAGTACCTGACCCCATCTTCCCTTGTATCAGATCACAGTGGACCCCAATAACTTTGTGTACCAATGTTGTGTGAGGAGGACAAAGGAGAGGATAGACGGCAGCTTTCTTAACCCTTCATCCGCCTCATTGACCATTTTAGAAATGGTGGGACCAAGATAATCAGAGCAACGAACCAATATATTTCAAAAGACTACTTCAAGGTGTGATATTTGACCAATTAAATATGGATACTTGGAAATACCTACTGTTTTACCTTTATTTACATCAGCATGTTATATATAGGTCTTCCTCATTGCCATTCATAGGAGATGTTTTATATCGAATAGGATCACATGTTTTATCTTGAAGAAGCATCCAAGCATTCTTTACATGACAGCACAGTGGCAGATTATTTGGTGCTATTTCATATTCACTACTTCAGTTATTTGCCACTTATTTATGACCACTTCTCTTCTGACATTGAAAGAGAGGGGGGTGCCTTCACTGTCAATGTTTCCGCTATTTTTCTTGGCAGTTTCAAGGGCCATCATAGATATCGTACTGGAGACACACAAAGACAAGAACTACTTAGCCTGACTATCCACTCATGATGGAGAAGAGGCAAATGATGACGCGAATGAAGGAGGACAAAAGGGACATCAGGAGAGGGACAAGAGGACTACGTAGGGAAAAAAAGGAAAGAAGTGGGTGACCTTGAAATAAGCAAAACTTCCTTTAGCAAAACAGGATAAGAAAGAGGTTGTGTGTGAATCAGGATCATCAGTGACTGGAATGTATGACAGGAAGTAAAATATGATATAAAGTCCTTGGAAAGTACAACATGGAAAACCCATAGAAGCCTGTTCCCTGGGAAGAATCAACCACTCCAGAGAGCAGACACTTTATCTTATTAAAAGAGCTAATCAGAGCCAGACTAACTTGAACAAACTCCAGGGAGAAACAGCTGAGAGAGTCTATATTGATGTAGGGCTGCCTCCGAGAGTGTTGACAATAGACAGGAAAACAGTTTGATCTTTCACATTTTTAAAATGCATCCTCCCGAACCATGCCATCGCAGCCAAAGTGAATGGGGAAAAGTCCAAGTGGTGCCAACACAAGGACTCTCTGAATGAGTGTGTTATGGTGCTCCTGGCATTATAGATGGCCCGCAGTAGATAAAACAGCACAAATGAGAGACTGCACTGGGAGCTCAACAGTCCATGGGTGTTTAAAAAAAAAAGGGGAGGGGGCTCTCATGTTACTATGTATTATGTAAAAGCACTTACACTGTCCTTTCCACTCATTTCAAAAGCACTGCTGGTTTCCCTCCCCAGGAGTCCCCGCAGTTTCACAGCTAGCCAGTGGACCTGACTCCTGTTTGACCTGTTTCTGCTCGACACGACAATTTTTCCATGCTGTAGATCCTTGCTCATAGTCTCTTTGTTCAACACAGCCACTCAGTAGAGAATCAGTGCTGAACAGAGAGTGTATGGAAAGAAACCGCTCCAGGAACACTTTTATATTAAACACCCCCTGCCAATTAGATACTGTTAAGAATTTGCATTTTGAATTTCAATGTGCAGAGTAGGACCCCAGGATACCCGGCTATCAAAGCAAATGCCTGTAACGCTGACTACCGCAGTGCAACTTGCCCTGGCTATATTTCAGCTGTTTGCAAAAATTCAATTTTGATGTTATAGGAGCAAGGGCATTATCCACTTAGAGTTATTAATTTGGCTGTTCTCAGGAGGAGCTGGGGGGGGGGGGTTGCTGATGCTTTCATGCTGCAGATCCATAGATATTCACAGGCTCTAATTGATTTGGCCAGTGTAGATTCTCAGCTGATAAGATATTGTGTTGCAGACGAGGTATGCATGGATAAACAGCTGTGCGTATTTTGTTCTAATGGCTGAAAGAGCAAAGACGGGGGTGGCCAAACATTTCGCACTTCTGACCCATATATTTATACCTCTTGTGACGGAGCCTCAGGCCGAATTCAATAACAGCCACTAGAATACTCACATTGAAGATGTTGAAACTGGAGCACTGTTCTTAGTGCAATGAAGCTAACTGGTTAAAAACAAAATGGATAAAGAAAAATATCAAAAACATAAACGATGTCTGTAAAATCGCACGCTTTTTATAGCATATTATTATCCACCATGTCAACACTGAACTATTGTATTAAATATAAAGCAATATTGGTGAAGTAGCAAAACAAAAGCCGAGCCATGTATCTGAGGATAAAGATAAAACAAAGGCCTCATGAACTGACTACGCCAATTCTTTTGGTGCTCCTCTGCACACAAATAAGGAGGGGTCCCTCTCTCCAATTAGGCTGCTGTGTGCACTCTAGTGGGATGATTATCATGTATTTTTCATGTGCCTTCTCAGTCTTTATGCTTGGCCTGCAGGTCTAACAGACAACAACACAACAGCAGCATCCAAAGAACCTTCCTTATAGCATGGGCACAGTGCACACACAACTGCTTGCACAGAAACTCACTCAATCACAGGCACCACATGCATGCAGGTACGCAAAATGATACTGAGAAGTAAAACAACCATGGAGTCACGTCACATAATATCACTTGATTTTGATGCAGCTGTCAAAGTTTAATGCACAAAGCCTGCATAGACACCCAGACATCCTTAAACTAAATAAATAAATAAATTAGGCTGAACGTATTTTGACAGGGAGGTAGTAAGAGCACAGAAGCAAGAGGTACTCCTGCATATTTCAAGAGAAAACAAAAAGGGGGAGTTGGAAACATGCTGGCAAAGGCACGCCAGATGTCTGAGGATTTAATGGGGGGTAAATGGAAATCAATCCCTTTCACTGCTCAAGACGCCCAATCATAACACGTTGTTTTAATGGTCCCACTGGATGGCATCCACATTATATGTCGAAGGAAGACAGCTCCACTGCTGACTATTATTATACCCAGTGGTTACAAGCGGAGACCGACAGAGAAATGAGGAACACTATGGAATACACTTAGTGGATAACAAGCAGGCAGACTGTTTGATGCAGGTTCCTTGTTTTTTTAAAAGAGGTTTAGTTCTCAGAGGGGACTGAATTATTTATTTCACAGATTTACTCATTCATATTTTATCTTTTCTTTGTGATCATGGAGTCTGATCAACGTACCATACAATAAACTGCGATGCCTGTTAAAACACTTGACAGAGATGAAAAAACTGACATTATAAACAAAAGAAAAGGTCAACACAATACGCACTTGATTTCCTGTTGTTTCTTCTTCCAAAAATGCAAACATATGTTGCGTTGCATGTGCTACAAGAGCAAAAAGCTTCGAACTGTATTGTGCCTACCTTGGTTGTTCACTCCCTGTGTCTGACTAAAAGAGTCAAAGCCGAACATTTAATGGGAGCCGACACTATGGGGAACTTTGTGTCACCAGAGACAACACAGCAAATTAGCTGATAATTAAATTTTTCTCCATTAGGGAAAGAACAGAGTAATAACTCACACAGTAGGATTGCCTGCTCCATTAACGTCTCTATTTTCCTCATGTAGGAGGATGTAGGAGGATGTAGGAGGATGAAGAAGGGAGACAGGGATGTCAACAGCTCGAGAACGTAGGAGGACGAGAGGAGATGGAGGGAGGTCACATTCTCATACAGTCTCAGTGACAGTATTCACAGTGGGATGGAGAGAGGATCTGGTATATGTTCAGTGCTTCGTTCATGGAGCGCGCAGCACAGTAAAGAAAGACTAAAGTAGTTGGCTGGCGGTGCCATTAATTATCACTGCAGTGAACACTTGTCTCATTTCAGCTCAGGTGAAGATAATTATTGTGGACTGTGCGCATGTGTTTGTGCGTATGCTTGTGTGTGAGCGTGTGTGTGTAATCACCCAGCTGTTGAAGGGGCTTTAGCCTCCAGCTGTTAGCCCGGCGATGACAGCGGTCCACGGCCCCACCTTCATGCTCACTGATCCGGGTAATTACCTCGTCCATCTGACCCCCTTCCCTCAGACACAACACCGCCGCCACACCACTCTGACCGAGCTGGCTGTCACAAAACCGATGAGGACCGGTATGTGAGAGCTATATGGACAGTACATACGGCTTTATTATACATTCAACCTAAGGATAACCTCTGCATCGCAATTTAAGGGCAAAGACTGAGGGCAAAGACTGCCAAACAATACTCATTTAGGCTGTTGTGAAGTTCACAAAGCCATTATCTGGGCAACAATAGGAAAGAGAGACATTTAAAGGGGAGTGACCCTCAGCGGTCCCGACTGCCAGTCTGGCGGTAAAGTTCAGCGCCTCCATGTGCCCCTATGACAATCTCTATCCCTGCCTTCATCAGAGAAGGGGGACACACAATCAGCCCTGGCAAGATTGTCCTCAACAGTTGATGACAGGGAGGAGAAAAATGGGAGATGAGGAACACATGCTGAGTTAAAATACCTCCCATCCTCTTTTCCTCTATTGCCTCTCTCTAACAGCCCTCTGTGGCTCTTTCTCTCTCTCTTTCTCTGCGAGCAGAAACAAGAAAGACCCGGATGATCAGTAATTTCACAGCTGACAGACTTTCCGTTCCCTGATTTGATATCATTTGTAAAAAAGAAGGTAAATCTCCCTCTGCTCTACGTCTCTCCCCAGTGGGATATAATGCATTCTTTTCGTCTCATTTTCTGGAATACTGGGAGCGAGCAACAGCAGGCAATTGGGCCAGACAGGACGGGTAAAGGAGAGCAAATCGAGGGAAAGTCTGCAATGAAATTAAGACAAAAGCTGTGCATCTGCCCCCCCTGAGCTCACTGGTGTGTGTGTGTGTGTGTGTGTGTGTGTGTGTGTGTGTGTGTGTGTGTGTGTGTGTGTGTATAACATGTAATGGAAGGCAACAGTCTCTGTGTAGCCCATGTAAATATAATTAAGGCTTCACCATCAGCAGACTTGGACATCTGGGTCCGATTCACAATACCTTATTCCCCACAGAAGCAGGGCATCTTGGTTTTATATTTGTATAAAATATGTATATATATTTAAACATACTGAACAGTGCAGGGTGCTGAGTATGCACAAGCAACAATTCGCATTCGTGCTTATACTAGCTTTCCCAATCTGCACTTGACTGGGTAGCCTGGCTGCATCCCAGTTCCACCAGTGAACCAGCCAAACCCCCCCCCCCCCCCCCCCACACACACACACACTTTAACACCCCCCCCCCCACACACACACACACACATCCAACCTGGAGGGGCTGCGTCAGCTGGACTGGACTGAGGATCAATGCCGGGGAAACAGCCTCATAATGGCCCAGATTAATGATGAAAAATTTGGTGTCATCCAGTGGACTTGTGGATATTTATCACTGGGGAGGGGTGGGTTGCCAATAGGAGCCTCTTAGCACCCTCCTGACCTGGGAGGCTGGTGGCAGGACCAGAGTGTAACTGTGACTGCTACTGTCTCCAGCTGGAGCCCTAATGGAGCCTCTCTCTGGGGTATTCGCTTAGAGAAGGAGGGATACTTTAAAATAGACACTAGAGCTGCTGCTTCTGATTTTTTACAGGCCAGCGCTGCAGCCGATGCTGCCACCGCTCCTATTTGAGAATGCAGCTCGCTTCACTGAACTGTCTGCAATCAGTCTCTCACACGGAAATGATTTGCATGTCTCAGGTTTTTCGCTCCACCTTCTTTGTGTAATAAGCCCTCAACGACAGAAAAAAGTAAAGCATGGTGAGAGCACGCTAATAATAATTTCTTCTAAATGTGACATTTGCAGTTTAAGAGAGAAAAGACCATTTGAAGGAGAATAAATGCATTCAAGTGCATTTATCAGGGAGAAAAATGCCCTTCCAGGCCAACAACCCCACACAAGTCCACTATTATTAGAAAGACAGATAATACACAATCTACAATCATGATCTCCCGAGAGAGTTTTTTCACCACACCTTCAGGATGGATTGGGCATACTCTACTTGTCTCATCGTGACTGAGAGACAAGGCTATTACAGGCCTGTCAAAAGAGAAATCTACAGCTGCAGGACTTCAAATGGCTCTCCAATTACCTCTCAACAGTCCCAAGTAATGCTGCCTTGGAAAGAGCTCAGCAAACACCAACAGGCAGGTCCTGATTATTGGTCCTGCATTGTCAAGCTGATGACCATTGTTCTATGGACATAAAAACCATAAGAACATACATATCTGACAAGGAAGTAGAACTTCTGATTACATTGTCATGAGTATTATAATTGGCTCTGCAAGTAGGGATACAATTTTAGATCATGACCTGACATTTACAATAAGAGACAAAATGACTGTTTATCATTTATTTCAAATGAAAACAGAGAGGGACAAGGTGCAACATTTGGAAGACAAGGGTTCACAAATAAAGGAGGCAGGTGCTCTCTTGATTATAGTCCATTCACTCAACAGCTTAAACTAAAACCATGTTTTGCACTATGGGGCATATACGACAGTTGGGTACCTGAAACAAGCAAAGGAAAGGATAACAAAATGTGTGGATGGCACAAGCTTGATTGATAATGAAATAAATAAACAAATATAGTATTTTTTGTTTGTCTTTCTACTTGTTTGCAAATAATAAGACAGTGTTCATGTAAGGAAAAGGTCAGAGTAAAGGAGTGAGTAAAGAGACCACTTTAACCTTAACAAGCCCGTTATTCAATTTGCATACACGCTGTTATAACCGTGACTCTGGGACTGTCCGTTTGGACGTGACTGTAATGTTCATTTGGGCTGTTATATCTGTCTTATTCTTTCCCTGTCTCTTTCTTTTTCTCAGTGGGGTGCCAGCTTTGACCCTGAGCACGAGGGATCTGTCAGTTCTGAAAATCATAGACAAATGCCACCGCTCCTTTTCCTCAGCATATTTCCTGCTAAGGAGGTTAATACTGCCCCCTTCCAGTGCTCCAAAAACAATACCCTTCCCATTAAGATGACAGCACTCCCTGCCCCATGAAGTCAGAAATGTTGATTTCTAGCTTTCTGGCTATAGCAAGGCTATAAATCCCATGCAGCCATGACACTAATGGACATAAAGCCTCTATCCAGGAATGTGGAGCATAAGCAGATATCAGGGCCTGAAGAAGGGTTGTGTGTGTGTGTGTGTGTGTGTGTGTCGGGGGGGGGGGGGCAATTAAGTGTGTGGTACAAGCAGGAGTGCAGGTGTGTGGACTGGTGATAAGGACAGTGGTACTGCCATTACTCATCCCCCACCAACAACAGCAAATAGACTGCCAGCAGATGACGGGTCTGCTCTGGCAGCCTCCGAAAGCTTTTCCTCAGCCGGAGAGAGGAGTGTGTGGCGGAACAGAGTGGATAAGGAATAGATAGCGAGGAAAAGCGCATTTCATCACGCCAGGAAATATGGGGAAAAATGGTTGCTTGCAATATTGTTGATGGAAGAGTCGTTTAGAAAAACGAGGTGATTCTGCTGGCTGGCTTGTTTCAAAGCAATTAAGATTAATTAAGTGTTACTGTGGCTCTTCATATTGTTTTGTTTTTTCACTAAAGCAGTGCATTACAGAACCATACGTAATTATAATTTTATAAGAATTTCCTTCGAATGACTTGAGAATATAAAAAGATTACAGCATTACTCAATAAATCTTTTTGAGATAATACCTAAGAAAAATATATCCTATTTTCTCCAATCATTAATGGACACCAACACAAACTGTGACAAATGATTTTGGTTGTTTTAAACAGAGGCTCAAAAGCGGCAGGTATATATTTTCTGTACAATTAAAATAAAAAGCAACCTGATTACAAAGAGCAAAAGTAATTTGTTCTACTAATTATAAAAAGTAAAAATCAATAGAGCTTGTTTCATTGCAAAGCTTCTTGCTCACACTTAACCCCATTAAAGGCTTTAGGTACAATTCCATGTCTGTGCTGGAGTTAAATTATCAGTTTGACTGACCATGATTAAAATATAAAAATATGCTCTTGGCCTTTTACAAGATTATAATGTGAAAATAAAAGAGGTCTTTTAGCTCGGTCATCTTAAGTAATACCACGATTCTCACCCTCAAAGATTATGCATTCCCATAAGGAAGTATATTGGTGAAGTGCCAGAAGAGGTCATTTTGAATATCACTCTGCTGATTTGCTGACAGAGTCTACTTTGTCAACTAGACACAGTAGCTCATCCACAGTCAGAGCAGTGCATCGCTCTGCCCTGAGGATCCTCGTGGCCCCTTTCTCCCGGTCAGCAGATCGTGTGTTGTCTTCACTGGCCTTGGGGCTAAGAACATCCTGTCTGCCTGTCTGCCGGGGCAGCCGGGAGGAGTACGACAAGCAGATGCATTCTGTTTCATGTGTTGCAGCATGCATATGGATGTCCAGGTTCAACCACTTGACAAGGGATTGAGACCTGTGAGGAGAGCATCTCTGCTGAGGGACTGGGGAAAAGGGCATCTCTCGGCTGCGACAAACTCATTGTCATCTGTGACATTTATCATTGTCGCCTTCACATCTGCATGCCACGAATTCACTTCCCAATTTAAGCAAGCTTATGGGTGGCAAAGTGTCACACCAAACGGACGCACAGCTAAAGATCTTCACCTCACAATTCATAAAGGAGCATTGAACTTTGTGAGGGAGAAAATTGGACAGAAAGACCACAGCCATTTTCAATTTTTACAAAAATAAATCTATAAGTCATTTTTTTTCCACTGTGCTCTTTTCCCTCTCACTAATATGGCTTTTGGATGCTGATGTCAGCAGTTCCTTACTCCCAGCCGCAGAGCCTTGAAATCCAGCACTCCTCCCTCTCGCCGGCCTCTGGCAGTCCAGTCGAGAGGGTGAAGCAAAAAAAAAAAAAAAAAGATTTAACCAAGAAGCAAAAAAACAACTCACAGTAGCTCAAGGAACAGATCTGAATATATACTAAAAATATACTGTACTTCACTGTATAAACTGCAATTTATAGTTAGAATATGCAAAAACACATACTTTCCAAATGTGGCAAGTAGAACAGAGGACAAGAGAGAAGTCCTGTCTGTCCCTCTGTCACCTGCTTGGCATCCCCTCTCTTTAATTAGCTGCTAGTAATCAAATGGTAGCAGATTAAAACCCCTAAAATACCGTGGGCAGATGATAAATCCTCAAGAGACACAAAGGCCTTGCAGAGGAAAACGAAACACTGGACCTGTTTATTACATTGAGTTGGAGGGAAGATTGATTGGGACAGGAGGGCAAGAGAAAGAGAGAGAGAGAGAGAGAGAGAGAGAGCTTATCTCAAATTTACCCAAAAACCCGAAGGAGAAAAACAATGCGTAAATCACCTCACCAAGCAGAGGGCTGCAGTAATTAGACTAAACACACCCTGCACAAATACCATGCACACACACACAAAGCAAAAGCGCACATAATATATTCATTGCCTTTACAGACAAAATGGAGTTTATATCATAAATTTCACTGGTATATGGCACACTGTGGCAATAACACATTGATTCATTTGCAGTGATTCACACAGAGACAGAACATATTTTGCTCACACCTGAAAAGAGGCTTTCTCATCATTAATTTCTCACTGCAGATGTCAGATTTTATGATGCTGAATCATGTTGGTTCAAATCGGAAACTCACCGTGTCTCAAGTTATCAATGAGGTGGCTGTTTTTGCTCCATTTGCTATAGAAGTGTGACGTCTAAGCGACCTGCTTATGTGGAAGAATATAGTGGTGGTACGCCCACAGTTATCAGCCACATCTGTCCTCTGGCAAATTCTTGTGGTAGTCGTTATCGCGATAGGCTGGTAATGTGTGTGTCAGGGGCACCAAATACGTGACAGAAACCTCCATTGCTCCAGAACACACTTACGTGTTTAGTAAATTAATAATTTGAGCACTAAAAGACCGTCATCACAAAACTGGAGAGAAAGATGAATGAAACTCTGCACATGTGCAGTGCACATGCAGTGAAAATTGCATGTGTACACATGTGTCTCTGTAAATTCACTTGGACCCAGCAGAGTTGGATCCTCCCCGTCTGAGGGCTGGATGGTCCGCTAAGCTCCCTCGTCTCTGCCCCCTGTCGTCTCCTGAGCTACAACAGGTGTAGCTGGGCTAACACACTCCCTGCTGGGTTTCTCTGTGTGCTAACCACACACACACACACACACACACACACACACACACACACACACACACACACACACACACACACACACACACCCTTTGAGTCCTGGACACACAACCAAGTGCTCGCACACAACCTTGACCTTTTCCCACAGACAAATGTGGTGAAAGGGGGGATCAAGGGAGGCACATTGTAAAGGTAGAATGACTTTTTCTGTATGTTCAAATAGGTTCAACTGAACTCTTGAGTATTTCTGCCCTTGACCACAAACTGTTATGGTTATTCATTTCCACACAGAAAAATCTGATTTACAGTCTGCGTACTGGCTCAAGACAGAAAAAGACATAAGAATTGATATTGTGGTTTGTAGTGGTGACTTTGGTACGCTAATATGGAAAGAAAACTAAGCCGCAGTGTTTTTGCTTTGCCTTTGTTTTAGCTAAGAGTCAGTGGGCGAGAGAGGCCTTCCTGGCTTTGATGAGTGTAATTATGCTTTAAAGAGTGCCGCAGGAGTAAATTCATTACCCAGCCAGCTAGCTCTAGTTGCCTACTCTCTCCATCTCGGTCTCCCCCAGCTCCGTGCACACAGACAGGGCCCGCAGACACGCATACACACAGTAAGCTCCCCACAGACCAGCCAACGCTAGAGGGCTACAGCTCTGCAGCCACAGCCCCCTCTTCTCATCAGGGCACTGAAACTCTCTGTGCAACCCCAATAATACTGGATGAACATGGTACACATACAGTACCACACACATAAATACAATACAACTACATACACACCCTTCACAACATCCAGCCACTTTGCTTTGGGCTGTAATATCTGCTTCTTCCTGGAGGTTCTCTGTAAAAAAAAAAGACAGCAGAATAACACTGACCCCAATTTCCTCCCACATACATCAACACACACACACACACGCACGCACACGCACACGCACACGCACACACTGAGCGCACGGTGCTGATCTTCATGACCACAGCAAAGGAAAAGCTGCATGACATACATAAACTACTGGCATGTTAATATCTAAATGTGCTCTTGCTTTTTGAGCCTGTGTGTCCACGTCTTCACAGACTGTACAACTGGGGTGAGTCCAAAATTGATGGGATTGATTCGCTGATCCAAACTGTCTATCACAATTAGAAAGGTAGATGAGGAATTGAGCGGAGGGTCTTAGCAGATCGGTCGATGACCAGAGAGAATTGATCATAACATAAACTGCTGGATTGCCGCAACTGTGAAGAACTTTCAGCTCTCTTATGTTGAAAGAGCATGTGGCAGTGGCAGAGATCCGTGAACTCTTTATTGCATTTGAGTTTTCCTGTTTGTTTATGTTTAAGCTCTAAGCCATGTCTTATCACTCTGACCCCAGACTTATGCCTGGGATGCTGCCTCCTCGCCCTGTCACTTTCTTCCACTCAAGGGAGCGTGCCAATTTAAAACCTCACAGCAGGGGTATATTGGGTATTAACAGTCCATCTACACAGGGCACTCATTGCATCCATATTCATTGTGTGTGTGTGTGTGTGTGTGTGTGTGTGTGTGTGTGTGTGTGTGTGTGAGAGAGAGAGAGAGAGAGAGTGTGAGGGACAGAGATGTAGGGAGGGAGAGTATTTTTGAACAAATCTGTCATTAACTATACTTCCTGCCATCATGAAAACCCTGCACTTCAAAATGTTTCAGTTTGAATCTGCGATGCATTTATCCTCATGTCAAACTGTGTCTCTGGGAGGTGCTGCAGTCCCTTTATGTGACCTCGATTATGTCTGTCAGTCTGTCTATGGAAAAAAATGTCTGCAGCCTCTCATCTCCTCCCCTTTCTCAGCGTGTCGGCCTGTGTGTCTGTGAGGATTCATCATGCATCCTTAGGAGTCGATCAAGGGGAAAACACCTCCCTCTTTCTCCCCCCGCTCTCCCTCCTCCAGCTCCTCTTGCCCTCATCTAACATTAATGGCTGTTGGTTTTTTAATGAGGAAGTGGGTGTCCCTGTGCAGCCTGTCCACGGAGGGCTTGCAACACAAAAAAAAAAAAAAAGGGGGGGGGGTGAAGGGGTGGAGGAGTGGGTTTGAGGGGGGAGGGAGAAGGGATGTACTGGTGCAAAACACATCCCCCGGCTGTGAAGCTCAAACGGCAGCCGAGCAGGGTGAGACCGAGGGGGGGCACTCTCAGTAAATATTGCCATGCCCTCCTTCAGCCTTCAAAGAGCAAAACAAGCCAACCGCAGCATCCTGCCTCTCTTGCTCTGCTCTCCACACTGTGAACAGGCAGTATGTATTATGGTAATAGACATGCCTGTGTAAAGCTGCAGTGTTCTGTGAATCCAAAAGGTCTTGGTGAGCAGTATTAACTGCATACTTTTTGTTTATTGTTGCAGCGGAAGAGCTGTCTTGTTTAATTAGTGGCAACACGAACACTGACCCCCAAAACATATTTCCTTCTCAATGGTTTCTTTCCTAATTTAGTTTTAATTCCTTCTAGTTTTATTGCATTGCAAACACTGATTATTTTGGATATGAGCATTAAACATATTGCCTCCATCAGTCTTAAATATACAGTACCATGCAGTTATAGACGCAGTACTGTAAAGAGAAGGTTTAAGTACTAAAAGTAGAGGGAGAATGCTTTCAAAAATAATACCATGAATATTTCAATGCATTATTTAAATTAATAAAATTGCAGTATAGAAACAAACAAAATAACCCCACAACAACAACAACAACAACAATAAAACAATGTTGTTGTTTTTTTATTTTGTTTATGTGACCACCATTTTTATCTTTAATTCTCCAAGGTACAGGTTGGTAGTACCGGGCGTTTCTTCAGTTGATGTATGTTGTCTCCGTTACATCTGTCTATTCTTGTAATCCCAGACTGAACTCCATAATGTTGAGATCCGGGTTCTGTGGAGGTCCTGCCATCTGTTGCAGGGCTCTTTATGGCTTTATCGTTCTTTATGGCTCTGACTCTTTTTTGGGGGTCAATGTCATGCTACAGAATGATTTGGGACTAATCCGACACCTTCCCAGTGGTATTATGAGATGGATTATAATCTAAACATTTTAAATTGCACAGATTCTGATTTGATCAACAGCTGTTGAATGCTAACAGATGTTTATCGTTAATAAAACACAAAACAAAAATACCCAACTGCTTGTTCAAATAAATAGTTTGAGACCAACTGCATGGTAAAACATTTTGTGGAGATACTGCACGAAAGAAACAGGGGTCTGTTTTCCTGGTATTGTTCAGTCTATTAGGGGTATGCAATGAACAGATACAAAAGACACTTGTTTGATGCGTCTCTAGAGCTCTCAGCTGTACCCCGATACCGCACTCTGCAAGTTGAAAGACTGGAGCACACACAAGCATACTGTCAGGAGAGTCTAAAATGAAATGCAACAAAGACACAGAGATACTAGCAGCCAATTAAATAAAGGAAATGGCCTTCATCATTGTATGATTAATGGAGCACACCATTAGTGCATAATGTTAGCCCCCCTTTCTATCTCTACCTGTGTGATTGTGCAGCACATTCACACGTGTGTGTGTGTGTGTGTGTGTGTGTGTGTGTGTGTGTGTGTGTGTGTGTGTGTGTGTGTGTGTGTGTGTGGAAGAGAAAAGTGACAGGGAAGGGCGGGGGTACCAGAGTCCCCAGGGTGTAGTAGCTGGAGGTATTCATCGCTCTCTCTCCTCCCTCTGAGTGATAATTCTGGTGTTATTCAGGCAGGAGTGGGACGGGCAGTGCTGGGCTAGTGATGAAGCACCATGGCCTTTAGAAATTCATTTCCACCCAGCATTCATCTCATTCCCATTCACTGCTGGTCTACACCCAACACTCACACCCCTACACACTGAGAGAGTCATTACAGAGCCATGATCCATATTCAAAGACCCGTCTCTACCTACCAATTTAAAAAAAAATATTTAAAAAAACAAGGACCAGAGCACTTCTCCAGGACTTCAGGTGAAGTATGAATGTAGACAGAAACATAGTGCACCGATATGATGGAAAAAGAGTGATAGAGATGACAGGGAGAGATGTTCCTTGCTTAATGTCTGTGTTTGCTTCGACTGTAGCAGAGCATATGTCCAGACCAAAAGCTGTCAAGAATCTGACAATAATGTTTTCCGCCTTAATAAAAACTGCAATCTGTTTTTGTTGCTGTGCACCGAAGAAAAGCAAAAACAGAGAGACAGAGAGAGAGACAGACAGACAGACAGACAGACAGGGGATGAGAGGAGGACTATAATGCATATCAAGGACTCTCACTACCAAGCTGAAGAGAAAAATGTAAGTTGCCTGTTGAGTTGGCCACATTAACATCTTCAAAACACAATTAGACACATTGTGGATGAAATAAATATTTGAAGAACGACTGATAAAACCATTAATCGAGCGCAGAGCTCACCACCATACATCAAGCCTCGCCTTTAACACGTTTGGTTGAGTAGCTTCTAAAGAACAGCAGGCTCAACAACAACTGTCCTCTCTACAGTCCCCTGACTGCCCTTCACTGACCATGTCACACCCCCAAGACAAACATACACCCCTAAAACATCTGCTCAGCAAGCAAACCTTACATCCCCCATCTGTACGGAGTGCACCCTCGACCACTTAGCAGCCACACCCCCTCCCCCTGCCCCCGCCCCCCCCTCCCCACACACACCATCCTTTCAACTTCCACTTAGTAGTCCATCCACATCGAACCCCCCTCTCTCCCTCCGCTCCAAGTAGACATTTGCACGCACAGACAGACCACGCACCGAGCACGACTGGCCCAGCCTGGCCCAGCCTGGCAACTATAGCTCCGCCTGTCCGTCTGTGTGCTCACCCCCTGAACGAGCACATCAGGATAGCCTTCCCCATGGAGGGGGAGGAGGCTGGCTCCTCCGCAGTACCACAGAAGTTCCATAGTGTTTCCATTGGCAGGCAGACTGATGGGTCCCCAACCGCTGGCGCTGGCCAATTCCTGTGTCCCATTCCTACAATGACTAGACCCACAACCACCATCCAGAAAACCCTGGGAGACATCATTAATATGTAAGTGTTAATAGGTGGAGCTACACACTAATTGCACACTGGAATGGGATCGTGTTTGATATTAGAATCCATTACGCTCCGGCTGTTGGGAACGGAGGCAAATGAATTAAGACAACACGTTATTTACCCGCGCACAGGGCAAATGGAGACTGACAGAAGCGAGAAGGTTGACACCCAACATGGCAGCTGTTACTCACATCTGTTGGCTTCCGAATCTGCAGCACTCAGCGGCCCCTTTGATATGAGCTGCTCCCATAATTAGTTGACTTTACTCTGTTTCTCCGCTCATCCATATCTAGCTGCAGCGGGCAACACAAAGACGACGCTGCACTGTGGAGCCCGAGCCTGATAGTGGCTTCTTTTCAGTGTGAGGCAGAAAAAAAGGTCTAAGCTGTGGCCTTTAAGGGGACTGCAATATGGTAAACATAAAGAGAGGCTTTGGAGAGAGGCTGTATGCAAACAGCACAGCATTTATCAAAGACTTGACCTAGTGTGAGTACTGTATATGTATATAAGCAGGTTCAGTACTACTGAATAATATATTGTTTGTATGAGCTGAAATATAACTGCAAATGAATGACAACTACACAATTCAAAGATTCAAATTCAAAAATAAAAAAATACAAATCTGGTTCCAGATTAATAAAATAAAGCAGTGACACATTCCTTTCTCCCCCTTGCCGTCCTTTCACCAAGTCCTTAATGAGCATGTCGCTGGCAGAATTAATTTCT
Source organism: Embiotoca jacksoni (assembly GCF_022577435.1). Lineage (NCBI taxonomy): Eukaryota > Metazoa > Chordata > Actinopteri > Embiotocidae > Embiotoca > Embiotoca jacksoni. The sequence continues at coordinate 4,476,309 of NW_027185379.1, read as the reverse complement.
TATTGTTTAATAGATCTCCAAACAGCCCTCATCCATCATAGCGCCATTCAATATCCTACTCTTTTAATCTCTGTCTGCCCCTCATCATAATTCTATAGCACAGGCCATTACACGCGTAAAGAGGGACTCAGACACCACTGCCCACACACACACTGACACACCAACACACACATACACACTGAGTCATATGAGCTATCTCTTTCACTGTATGTACATATATATATATATATATATATATATATATATATATATATATATACACAGGTATATCTACATTAATACCTAAAAACACACCCACTGTATATATAGAGTATAATCAATTATGTTTCCATTAAATATGCATTCAAATAGGAATCGCTGATTCCACAGCAATAAAAGCTGGTGCACCGGGGAATGCGTCTAACATCTGTTTTATATTAATGATTCCTCGTAGAGCTCACGAGCTACTGTAATATTCACAAGGGCTGCGAGAAACCAAAATAATTGGGATATGTTTAGGATGTGTAACTATGTAGTACGAAACTAAATGCCAACTGCCAGGCTACTTGCACTTTTCTATATTAAGAATCTTTAAATATGTACTGCAGGCAGTGAGTTCCCAAATAAATAAAAAAAAGCATGTTGGAAGGAAGTAGTATTTCTAGTTGAAAAATAAATCAGTCCAAATGGCTTTAACAATATAGTGTAATGAATATTTAGCTGTGTAAAAGCAGTAAATAATATTTGCCTGGCCGTGCAACTAAAATGAATAATGTGTACTTGGCTGGCTGTGTAACAACAAAGTAATGTTGACTTGGCCACGCAGAGCTAATGCTTGCTTGACTGTGCAACAGAGTAATGGCCGTGTCCTCTTTAGATGCAAGAGCGATGGCGAGAGCCTCGTCATGTATCAGCACCCACTGACGCGCCCATCCCAGGGGCGACCACTGCACCATGTCCCGTCCCTGACACGCCAACATAATGAATAGCCAAGCTAATGAAGGCTTACTAATTGATTATGGAGAAAACAGAGTATTACTCACCCAATGATGGCAGCTTCAAGGGGTGCTGAGACACTTTGTCAATGCTCTATTTTTCCACTCTGTCCAGCCCAGAGGGTCTTTATATCGACCCTCTGACCAGCATGGACACCACGGGATGAATTGTATTACTTTCATAATATTTCATTATCCTCTTACATGTTTTATAACACTGAACATTGCATAATTGTTTTTTTGCACTTGCATTCATTAACATAATTCAGCAAATGAATGTGTTGTACATCTTGCTGCAGGCATACACCGAGCCCAACCAGGTGTGTCCGCCAGTGATGAGAGTGAATGGGGATTTTGAGGCTTTACACTCTGAGCTGTTGTTCAGTGAAGCATACAGAAGCTGCTAAGGTGGGAGGTGTATGTAGAGGGCCATTGTCTTTGATTAACCAATTAGTAGACATTATCAAGACTCAACAGAAGTCATTACGAGTGGGCTTCGGTGATGTCGCGCTCATTTCCCCATGGACCTCCAACCACTGTCTCCTCGGCGCTGCCCAGTCTGCCACAGCCCAGGTCACTTATTAAATCTATAACAACTAATTTTGCTTTTTAAATGAAGGTCTAATTGACTTTCGTGTGAAGAAAGCAATGTGGCAGATCCGGCTTATATTACTTGACTCGCTGATTGAATGTGAATTAGTGATGTGCTATTGTGTCTGCAGACCAGTGAGGGAGATTGCTGACCCGACTGCTGATGTTCCTCTGCATCACCCATCCCGTCCTTCATTATCATACATTAATTCATAAAACCGTAAAATCCGCCATCTATCACTCTCATCTCCATCTTCGTTGATACCTTAACTGGTGACTTACAAATGTCTGATGTTGAAACACAGATGAAGAGTTGAACATTTGATCTGAATAAAATAATATACATTACCATCATGCGCTTTAGTAACTGCAGGGCAAGTTAAAGACAAACACAGCGACAGGGATAGCCTGTGTTTGTAGCATCTCAGATGGGAGTATTTAGCACTGCAGTTACAGTGTGTTGCACATGCTCCCCATTGCCATCTTCTGTTGAGCTCAGACAAGTGGTGTCCTCACAGGCAGGGGCCAAACCATAATCAAGAAATTATCATAATTCACTCTAATCATAAGTGAAGGAGGGCGAAATGACTGAAATTAAATTCTGCATTACTGCCTCTGACTGCAGGGATGTTTCACTAACTGCTATTTTCTGCCAGTGTTTCTAATATGTGTTTACTGTACTTGTGCCACCAATTAAAACACTAAGTCAAAGGGGAGTGCCACAGGTTTACTAAGAAGCAACACACACACACACACACACACACACACACACACACACACACACACACACACACACACACACACACACACACACACACACACACACACGCACACATACATACACACATTCTGATGTGGATTTATGCTGTTTGTGTGTAATGAGAGGGGGCAAAGGCTCAGTGATGGGACTGCTCAGTGTGCTGTATGGCTGCGCTCCCAGTCTGGGATATTAGACAACTCCTCTGCAGTGGTAACAGCATGCTGGGAGACGGAAGGGGGCAAAATAAAGGGCCTGGTCAGAAAGGGCCGTTCTGGTCTAATTGAGTCCTTTGGGCAGAGGCTCCAGTGATCAGAGACTTGTTACAGGAATCCGGTTTCATGCTTTCCAAACAATGAGATTTCAGAGAGGGGATTTGTACTCCTATGGGATTCCATCCTAACCTTTCTGTGATTTTTGTGCTTCTCTCCTGGTTGTCTGCCCCTGTGTTCCTCTGTTTTAAATCCAATTACTTCCACAATATGGAGACACTCGGTTGAACACTTGAGCACAGCGAGTAGTATCCACATTTGAAACATTGCATTAATGCTGTTCTGTTAATGTGAATGTGCTGCTTGTTGATGCTAAAGGTATAAATGTATGGATTATTTGAGAGAACTGGTGTCTGCTTCCTTACGGCTATTCACCTCATGATGCTGACTCACCTGAGCAAACACAACTTCTCTAGAAAAGTATATAACACAGGTTGAGGGATCTTTGTTCAGAGGTACCATGAATCCTAAAACCATCATTCAGATCAACCATCTGATGTCCACATGATGAAATATGAATGCAGACTTACAGTCCCAAACACACATAAGGTGTTGGCTAAGTTTACTTCGCAGCAGTAAACAATGCTAAAAGGGGAGACATCTGAGAGAAATGGAGAAATACTGATTGAAATGCTTATCAGAGGCTCCTGAACATAGACCGAGAGAGCAAAAATGTCCCAGATGAGAAACATTCACACCATTTACACAAATCCTGTGGAAAAAAAAGCATGTTTTCTTGCTTTCTCTCACTCCCCTTCACTCTTTATCTCTCTAGCTGTCCTCTTCTCTCTAAACAATCCCTCGGAGACAGAAAACAACAAAGACAAATGACTCTGGCCTTTTAAAAGAAGCGTAAAACCCCCTCCCTCCAGTGGCCAGAGGATCCTCAGAGGGTCCGTGTTTCTTGCTCGCCTCCTGCAGTGGCATTAAGTACTTAAGGCTTTCGACGAGCTTCCCATGGAGCAGGAAAGGCCAGGACAAACACAGGCATGGTGCTGCTTTTAATAGGCACAAGGCCCACTCAAGTGTAGCAGTTCATAAATTAGAGAAAAGAGCAAAGAGAGGATGAGGGACTGAGCAAATACAAGCAGCAAACACATGACAGAGAACACACAACTCTGGATCATCACTCCCCTCAGTGGGATGTCACCGAGAAGGAGAGGAAAGAAAAGCAAGATGGAAGAAGAGAGGAGGATGGGGAAGCTAATAAAATACAATATGATTATTTGCCAAGGCTTTGGTGAAAACAGCACTGGAGCCTACCAAATGCATGATCCACAATTTTGTCTTAAGTATATGTTTTTTTTTTTTTTAAATGTTCTATAGAGGAGACAGATGAGGAGGAGGAGGAGGAGGAGAATGGGGGACAGGCACAGTGCCTCATCCACCTGATGCCATAATGCTTCCTTGCATGGCTTCCTTTTGTTGCCCAAAGTCCTGGGCATAGGAGAAAGGCAGACACAAAGAACAGACAGCACTCTCTGCAGGACCCTCTTTGTGCCATCGCCACTCACAGGCGGCAGGACAAAGCCGTCAGCTGCCTGGACACCTCGTTAGCCCGCTCCCTGCAGCTCTCACATGGCACAGGGTTGACTGTGGCCCTCCTGCTGGGGCTGGCTCACTGCTACAGAGGAGCCTCAATACGCACACACACACACACACACACACACACACACACACACACACACACACACACACACACACACACAAATACAATATGAGACTGTAGAGCATTAAAGCCCAAAGGAGAAATACAGTGCTATAAAACACACCTGTTCTATAGACGGTTCAAGGTCCTCCCTTCACAAGCCTCTTCAAGGATGTTTGCTTTGGTTGTTAAAGTTGTTCTTTTTAAATGCAGCTCACGACAAAAGCGTCTCAAGCTGGGGACGATGGCTCGGGGAACGGAAGGAGACTTGCTTTCCTGCTCCACACATCCAGTTAAAGCTGGACAATTGAATTCTAACACATTAAAGGGATGCATGCCTCCAAGCTCATTTGCAAAAACATTATTTTGACATTCTGAGGATTCTACATTTTTTTCACTCCCAATCTTCCAAACCCTGTATAAAGCTGTTTTACTATCACCTATAGTCTTTTCCTGTTAGTATCCTCTGGAATTTTAAGTAGGCTTAGTGTTTAGCTTGCTGAGGCCAAGCCAAATAAATATGCAGGAATTAGTTCCAGCTTCATATGCTGTTAAAATAGGATCCACCAGTCAATGCACCAAAACAACCCCATTCACCACACTTCAATTCATTCTGGGGACAATGAAAAGCAAAGTAAATGTCATATTCACACACAAGCACACACACACACACACACACACACACACACACACACACACACACACACTCATACACACACATACATATGAATGCAAAGTATAATAACAGCCAAAATCAGGCATGAACATACTGTATTTATATCACAAATATCTATGTCTACAATTTATATCCACAAAACATGTATATTTTAGTGGACTATTGTGATAGCATAACTTTGCACCATATATATAAATATATATATATATTTGGGTGTGTGGTAATATTTTTTCCACACATTCCCATTTGTTTGTGGCTCATTCGCCTCTACTTTCCCCATTTTAGGCTTTAGTTTTTCTGAGCTTTGGGACATGCTCCTGCTGTGCCCTGCAGCAGCGCATTGAAAAATAACTTCAGCAGCCACGTTGATGGAGCGTACATCTGTGTACGAGATTACACTCATGTATTTGAAAAAAAAAAAAAAAAAAAAGATAAAATCACGTCACATGCCTCCTTCCCCCCCCCCCCCCCCCCCCCCCCCTCCAAGTTTACCCTCAGTCATCACAAAATGGTTAAATAAAAAAATCTTTGGAAAAATAGAAGTGACTCCAGCCATTTAGAGTTGTACAGATCTATACACACACTCCTGATGAATACACAAACCAAACAATCAACCACCACAACTTAGTCAGAGCAGGAAAAGGCTTTGCAGCCATTACAAGTGCGGGTGTACCAGAAGGTAGCAATCAGTCAGACTCGATGAAGCCACCTCCCATGTATCAGTCTGTAGGTCCTCGTTCAACAGCTGTGGACTCATATGTTACTGTCCTTCTACCTGCCACTGTCCATCCACAAGCACACCAACCGCGGCACACATCAATCAGCCCACCCCTGCTGCTTTTTAATCTGTTTCCACCCCCAAGGACCAAGGACGCTTCAAAATTACAGTGAGGAAAGGTCACCCCATCCAATTAGAACATCATCAGGGATGCACACTTGCAGGTCATTCCCTGAACCCTTGTAGCACGTCGTAAATCCTAACACTGGCCAACAAAGAACACCCACTCTGACAGGATTCAGAGCTCCTGACTGATTACAGATCAGGTAAATGAGGCGCTAGTGTGCGTCTTTAACTGTGCTGGAGAAGACTGATATGAATTGTTATAGGGATAGATATGAGGTGTAATGGCATGTGAAAGTGGTGCAGGAGGTTTATTCCCTAAAGATGAGCCATGTTATCATCAGTCCATGTATTGGCCCTATGGTGACCCCAGGGCCCAGATCAATCAGGTCTCCATTCAGGATTAGATCAAGCTGCCCTCTGCATCCTCCCTCATCCCTGCCTAATAACAGGACATGTGTGCAGGCACAGAAAGTGACAGGCCCTCTGGAACAAGAGAGAGCTTTTGGATCAAACTGGAAAAGACCATGTGGAGACCGTTGTCTTAGCTTTGCAGAGGGAAAAAAGCCTCATGCGAGAGGGGTAGAGAAGGAGAGGGACAGACACAGACAGAGGGTGGGTCAGTGAGCTTTCAGCCTCTTGTGGGTTGATCTAAGCCAATTAGAGACAAGTGACAGCTCAGCTACATGGTCATGACACAACTAGACCACAGCACCGCTCTGAGCCCCAGCACCCCACGGTACAAGCCTGACTTGGACCCCAACACCCCGTAAACACTCCGCCCTTAAAAAGCCTAAACACTCCTGTGCCACAACCCCCATCACTGCAAACCCAGACCGAAGCCAAGGAAGAGGGAGCGAGAACGCCTCACAAAAGACGCTTCTCTCCCCCTCTGCCCTGCTTCCTCTGCTCTCCAGAGGGAAGTGGCAAGCTCAGCCGAGCTCTCTGCCTGCCTCCGTCATGCTCGGCCAACTCTCTTGACATCTGATGTTGTTGAGAGTTTCTGTGACGACTCTGGCAAATCCACTGACCTTTGACCCAGTGTTTCAAAACTTGTGAACCCGAGACAAGTGAAAGCCAAAAAGCTTGGTGGGGGACATGGGAAGTGAGGAGTTTCAATTGGAAATGGGGGTGGGGGGGTTCAAATGACCACCAGCAGCTGTCATTGCTCTGTTGCCTTCTTCCTGTGAGCTGATAATGGCACAGAGCTTCCCAGTATACATGATGGGAGGTGATGGGCCACCAGGTTGTGGGTTATCAGGGCTCCAGACAGTGCAGGGCTCGTGATTAATGAGACAGGCGTCGCACCACAAGGAGATCAGCAGCACGTGCCTCACTGGTGGTAACAACAAAAAACACTGACACTGTGTGCTAGTGGACTTTCAACACTTACGAAGAACCAGTCAAAATAGATCAAATATCCAAGTCACAAAGGGATATATATAAAGATAAGTGCAGACATACAATTTAAATTGTGTACACAAACATGAGGGACACCCATAATGCTGAAATTGGATATGCATCCTTTAGTGCATCCTTTCATTCTTGCTTGACTGAGCATTAAGTGTAGGAAATCTGTGGATGGCTTTTTGGGGGAGAAGAAGCAAGAAACGCAGAGACGAGGATGACAGGGAGGAGTGATGGGGGTTGAGGGGCACCCAGCAGGGGGGAGGGACAGGACAGCCCTCCACACATCTAACGTCTGCCACTCAAGAAAGTTAATGACGCCACGTTCTTGGGCCAACCTTAACCCCCCCCCCCCACACACACACACACACACACACACACCCTAAGAGACATATAGTCAGGGAGGACCAAGGGTGGTGTCACTGGCACACGGATGAAGCCAGAGGAGGTGAGATGTTCTTGAGAGGTGAGGTGAGGGTGTGGCATGTGGACTAAAAAGAATCCTTCTGACAATTAACACTCTCACTGGCACTGTTGAGTGATTTTGAAATGAATGATATACCCCCTCTTTTTTTCTTCCCAATTAAATCGCTCACTCCTGCCTTCATCCCGCATCCTTTATTGAGTCAAGTTTTGTATTAAGGTTTATGAGAAGCTCTGCTAATTTTGTGAGCAGTCAATCACTAGGTTGGTCTTTGATTTTTTTTTTTCATTGCTAGAAAGAGATAGGGTTGGGGATGGGCAATTTTGGCTGCTCAACTGAAATTGTTATCATCCGCAGCCAGTAAAGGGAACAGCAATTTAGGGCACGAGGGAGAATTGGAGGCGGGATGGGGGTGGAAGAGTGGCAAGAGGCTGAGGAAAGATAACACATTCTGGTCAAGCAATTGGCAAATGTAGAAGGACGGTTCGGGACTAGTTTAGTCTGTCAGAATAGCTTTGTAGTGTAAAATGATAAAATGCAGGGTAAATAAAGGATGGTATAGATTGGTACATGTCAGAATACCAATCCGAGCTCCATCAGTCATAAAGCAGGCAATGAGCTGAATCCAGCAGCAATCCAGTTTTGAGGTTATAGCAGTAACAACAGAACCTGAGCACTATAAAGATGAATAAGATGACAGGTGCTCATATCCTTTAGTCTCTAACTGAATTATCTGTGCTCTTCTTCCTCTGACACAGCCATAACCCTGCCTTCCCTGCCTATTTCTCCTTTCATACATCTCTCAATAACACTAGCATAACTGTATTAGCAGTGCATGCTAGAGATCGTCTCCGGACTGCCAAATGGACCTGTATGCAGCTCTGTTTTCAAGCCACGGGGTCAGATGATGGTCAATCAATGGGAGGTCACATCCAGAGCTGGTCAAAGGTCATCCTATCTGGACCCAAAGGTGCAACCGGCCTATCAACCCCTAAACTGCTATGAAAGGACCCTAAATCATGAGGACAACTCCCTTCTGCTTGGAGTCTAAGAATCCAAACAATTAACATATTGACAATATTTTAATATTTTTGATGTTAATGATGGTTTTCTCAGAACAAGGCTGTGTGTGAGAGAGGGTATGTGAATTACCAAAAACTGACAATTTAACTAATAACACATTAGCTGCACAAATTATCAACTGACTAATTACAGTTGTGTCCCACTCAGCATGTTCTGAATAATATTGTTTTTTTTTACATATCCTGCATTGCAAAAGCAGTCATATTCGATATGTGTGGAGTGTCACGGAGTTGCAATTCACATGTCTGTTCCACATGGACACCACGGGGACCTTTTAAAAGAAAGATGGCAGTAAAACTAACATGTACATTTCAGTTAATGTCGGGGCATGGCTTATGTTGGCCAATTAAGCTGTTCTTTTCAGCTCCATTACAACACGCTGTCTTGGGGTTAATTTTTCCCTTACTGTGCCATTTAGGCCTCAAATGGGCAAACGTTCACCGTGCCAGTTGGACGACAGAGAGGGAGTTTGGAGTCTGTTACAGTGTGTGGGTGCAGGCGTGTGTGTGTGTGTGTGTGTGTGTGTGTGTGTGTGTTTGTGTGCAAGTGTGTCTTTACAAACCCCGTCTTGTGTATTAGTTCCAAACATCTATGTGCCTGTGTGCCTTTGTGCGTGCAGAACTTAATTTGTGCATGAAACAGGAGAGCGTTAATGGCTTTTAAAGATCGGTGGAGTCAAATGAGCGAGCTCATCAGTTAGACACACACCCCTTGGTGATCACTTAGTGTTGTTAGATTTCATTTCCTGTGGAATAAGAAGATTTTGGCGGATCCAAGACAAATCTCTGCAATTATAGCCGCGCTTAAAATGATTCACTGCCTTGATTTGTGCCTGACTGGGTGGTGGGTACTGTTGTGTATACGATTGTTGAGTTTAGACTAATGCATCAACAGGATTCATAGAAAACACCCCAAAAATATGAAATGATTCTTAGAATTTTACTTGAGCATTTTTTTACACACAGCAAGCAAAGAAAAACAGAGACAATAACCCCCCCCCTCCCCCCGCACGCACACACACACACACACACACACACACACACACACACACACACACACGCACACTCTAACACACACACACGCATACACACAGACAAACACAGGCAGCACCTGCATGCTCGTTAATAGCTTTGCCCTGTACAGTGTAGGGCATGAGGGCCAGCAGCAAGAGGCAATGAGATAAGATTCTGCTTAGCATTTGAATAGGGAGCTCTGATTTCCATTCAGTTGGCCTTTGGCCATGATAGTGCTGAAGTGGTCTGGGCGAGTCTGTCTGGCCTCCACTGTGCCAACCAATGTGCAGCCTCATTTCTGGCAGTGTCTGTCAGTGTCCTGGTCTGTCTGTCTGTCTATCAGTTTGGCTGGATGAGTGTCTGGCTGGTTAATAATCAGCCTGGCTAGCTGCTAATCATCCTCCCAGCTGCAGAAGCAGGTGGCCACACATACCACAGCTCCCAGTCTCATTCACCATGTGATGTCATCTCACTGCACCTGCTAACACTGCATTACACACAAATGAAGGAGATAGTTTCCCACTATGAAATCACATGTGTTTGCCAGTCCCAGTAGCTGAGGACCTTTGACGGTTATTTCTCAATGGAGAGGGTGCAGCAGCTCCTGCGGTGCACCGGTGAACGCACAGCATCGAACCTCTCTGCCCTCCTCCCTCTCCTTGGCCAATCATGGGCCTGATCCCTGAGCAGTCTATGAGGCAGAGGCAGCAGCTAGGACACACTCCACATCGAAATGGGAAGCCATTAGCTCTGCAACACACAAGGTCACCTTCAACTAGACACATCAGCCATGCAACTTCCTCTGCTGACATGCCCAATGCATGCAGCAGCACAGCCATGTAAAGGCCAAGCTATAAAGTGGAATGGAATCACAGCTGTCTTAGAACCTGCACTCTTAAACATTTGATCTTGTCTCCCCTCACTTTTGAAAGTGACCAAAATACTTTGAGTATCACTTTCAAACAGCAGTAAAGGAAACGAGAGAGGGAAGGAGGTGAAAAAGGGGAAGGAGAAGGAGAGAGAGGGAGACAGCCGAGATGATTAGGTTTCAACTCTGGTCTGCAGCTGTTGAGGGCTCTGATCGCTGATAGGTATCCCTTACAGCAGATGTAATCCAAGCCAAACATAACATCTATCTACGCCATGGAAAGATCACCACGTCATAACACATCCGGACCCACGATAACTCTTGCATGATCTCGGGGGCAAGCAAAATCCGGTAACAGTTCACTGCAAGGGGCATAAAAATAAGACATAAAATAAAGATTACCAATAAATCAAACCATACTGTGATTTGGGATGTCCCAATTTTCTCAAAACCACAAGGCCAGCAAAATTGTGTAGAATGAACTCTCTGCCTTCTATGGTCAGTTTATCATCCTCCCTTCCCCAAGTTTCCTACTTTCTCTCACAGTTCAGTTCAGACTGCAATGAAGCTGAAATGCTGCATCTCCTATGTTCCCCAAGGGATCTTTTAAGGAGGGGTTTTCTTAATGTTTGCACAATTAGAAAAACAGCCACAAAAGCCATTTACCTTAAGCATTTCTGAGTGTGCTTGTGCACTTGTGCAACTATTTGTGTGTGTGTGTACTTGTGCATCTGCACAAGAGCATTCAACAGGACAAATCCATCAGAGTGCCAGTGTGCAGTGTGACAGTCGTAACCCAAAATAAACAGGCTGAACTGCAGGCCCGGCTGAGTCCTGACCCTTTCAACAGATCAATCCCCAGCAGCATTGTGCGCCCTACGGTGTTGCGCACAGGCATGTATGCGTGTGGATGAATGTGTGTTTAAGGGTGTGTGTGAACGTAAGCAAGGCTATAATGGCTCGTTTGAAACCTGGAACATCAGCACAGAAGTAACACGGCGTTCCACACACCAGAGGCTGAATCAATTTCCGCGACATTTGATTCAAACCCATATCAGCTAGTGGCTGAACTTCACCCCTCCGCCCTGTCACCTCCTCCCTAGCTCCATATGATGGATTACCATCTCTAGCAGTCTCAGAGGGTCTGGGAAGGGGGAGGGGGGGGGGCAGTCACTACAGGGACACATTCATTGGAGGGGAGCGCTGGGTTCAGGAATTATGGTATGACAGAGATCTGGGGTGGATAGGAGAGGGCAAAGGGTTTTTCAGGGGTCAGAGGATCCAATCCCGGCTGGACTCAATGGCAAGCCACCCTCCGAATGCTGCAGCGGTCTACAGGGACTTAACTCAGGGTCACATTTTTGATTAATATTATTATCACTCACTTGTCTCTTCATCCACTTGTCAACAAATAGAGCGGTATCACACATATTAATATAAATCCCGGTGAATAGCACACCTGTGCAACAATTTAAAACGGACACCTCATGTGTGAGGTTATCAACACACGCAGCCTGAAGAGCAGATTAATAGACTGATAAATGGTATATTCTGGAAGACATGTCGATGATCATCATACTAAACCTGCTTACTGAAAAACTGAAAACTACACAGGTCTTGAATAGATTTCAACCGTAAGTCAATATCAGAACAGAAATCAAAGTGCAATCCACCCATGAAAGCAAGACACGCTCACCTAGTCGGTGTTTTAAAGTTAATCAATAATCAGCCTGAGGACAGATTTCAATAATTTACAGCTCGGTCTGCATCTCAAACTGTGTGATGAGAGCAGAAGAAGCCGCAAGATGCTTTATTTTTATAAAAAGCGCTGGTCTGAATGTGCTCATTTTTTACAACAATGCTGCCGAGCTCATACAATGTATAGACCCGAGATTAATATAAAGATATATTTTTCAGACACTTCAGAGCGAGCATTCACAATATGTAGTGATGAGACACACCGGGGTGGATGGGGCAAGGAGAATGAGGCAAAAAAAAAGAGGCACGCAGGAGAGACAAAGCAATAGACCTGCATTGTCAGAGTGGAGAGGCCATCAATAAATGTGTCACTATAAAGAGAAAAAGAGGGAGAGTGTGAAGGAGCGAGAGTAGGGTGGATGAAAGAAACACGACAAAACCCGGTACGACGGGTGCTTCATCTTGCTGGGCACTAATGGGCGTGAGAAGCGGCTGGTTCAGCATTCTTTGCCTGATGGCTCACTCCTCCGCTGACGGGCCGTGGCATCCATGACGGAGCGCCGCACACTTGTTTAATCTGGTTTGTACACTTAAAGCTGACACAATAAAGTAGAGAGGTAGAGATTGAAAGCAAAGAAGACAAAAACACTGGCGTGCAGACAGACGGTCAAAGGTCACTCCAAACTTGGACCGTATTAAGTGCTCCATCTCTTTGCCACCTTCTCACCCCACGTTCCATCTATGTCCTCAGCTCTTGCTACACCACTTCATTACTGCTGTCATTATTCAGCCCCAGTGTGCCCCAGTGTAGGTGTGCAGTATTTCCCTTCTGCAGTACTGCACGCGCTTCCTCTTGAAGGAGGAAACACAGACAATTTATTTCCCCAGGTGGAGCTGGGGAGGTCAGAGCTGGGACACAGAGCCCGCAGAGGAAAGCAAAAGTGCAGTCTCAGGACATACGGCATTGTGCGTGTGAATGTGCTAATTTGTGTGATAGTGAAAGTTCAGAGGGCTTGGCAGTGACTGCGGTGTATTCTTATGATTTATCTCCCAGTGGGGCTTTTTTTAATCCAAATTTTCTGCTCCATTTCTGTAGGCCAGTCTCTTTCTATGTATTGCGCAGGAGTTGTGTAGTAAAGGGAACTCCTCATTTGCTGTGGCTGATAAAGAAGATAAAAGGAATGTACATGCTGCTGTACATTGCTGGAGAGAACTATGTGTGTGGAAATTTAAATGGGTGTGTGAACACTAAGTAAATTCCAATAGAAAGGAACATCATTTTTCACACCCTTTGCCGGCTCTCACCATCTCGCTTATCACAGGACAACATTCCCACCTATTGCGTTTCTTCTGTCACACGACTACTTCGATTTGCTTTAAACTTGGTCTCCTCCAGCAGGAATCAATAGTGCAGGGGAATTAAACAAAAACAATAATCATTTCAATTATTTGCTATTGATAATAAATGTAGTATCCAGTGGAATTAATGACATCATTAATCACCTTATGTCAGCTGGGATGGGCACCAGCCTCCCGTGACCCAGTACAGGATAAAGTGGGTGTAAATAATGGATAGATATAACAGAATTTGTGTGTGCGTGAGGTGAGTAGACAACCGATAAGCCTATCAAAGTAAATCCTTGATCCTATTTTGGAAAACAGTCAAATGTGCCGAAAAATCGGAGGGTATGAAAATCGTTTTAGACTGGCTCTCATCTCACCCCGTAAACAAACAGATACCCCGAGATGCACAGGGTGAGGAAAACATTTAAATATGAATTAGACTGAGATCAGTTTTTGAGACTGTTTTATTTCCTAACTGTAGCAAGCATCATTAATGTGCCGTAATGGTTGCCTTGTTGCTGCTTCCTTCATTACCCTTCATTATTTCTCAAGGACTTGAGCGCAGATTAAACCCCAGCCTTCCGGGATTTATACAAGCGCAAGGGCAGGTGTTTGTCTACACGTGTGTGTATGAGTGTGTGAGTGTCTGTTGTTTGTGTGTGCTTGTCACTCCATTTTTCTCATTTCTGACCTGGAATAATGAGTCCAGATGAGCTTTGGAAAGGCTCGGCAGTTGCAGCTCAGCCTGACTCCCCGCCTGGCCTGCTCCTCTTGGCCTGTCCCTTTATTAGCTTCCCCTCATGCTGGACACAACAGGAACAGCTTGGTACCCTCCTCCTCTCTTCACCACTCACACCTCTCCCAACTCTATTTTCCTGCTAATTACCTTGTTGTACCAGAACCAAATGCTACCTAACGATTCACTTAATTGCAGAGGTGGTACATTAGCTGATATCAGAGGACCTTTTTAAAAGTCATCCAGTACCATTTGAAGCGGCATTTAGATGCAGCCCAAGACATCTGTTTCAGTATCATTTGCATTTTTTAAAGGTTATAAACTGAACAAAGCTCCAGGTGTATAGACCTACACCTCGAGATCCTGTGCAATCATTCCTTTGTGATGCCTCTCGCCCCCATGATGACATGCATTTAATACACATGCAGCCACATACACGTCAGAGGGCCGGACTCTCAGTTGATACTCAATTAAAAGCAAAACCGTTCACCCTACATGCTAGTATCTGGCGCACTATGCACGTGTGTTAGTCATCCACCTGAAGAGATGGGGCTAATTAACATTTTCCTCAGGATTCTATCGCCCCAGGTGTGCCTTGTCACACTTGCATATACACAGATAAATGCAATGCTAGCAATTTATTCAGCAGAGGTGGCTGCAGCTAGCATTTCTGACACAGGCTTCACAATGATTTATGAACCTGCTCATTGACCTAGTTTATTCTGAAAAGAGAAAAGGGGGCACATTCTCCTGCATGCAGTATATCCAGCCCATAGAGCTGGCCCTGCAGTCAGTTCTGAAGAGGAATAAGATTACAAAGCAGACTGCTCTGATACCCTCAAGGCAGCACGTTTACAAGTTCTCTTATCTTCTGAAGTACAGGACAGTGAACAACAGTTATAATGAAATCTCTTCCCAAGTGCAGCAAAGTGATGTCTGAGCATTATCCCCACACTCTGCACATGCACCCGTGGCCCGAGATAACACGAGGCGGTTCATGCAGTTCAGGCTCTTGTCCATCCATTTGTGAACAATGTGTGCTCAACATCCAACACTTAACGGAGACATGGTTGGAAGACTAAGTCCAGTAAAGGCACAAGTGGCCCCCAATCTGGCCCACATTAATAATGCAGAGGCACCTCTCAGAGGCCTCTTCCCCCTTCTCTTTCCCGCCGCTCCACCTTTTCCTCCTCTAACAGAGAGTGGTGAGCGCTGCCCAGCTTGAAGTCCGACATGCAGCAGCGCCACTCGGCTCTGTGGACACTGAGTTCAATCTGTTTCAGAACTGCAATTCAATTATCTCACCAGGGTCCTGTTCAACCACTCGTGAACGGAAGAGGGGGGGGGGGGCAAAGGTGTGTTCAATACGAGAGAGGGAGGCGGGAGATGGGGGGAGGGAGAGAGGTGGTGGTGGTGGTGGTGGAGGTTACAAGACACATCATAAACACAGACCCAGCTCAACATGGATATAGATTTAAATGCTGTTTTTTTTCTTGTACAATTAGCTTTGGCTTTACAATCACCAGATGGATGTCAGGACCTGATAAAGTTAATCACTGCAGTAAAGCCAAGGCGGTGGGATTTAGCACCCTCCCCACCCCTCCACATCCATCCCCACCCCTCCCTGCTCCTCCAGCCCCCTGAAGACCTGGCTGAAAAAGAAAGCTGAGAAAGCTTGGGGGCTCAAAACAAGCCAGGCATTGAGTGCTCCTTCCTCTTTGGGGTCTGAGACATTCTTTTTTTCTGCAAAAAAAATAAATGCACAAGGAAATTCACGGCAAATGGTCATATTTTTAAGAAGTAAATAGGATTTGTCTATGAATACTTAATGACTATTTAATCTGCTAGTTACATTCATAGGACAGTCTAATTTGTGTGTATTTTTTAGAGAGACGTGCACTCAAACAATGAAAATAGCACAATCGAAAAATCACAATGGAGTTCAGTTCCATGAGCGCAGAACTGATTTTGATTATTTTGATGCCCCCGGCCAGACACTTTATTGGTTCAGAAACCAGTCCTGCACATCAGCTTCAGGACATTCCTTCTCAATATCCCTGGGATTACCTGCCACTGAAATTGCAACAACCCATTAATGTCTTCATATAACACTGTGCCTTTATGTCTCCTCATCTTTTCCATTTTCTTTGTCGTGCCTCCAAGGGCTTTGATCTGCTCATCATCAAATAATCTATATGAAAACTATTCTACTTTAATAAAGCTTTATTGCTCTGTCACATTATAATCAGGTAACACAGTAACTGGCCCTGTTGAACTGCACTTGACCCACAAGCACAGCCTTCCTCCTGCAGCCACACTCACCTCTGTGAGTCCAACATTCACAAACCGTCTCAGGTCGGTTCAGATCAATATGGCTAAAACTGTGAGGTAGTGTTATAACAACTACAGAACACCTTTGATGAACTCGAAAAAGTAAAATTGCCATTGTTTCTTATTTAAAGTTAGTTTGGTGTCCTTGCAGTGCCAGTTGCACCCCAGGCACCAGCTTATTTCATCAGGGTCTACAGATAGTCCTTGCTGGGTGTGTTGGTGCAGACCTCAGGTAGCAGATGATATATATGAACCAGAGAATTCAGTTAGAAGGCCGATTAAATGCAAGGATGCTGCATGTTTTTTTATACTCCTTTAAGGCATACTTGCTAAACTTGTGGTGTTCAACTCCATCGTGGTGCCCGCAAGGTGACCAGTAAATTAGCCCGGTGTTACAGGGTACACAATAAAACAGGCAAGATAGTGTTCCATCAGTAAGGTCTATTACACAGAGGTAAAAGTAGTCAGAATCTAAACTTTTGCCATCGTGGGGATGTGAGGGCGTGCTTTTTCTGGCATGCTACACATTAATATTAATAAAAAGTCGACGGCTCTGTGGCTTTGATTGTGTCCCGAGTCTCTAGCCTGAACCTCTACCTCAAATCCAGTAGCGCTGGTAATACCCATCAGATGTATGTTCCTATTTCTTCACCTTGCTATCCCCTCCTCTCCTGGCCTCCTGACCTCTCACCTCCCACCTTTCAGCCATTCAAGCAGTCAATGTCTCTATTGAGCCCCCTCCGCTACTCAGCCCATATTACATGAGACAGAGAGGCAGAGAGAGAGTAATGAAAAGAATGGCTAAGAAACGCTCTGAGAAGGGAAAAATAAAATAATCTGGAGAGTTCATCAATTTTTCATGAATTTTCATTTAGACTGGGAGAGCCCTCTTACAGCAATCGATAGATCAAGCTGCTGTCACACAGTTAGCACCTGGGGGCTGCTGGAAGGCCCTCGGGAAGACGGGGCACTGGATCAGAGACACAGACCAACCCCATCCATTTCCATTTCAATTTCCCAAAGATCATAAACTAACTACAAATCCTGCTGCCATAGTAATCACATCAGAAATACAGTTACAGGCCATTTTTATCATGGAAGATGGTATTTCTGATATTTTCTATTTAAAAACATTTGAATTAGCAAATGGTTTGCTTGTTTTATACCAAGAAGCTAACTTGGCATTTAAGAAACCTCTGTTGTGATTTGGTGCTATATAAATAAAATATAATTGAATTGAATTGAATTGAATTGAATTGAATTAAGTAAATTCTGCAGTCGGTAATGCTACAATGGCTTTATTTCATGATGGGAGATCTTCAAACCGTCTTCATGACAAATTACGCAAACCAAGACAAGGATTCAAAATAATTAGTAAATACCACTGAAAAAACATTTGACCGTTGGATTCAGTCTCATGAGCCCTTGTTACACGGCTGTATTACTAAAAGTATCACAAGTTAGGTTAGGTAGTTACTTTATTAATCCCCAAGGGGAAATATTTTCGCTACAGCAGCATACAGGAAAGCAATAAAAAGCAATAAAATAACAGTAAAAAAAATATTAAATATAAAATGTAAAAATAAAATAAAAAATATAAAATAAAAAAAATATAAAATGCACAGTATATAAAGTTAAAACATCATAAGAACCTGGGGACTTCCTCCTCCACCTCAGGGGCAGTTTGAGGGGCCTGGGAGCCGCTCCATAGGAAGCTCAGCCTGGGGCGTGGGGGGGTTGTAGGCTCATCTTCAAAGGTAATTTGATCCACAGCTCAGGTTCTGCCTGTCAGTGTTCCCCAACACAGACAGCCTGAGTCCATCAGGTGCCGGGCCTGTCATTCTACCCCCCACTCACCTGTGAGAGACCCATGTCTGCTGTGCCATCACGTCCCTCTCATACAGTCTGACAGCAGCTTTATGACCAACTCAAAGGTCTACAGACAACTTCAAAACAACTCCCTTGAGCTAAGAATATATCAGAGTTATGACATCCATGGCTGAAAAACTGTGTGGCTACAACTCATTATCCCAGCAAACAATGTTCCATATCGAGGGACCATAATAGAGCTTAAATGTCCCCTTTTAGACCTGCAGGAAATTATTAGTGTTTGCAAATGGAGAACACGGAAAGGAAGATGAAATCAACTCTAAGAAAAGTGTAATTACAGCTCATCAATTCAAATGTTGATTTGATTCACTCTTATTTCCTACAATGAACACAAGGCAATTTTATCTTCTGAATAACTGGAAAAAATGTATAATGTTTGATAAAAATGGATCAATTATATTTCTCAGTTTTCTTGTGGTAAATGCAAATCCAGTCTGTTCATCATCTCGGCGCAGCAAGATCAAGACTTCTCTTTGTCAAACTCATTAAATTACAAAGCAAAGATGGATAAATTAAGAAGGAAGAGGAATCTTGACTCACATGCTACTTCCAAAGATGCATTGCGGCTGACGGCTTCTCCCAGGTAGTTCCGGGCCACGCAGACGTAGGCTCCCTCATCCGGCTTGCTCCGTCGTCCGTGAACGATGCGAAGGAAGAACAGCGAGCCACTCGGCAGCAGCATGCGGTGGGAACGTGGGTCATCTTTGTCCGTTTCCACCCGCTCTCCATCCTTGTACCACTCCACTGTTGGGGTCGGCCGCCCCTCTGCTTTACAGTTGAGAGTGGCAGGCTCCCCTTTGGAAACAATCAGGTCAGAGGGGTGCTCCACAATCCGGGGTTGGGTGTCCTCTTGGCGCAGACGGGATCCTGATGGAAAAAAGGAGGGATGCAATTAATCACAAAGCAACAGCAGGGAGACCTTAAAGCTGGTTTCAGTTAAATGATTGTATTGAATGTGCTTTATGAATTCAGCTACCTCTTTCATTAGCATAATTGCAGACAGTGAAACTGTCTGGAAAACAGTGGAAAGCTAGGGGTTTAATTAATAAAAAACACGAAAGGAAACAAATTAAATGAGCCATCTAGCTTGGGAAGAACTCTCTCATCAGGATTTGGAACAGATTGAGGCTCAGAGGCAGAGTAGCCATTGTAAGCAAAAAAAACAACAAGTAAAAATGAAGTTCTTATAAAGATGGAGGAGCCGACAAATAAACTATTACTCGTCTTTTCTTGTCTAATGATGTTTTGTGACAAATACTGCTGTTCAAAGTATCTTCTCTTACACATAACTGACCTGATTTAACAGGACAACTTACAAAGCAACATCTTGTATTTAAGTGTATCTCCAACGTTGACATTATAATAAAGTTTGTCTTTATGGACTAACTTTTTATAGCTGCAGTCAATGTAAATGTAGAAAACAGCAGTGCTCCGCTCAAACTTGATGAAACGTATCTCTATTTTTACCAGAAGACTGCCACTCAAAATAATCCAAAGTCAGATGCCAAAAGGCAGCACTGATAACAATAACATGGGGGATATGTTTTCTTAGCTTGCTGCCATCGCTACCTAGACGTGGATATGTGATGGCAAATGGATGGATGACTCTTAACTAAAAACTTTTCTTGGGTTTGGAACATTTCAAAAACACATATTGAACTATTTCACTCAAAAAGCCACCATCTGCTCTTCTTAACCTTATATGCAAGGGCTTCTGTGTAAGTGGACCAATGGGTGAACTGTGAATGGAGCCATACAATCACCTTACATTAGAAACACACACACATACACGCACACACAGAAATGCACACATATTTATTCACAGACATTATACAGTCTATTTGCCCTATGTATTTGGCTTTAAGTAAAAGCCAAGTGAAACTGTTGCATTCACTTTGCAAAAGCACACACGTGTGATGTGAATATGAATGCAGGGGCCCAGACTCATGTCAAATGCTAATCCCCTGTGGCTGAAAACCTCGACCCACTCCTTTTCATTAGGGCTTGCAGTGGGTGACTCTGGGAGTCTGGCAGCTAAGATAATGCTCTCAGAGTCAGAGCGGTCTGTGTGTCTGTGACCAGGTCTTCCTCAGAGAGATAAGACGCTGTAGGCCACACACACTCACTCGCACACACACATTTACATCACAGAGGCCATGGGAACCATGCTACAATCAAACAGTCTGATCTCTGTTCCCACAATCAAATGCACAGTAAAGGGAACGGGGAATTAGGCAAACTTTTCCAACACACGTGTTTATCTTTTATCTTCAGAACCATATTCAATACCCCATCAATAACTCAGTCAAATGTTCACAGTCAGAGCCGAGCTCTTTGTCCTGAAATGAGTTGTTGTGATTGAGCTGAGTTGATGACTGTGCCCTTCCCCGGGGCAGTGCAGTGGGGTAATAGGACGATGCCTGCTGTACAGAGGCGCAGTGTACCACATACGCCTTTGTGCTTATATAAGGGCTAATTTCAACATTGGATGGAGGCACAAGCGTAGAGGTTCCAGGTCTTTGTTTGGCCAGGTCTGCACATGTTCCACTGTCCCTTATACTCCGATCTCCCAGGGGGAAACCGGGACATGCTGTGCACCGGTCTTTTCTGCTCTGGAGTCTACAGCCAAAAGAACAGGAGCATGTAGAAACCTGCTGATCAGCACAAAATACACTTCAAAGCCTGAGTGTGGTGAATGTGTGTGCACTTGTGTACACACATTCTCACACACACACACACACACACACACACACACACACACACACACACACACACACACACACACACACACATTTGCTCTCTACAAATGTGCACTTTAGTCCACCAATTGTCAGGAAACAGGCATCAGACAGTGGTATATTGACTCCTGAACAGGAGGTAGTCTGTTCTCAATTCTTCCTAATTTGGGCTAATTCCCTCCATTTCCCTGTCATTGATTAGTGATCAGGCCTTGTGTCTTGTGGCCAGAGACAGAGGTCTGTAGTGGAGGGGGTGATGATCTCCTGCTCCCACAGTTCATGAGCCAATCTCATTGGCATGATGCAGAAAACCAAAGATGTTGGAACAAAAACCCACAGTATGCTGCTGGCACTGATCTCATTCACCAATAGTAACAGTAACCTAGCCAGAAGTCTGTCAGAGGAGGGGCACAGAGGCAAGTTTGTATTCTGGCAATAAGTGACTTAATAAATGAAGCAGTAATTAACACCATGACATTGATAAATGGAGGGCAAGATAAAGGACAGACATGGAGACCTCCATCTCCCTCAGATGGAGTGTCGAATGCACATTTATTGTTATCTCATTGAAGCATCTGCTTCCCCCATAATCCACAAGCCCTGCAGTGGCTTTCCACTAAGACCAGTGCGCATGCACAGCACTAAACTGCAGCGACTCCATTCGATTTATATCAGTCTAATTTCTTTAAATCCAATTTGTATTCCAATCTACTGCCTTCTAATCACTTAAACCTTGAGTCTCCATCTGCTCTCCTCTTTCCTGTGGAAATGAACACAGCAGATGCCTCTACAATTGTCCTTTCACTGCCAGGAAAAGCAAAGCTGGGAGCATAGGGGGCCAGACGTGACTGGTCAGTGTCCTTCCTGAGTGGAGGGAGTCAGGTGTGGAGGTAGAAAAGGTTAAACGCCCATCCATATGCCATGTAATATGGTTTGAAAGAGGCCCATCAATCTCAATAAAGACATGTTGTTTCACTTTTAAAAGCACAAGACAAAATGTTTGTGCCTGCAGGAGTGTCACTAAGACACTAATAATGCCCCCTAAATTAGTGGTGTCCTGGAAGGTCAAATAAAAAACGTGATGTACATTCCCATCACCCAGCTATCAGACCTTGCTCCTCACAGAAGGGAAAGTCAATTTTCAGCTTCCTATTGGGCCGCCTCTCCCACTCTCTTTACAGTAAATGGGCTTTCTGTTGCCCTTTTAATGCGATCATTGGTGCTGTGCAATCAAGTGCTCTCTGAGCTGAGGCGAGTGCACTTCACTGGATCTCAGGGCACACTTTCCAATCAAAATGCCGTGTTTCCCCCCGTCTGCAATAACACCACCATTACTTTTCACCACTGCTGCGCAGTCATCCACTCTTTGAGGAGAGCAGGAACCAGAGAACAAACAAACAAGCGCACAGACAGGGAATGAAATCAGAGAGGGATGACTGAACTAGAAGCTGATTCTTTTCTGCCTTTTCTTTCTGTCTACTTATGTCAGCTTCAAATGGATGCAATTTTGCATTGCTGCTATCCACAAAATGTGCAGTATATGAGCATGCTTTCTCCCTCTAGTTTTATTTTTGATGTTTTAGACAACATATCACAATTAGGATAAATAAAAACTAAAAGACATATAAAAGTTAACTATTATTTGGATGAAAACCTTGTGGTTTAAATCCAAGATAAAATATGACTTTAACTATCACTAATGGTTAATTCGCCAACCTATTCCTCCGACCACACACCTAGAAGTGTTTTTTTTCTGTTATCTTTGTCACATATTTATTCATGTGTGCAACAGAAGGTCAGGCCTTTGATGATCTTTTTGTAATTATTTTTATTAGCTCCCAGGAGAAATTCTAGCCCACCAACCAAATCAATACCCGCACCAGTCTCAGGCGGAGCATAAAAGGAGGGGCTCCCCAAAGACGCATTAGTTATTCTGCCAACAGACGTGTGCTGATCACAGGTAACCAATGGCAACCTCGGACCAAGGCAAGAAGTTCCAGTCACTGAGGCTCTATAAAACATCAAATATAAAAAAAAAAAAACAAGGTTCAGGCCAAGATGCAGTGGAAACACTGTAATTCAGATGGTGAAATGGCAGAGACATCTCAGGCAGAAAGTGCTGAAACCCAGCAAACTGAGTGAATATAAAACTGTACAAAAACCGGACCTCAAAGAAATTTCAGATGGAATGAATTATGCATTACATCTATGTTGTCTATTCTGAAATATACTCTGCCCCTGCTTTCCACTTCTCCTGAACCTCCCACACCATCGCCTTCTCTCTCTGTATATCCACCTTCATCTCCCAATATCTCTGTCTACTTCTCTTGCTCCCTGTCCAGTTACATCCTAGCCTCACTGCGAGGGTGACGGAGTCATATCCGTCATGTCATCAGAAAGGAAATATGAGAGATCAGCAGGGGGAAACTGGGGGGTGGTGAAAGAATGATGTTGCTGGCCGTCCACGCCGCAGCGCTGGCCTGCCGTGACACTTCCAAGCAGCTCGCTCTGCACCCGAGATTCATCTTCTTTACGCCAGGCTGTCAGTGGCGTCACAGCGCATGAGCTCCAGTACACAACCCGATACCAGACACACAGCTCATCTCAGCGAGGTGTCACTGGAGACAGCCGGCTGTATCTGCTGGAGTGCCATCTCAGCCCAATGCATACAGCTAGTCACTCGATACGGCACAAAATCCTCCCAGTGAAGACACAGAAAACCAAATGAGGGGTGTTCACAGGTGCAGAGCAGAATCTCCCACTCCGTCTTCTGTTGCAGGAGAGGGAGGGGGTTGAATCTAGCTAGGTAGAAGGCTCACATGATGGGCTCTGTTCCAGTTCAGTGCTCTGCATACTGCCCCCCCCCCCCCCCCCACACACACACACCTCCTTTTTCCTGCTGCGATCTATACTCTGAAAGCAAACACAGGGGTAATTCTATGAGCGGCTCTCAACCTCTCAATGCATCCACGCTTGCCTCCAACAAATATCAGATAGAATTCCAGTGTATTTCGGGCAGTTGCGAGGTGGGGTCGTATTGACTTTGCATCTGTGTATTTGCCCTCTCTCCCCCATGCAGATGGAATATATAAATAGATAACTGTGGGAAACAGAATATCTGATTTTGCTGCAAAGGGCTGATTCACATAGCTTGCATTTCAAGCAGCCCCCCCCCCCCCCCCCGCCAAACTGTTCTCATTCTCACTCTTCATCCTACTATCAGTAGCCATGAACAGAGAGAGTGGCGTTATCTCTTTTTCAGCAGCTGCCTCGTCGCAACAGAGCTGAGATCGCTGACTTGAAACAAGAAGACTAAAATGGGGAGAAGGAGGAAGACATAAAAAGTGTTAAGACCTCCTTATAGTGAGGTGAGAGTGTTGATAAGAGTGCGGCTTGCTCTCTAACATACAGTATACAAGCTGATTAGAAAAAGGAGTATAGCACCAGCTCAGGCCACTCGTAGGGACACTAAACTGTGTGATGCAGATTAAATGATTTCCAATGGCAGGGCCACTCGAGCGTGCAGCTCACTGCACCACCACCCCACCTTCTCTTCCCTGCAGATCCTTCCGAGCAGCCTGCGCTCAGCCATTTGCTTGCCTGACTCTGCTTTGCATCATGACAATAGACTCAATATTAAAGATGTGCGGAAAATCTACGATTCAAATTCCAGACGGGAAATAACATTTTGAGGAGTGAAACTGTATAATATATATTGTCACTTGAGTAGTCCACTACGGTAGAGAAACCCCACCAGAAGGGTAATGTCCACCTGCTCCAGTCATGCAGCGATCATCGGAAGGAAACTGTGGCAGTTTGACCATTTTAATCTCCTTTAATGTGCTATGAAATTAGATAAGCAAGCAGCATGTTGATCTCCTCAAGGTACATCTGTGTGTGTGCGTGAGTGTAAACACAGCTGGCTCAAAAATCCGATCACTTTCAAGTGTGGGCTACTCCGAACGGTTCCCACTGAGAGAAGTGCAATGAAATGAACGCCATCAATTGATTCTCCCTCAAGCATTGTAATCTCTTTACCTGCATTGCTGAGCTGCCACTGCAGATTGAATGGGGAGAAATAAATAAGTGCTTTATTGCTTTAGAGATGAAGAGAAGGGGGGTGGGGGGTGGGAAGGTGAGGCCGGGTGGAGGAGAAGGTGTCCATGATACACTGTTGTTGAGGGGTGAGTGGATAATTGGAGGTGTGCTGCGGGTGCTGACCTGCAGTGAACACACTGTAGTGTCCCCGCAGTGTCACCACTTCCAGCCCCTCCAGCGGTCCTCAGCCTCACATGTGAACATGAGGAATAGGAGGTGTAACAACCCACAGTGCAGGTGATAGAGAGCAGAGCGAGGTAATCACATGGCTCTTATAGCTCTCTGTTTTTGTTTTTTTAAGGTGCAGCATTGCAAGTCAAGATGAGATTTATTAAATTTCTATACCATGGGACACTTCATCTGGTCTTGCTTTGGGCTACAGGGTTCAAGGGTGCTGGCAATAGGTGGATGAGGGACTCCTTCAATTTACTCAGGCCCATACATCCATGAAAAAAAAAAAGCAAAAAAAAAAAAGCATTTGATGGTTATTAATAATGTTCACAAGCACATTCACACACATACACATTTCATAAGCGTGCAGTAGGCACTTTGTTACCGGGCCTCTCAATGACAAATGTCTGTGAGCAGCTCTCCAGAAAAAAAAATCATCATCATCATCCTGGAAGGGAAACTGGAAAGTTCAAATGTTCAAGGATGTGATTAGGATTTTTTTTTTTTTTTTTCCTATCTGCCATAATGGTTGTGCCACGCTGAGACTTCAACCACAAAGTGAGTCTCACCAGGAGACATTATATACACTATATCAACTCACCCATGGCCGTGGAGGGTCGCTTGACAAAGCAGTGGGGGGTCATGTTTTTTGCAGCAGGGACACAACAAGCGCTGATTCCTTTTGAGAAAATAGTCTGTATTACAGCAGAAACACTGCTAAACACAACATGTTTTTTAAGAAGTATGTTGATTTGTCCTCACTAACATGTAGGGAGACATCAGTCTCCTCACAAGGGGGACAGGCTCCTCAGAAGCCCTCTAGGTGTTACGCTACAACACTGTTCACGAGAAGTGAAGGTGTATAGTTTGGAGTCTATGTACCTCCATGGGGTTAAATTTCCCAGTTAGTTACAGGGAAGAAAAGGCACCAAGCTGTCGCGGCCGCGTGATCCATAGACCGAACTGGGGATGAAGATGGTGGAGCTAGACACTTATTCAGCGGCTCCCCCGCTCCGAGCGGCATTACAGCCGCACTGGCCTGCTGCTGTGTGATGGATGTGTGCTCGTGTGTCGTTCGCTGGCTGTCCATCTTCACACGTCTCACGCTGCGAGACAGCTCATGTATTTTTATCACCAGCCCTGACCTCGTCTTCAAGACACTGGTGAGGTACTCAGCTCAGGTACAACTGTCACACAAGCTCTGGACCATCAACAACAAGAGGGTATGTTAGTGGCCAAAAACAAGAGTGTTGTAGGATATCTGATCAAGATTAGAAAAATCAAGTAAAAAAAAAAAAAAAGGATGTGAAATAATGTGTCGAATGCTTTTCTGTGTAATTTCTTCTCACTTTCTCCTGTAACTTCGATCCTGTCATGTCTTAATGGCTGCCACTATAGATTTGTATTCTTTTTTGTGTGCTTACTGTGTGTGTGTGTGTGTGTGTGTGTGTGTGTGTGTGTGTATGTGTGTGTGGAGGGGGGGGGGGCTTGCATCCATGAGCATGTGTTATGTAGCTATATGTACTTCTGTGGGTCATTCAACCTTGACATCCCTTCCTCCTGTCTGAAGGTTGCTGCGTAACGGCCAAACAGAGGGTAGAGCGAGGGCAGCGGACACCACAGCACCACAGACTTGTGTTATGCTCAATCCAGACTTCCTGCCAGCAAACTGCTCAAATAATTTTGTAAAGATAAGCTCATCACATCTACTGTAACTGAACTATCTCTCCGACACAGAGACAGTTTGGGTTGTAACCACGAGCTGAGTATTTGCCATTGATCAACAAGGGCTGATTCACTGTCATCTAATCATCAGGAATTATATAACAGTAATTAGATGAACATTTTTTTTTTTTTGGTTGGCCTGCCTTAACATCTTAATCAGCTATTTGGGAAACCAGATGCTGTGACAGAGCAGAGTGAGGATAATATCTGTGGCCCCGGGGCCCAGAGGGAGAAGCACAGGTGTGTATTCTCAGGGTACAGGTGTGTGAGGCAGGTGAAGGCCCTTACTACTTGCTTTAGCTCATAGTCAGCATGCTCGATTCATCATGTCACTGCTCCCCCACTCCCACCCCTACCGCCACATACACTCCCCATTATATACTGCACTCACAGGTGTACAACAACCCCCCCAGTGTTTGAATTTCTCCCTCACTGACACTGCCAATGACGGGATACTTTTACAAAGACAGTGTATGTGGGACGCAGGAGGAAGGCGAGGTTGGAGAAGTTTGAAGATATATGAGGAAACATAGCAGCTGTCTACGTAATAGCATTAAAGCTCTATTTGGTTGCAATCTCTCGTACTTATTTTTTCTTTCTCTTTCTGCAAAAGTATTTAGGCATTTTGCATTTTCCTGCTGTGTAAATGTCAGGTGTATGCTTGACTGAGGCCTAATAAAGTGGAGGCAAAACAGGGAAACGTGGCATTACCTTCCCTGTATTCTGTTAAGTCTTAAAGCAGAAATCAGCCACGTGCAGTTTCTGATGCTCCCATTTTCTCTCTCCCGCACCTGCACTATGAAAACATAAAGGCATTAACCAGTGTGATCCCAGGAATTAAAACAGCTGAGAATCCTTTTTTCTTTTTTCTTATTTTATTTCGGAGTGATCACAGCAGCATTTCTGATACTAAAGTCAATTTTGTGTCCTGAACATGTGGTTGATGAAACATAATCCAGTGAAAAGCCTGACCTGGCTGTTAAAATATCATAGGAGATGACAGGCCCATGTCACTGGTCAAGTAACACTTATCACTTAGACAGTCAAGGACCTGAAAGCCGAATTTTATTGGAGGAGTGCTCACCTTATCCTATTTCTTTGTTCCCTGTTCATTCACTTCCTATTATGATCACCACTTTTAGGTCCTTACTCTCTTTTGACATTAATCAGAGAATAAACACAAGTCCTCGTTGGCACAGCTCCCCTGACAGTGATGAGACTATCGGAGACAGTAGAGAGGAGCTTTCTGCACATCTCAGATGAAGGTTCATCATTATTGCAACCCCATTCCAGCAAATGAACTGCAATTACAATAACACTGCCTAAACGCTGCCAGCTCGAGCAGAACAATCACATTTGGGACGAGACATCGCAATGGCTCTTACACAATGACCTCAGCCTTCCTCATCATTCACCCAGACTATTTTAATCTGGGCTTACTTTCCATTATAGGCCAGTACTTTAAACCTCTCTCATTTAATCACGACCATCAACAGAGCTGTTACTCTCTACAGTCCATCGGCAACAAAGTATCACCCTTGCAATTTCCTTTAAAGAATGTTACTGTTTAAACAACTCTTCTCTCAATTTTTAGATTTGATTACACTCATTATGTCTCTCACTCCCTCTCTTCCTTTCACAAACACTCTCTGGGTTGCAGTTTCTCTTGACTCAGCATCAGTGAAATCACAACCCTGCTGAGCATATTAAGAACTGCACACCATCTCCAGCACTAGCTCTATCCCCAAGTGGCCGTCTCCAAAGCCTCCTCACCAGACCATATTTCAGCACCTCTCAGCGTGTCACCCAGGCTGGACGTGATGTCACCAGCTCCTAAATCAGACGCGAGCATGCATGAGATCTCAGAATAGCACAAGGGTCAGGAGTGCATGTCCACTATGCAAAGCATGTTCTAATCCAGCTTCAAAAGCAGCACAGGGGAGTTACAGAGTTAAAAAAAAAAAAAAAAAAAAAAAAAAAACAGCTGCTGATCAGGGTGCTGCTGGAAAGATGTTGTACTGCAATCAACCTGTTATATATATATATATATATATATATATATATATATATATATATATATATATATATATATATATATATATATATATATATATATATAAAGTGCATTAACCCTGTTTTTAGATGTCAGAGATCTCTGAATATTCTCTTCTTTCTTCCCACCCAACAACATCCAATCCACATTCAGTTTCTCCCTTTATTCTCTCTCAGTATCACCTTTTCTCTCCCCTCCTGCACACTCGCAGTATTAATCACTGCACACTAAACAGTGACTGACGCCATTCACAAGGCTCGGCTTTGTTGCCTGTGCTGCCCACTGAATACAACTCCAGGCCTTATTGTCTGCCCAAGTGGACTCTTAGAGGAAGCTCCACCCTCTCCAAGGACCCTCCGATTACCTCTTAAAAGGCTGGGTGATGGGTGAGTTCTGTTGGGATGGAGGAGGAGAGCAAAGCAAGAAAAGGGGAGGAGGGTGACAGGCAAATGATTGGGAAGATCCACAGCTCCCGGGGAGATGTGCACCCTCTCTCAGTGGTCAGCCAGCAATGCCATCAGCCACTGCTTAGCAACCAGTGAGTTTGGCTTAAACAGAGTAAAAGACACAAAAAAAGGTAAAAGAAGGACAAAAACAACAACCTTCAAATCCTAACAGAAAGGGAACTTGATTTGCTGTCTATAGAAGGCGTGAACACTGAACTAAAAAGCCTCAGAAGCAAAACCTGCAGCTGTGAAGAACAAAAGCGGAGCCTGACAGGTGAAAGAGAAGAAAAAAATGGGGCTGTGCAGACTTTTGCACTCAATGCCAATAAATACTCTGCTTCACATACAGCTAATCTGTACAAAGTACAATACAAACACACTTGTGAATCATCGCTCACGTATGTGACTTGTCAGGAGTATTCTTTGGTCAATCAATGATTATGAGCCTCTCATTGTCTGTGCAGGCTTGTGTTTGTAGGACAACTGTGAAAAGGTGTGTCCTATTCAAAAATGAAATGAAACCAGTTTGTGCATCAGTTTGTCAGTTTTGTGCATTTTAAAAGTATAAAACATCTTAATACTGTTTATAATTTCAACAGTCACAGGTTGGACCAAGCCCAGCCATGATTTCCGTCACCTACAGGCACTGACCTATTGTGATTTATGTGAGTCATCACATTACCTCTTCAGTTGAGGGTGTCTTAATTCTTCTATCAGACTAAGTTCTCTTGTAGGCCAGTGAATCCACAAAAGCCTTATGATATAAATATGCTGACTTGGCACTCAGAGGCAGACTGGATGAAGAAATTAAACAGTATCAATCTAATTTGCAATTGACATCATTATTAAGGATTAATCAGAGAAATGGAGAGTGTTGCAGCTTTTGTTTAAACAAGCTTACACTACAGTACACGACCACAGCTCTGAGATCCTAAAACAAAAATGACCACTCAAATATCTTCTGCTACAGTGCGGGGGCTGAATGTTGTACTGTCACTATGCATTTAGCAAACTAGCCAATGAGCCCCAGATCCTCATATCTGGACTACTTTCTGCTCTTTTCTACAATATTACTTTGTGCCACCTGAAACACCAACATGTTCAAAACTACTTCAACAAAACGCTCTCCACCTCTGCATTGGATATAACCTGTAGTCACTTTAACAGGAATCATTCATATTCAGACATCTTTGCTCGAACACTGGCTGTGTTTGTGCCAGACGGTCTCAGAGAAAACAAGTCTTTCAAAAGCATTTTAATTATTATTATTTTTTTTTTTATCATAATTCACATGATAATATTTTCTACTGTCTGCATGGTGATTCGTCATCTGTTGCTTAGAATAAAAACTTATCTCTGCCCCAAATTTGTATCTCATGAGAGGACAATCATCAACTGGAGGATGATGTAGGAGCTATCTGTTGAATTCAATTGTTTGGTCTTGTTTTAGTTTGCATTTAATCAATTAAAAAATATAGGAAATTGGAAATATTTGCCGCTGTGGTGTGAAATGAATCAAAATCACAACTCCACAAGTCATCAACAGTATTTCCCGGGAATCTGTAGCTGCCGAGTTAACTGTGTTTTAATTCAAACTCGTTTTAATAATGCAAAGTACTTTTTTTCATACAAAACAACACAAATGTAAGATATTATAAACAAGACTGTATAACTATCCAATTATGACTTGCGAAATGTTTATAGGGCAGCGTTTTGCTAAGTCCCTACAAAACTGAACTGATTGTTTTTTAATAATTAAAAATAAGTTTCACACAACAACACGTGCTTGGCAACTTACCATCGACATGAAAATACAATAATCCACTAACAAGGATGAACGCTAGCGGACCCATTCTGGCATATTAAACATCCACGGCGGGCGCGCAAATCCTCGAATTCACTGCAGAAAAATATGTCCAGAATGACAGTCAAGTCTATTCCGTGTTTCTGGGACTTATGGACAGGTCCTAATTACTGACAAAAGCCAGTTTCAATGTCCAAAAACAGAGCGGATCCATTTAACAGTAGTTCACCCGGAGCTGCTCGGGGTGTGAATATCCAGCAAACCTTCAATCCAAACTCTCGGTCTTTGAGTATGATCCCGGCTTGTCCCGTGAGTTCATCTGCAGTCTCTGCTATTTTTCCAAGACGAACTACAGTACAGGCTGAAACCAACAGAGTCTGTGGGAAGAGAGACTAAAGTCCACACTGGAAAACACAACGAAGAGGCTTTGCACTTCTCCGCAGGTCCTCGGTTCCTTGAGACGCGTCTCTGGCACCTTTCAAATCTTCACCGATATCTCCATAGTTCAACACATGGCTCGGCTGGTAGTCTAACTGTAAACCATTCCTCAACTCTCACGCATTCCCAAAAAGTTGTTTTGATACAACGGGAACCAGCTCCCAAAAGACCCATGTGCTTAGCCTGGAATATTGCGCTGTAAATGTACAGTCATACTACAGTTCAACATCCTCCTCTCCCTCCCTGCCTTTGGGTTTCAACAGCGTGGCCGCTAGGAGCGCACGGTCACTGCGCACCCAGCACAGCCCGCAGCCACCACACTGAAGCTGGACACACGAGTACAAAACACAGATCGGTGAAACAGCCGCGAGACAGGGAGAAAAGAGTAGTTTCAGGGGGACAGAGGAAGTCGAGGAGAGTTTGGATCTCTGGCTAAAATCCCTCTTAAGGTGTGAAAATCAGGATAAATCTATCAAAGCAGCGATGAAAGGAGTGTAAACCAATAAACCTCTTTACACGCGAGAATGTTTACTCATCATGTAGTTTGACATACATGTTGAGCACGTGCAGTCATTTGTGCATTGCATTACACTGGGGGAAATTGGAGAACAAATATTAAATATCCTCAATAAGGGTGGGTGTTACCATTACATGTGTAGAACATTGTGCAAATTTCAGAATATGATGAATCAATAGACTGAACAATCAGATGCTGTATGGTTTGTGAATGTTCAGGTGTTGAGATACTGATGCAGAATTGTAAACATGATCTTTATCAGAAATCAATGACTGATTGAGCGAGACTCTGCATCAGGAAGAGGAGAGAAGCAGCTCTGAATGCCAACAATAAAACACATAAATGTCTTTAATTGTTTAAGGCTGAAATGTGCAGCCACACAGAGGCCCCAGGAAAAATCACTTACAGTCCCATTTCTAATCATGTAGACTCATTTTGCCTCAATGATTGGAATCAGCAATCAGGACCCGAGACATGTTGATGGTAAGAATGTATGTTGTCTGAACTCCTGCCCAGCAACCTTCTACATGTTTTGACACACTGTTTATTAAAGGGTGAGCTATGAGCTGCGAGCTCCCCCTACTGGCGGCAGTGATAACAATCGTCTTGTCACAATGCTTTCCTAATACAGCCCTATGAAATGGTATAAAACAGGGAGATAGCACATGAAGACCCGAAAGCAATATTTATCAAAGCAGCGTGATTGATATAAGTGAACTGTAACACTGCAGGTATTCTTGTGTTAGTTTTAGCAGCTGAAGTAAGAGGACTTGATAAATAGCGATCACACCAGGGGGGCTGTTTCAACACATGGTGAGTTACAGTAAAACTAAGCCAGTCTTATATGTAGGTCAGAACAAAACTGATTTACTGTATCACATCAAGAAGTTTCTAATCATTCTGACAAAAATGTTTTCCAAAAACTGTACTAAACCCTTTGTTTTTTTCTTTCGCACAATCCATCACTGATTTATCCAGATAATTTACAAGATGAAATAACCATCTGTACAAAAAAATGAAAAGGAAAGTACGAGTGCATCAATGTGGAAAGATGTTAAAGCACAATCCAGCAAGTTGACCCTTTGTTTTTGTTTACCTGAACATACACAACACCAGCAGGAGTGCCACCTACAAGCATGTCTCATTCAGATTTACATCAAAGGCAGCTCCACAACAAAGTTCAAAGTATGAGCCTCGAAGGTATCTTTGAAACCCCTGCTCTCCCCAACAAAAATAAAGAAAATATGGCGGTTCACACCATGACAAAATGGCTTTGGCAAAGAGAAACACTTCTATTGCCTTTAATAATAGCTTAGACTGTGCATGGCTTCCCCCCCTCTTCTGTTTGTTTGCTGAGCTACATGTTGAAGCTCGCCCTGCACAGCTTACTGGGAACTGCGACATGTTGTAAGTTCGCTGGCTCGCTCTCATTTCAGGCGGTGTGCTGTCAGCTGGCCAGATGCAGTGATTTGTCTTCATATTTTAATATGTTTGTGAGCCGCATGCAAATGCTGTATTCTCAGTGTCTTCATAGTGTCCTAGATTCTACCACGTGTGCAGCCACACACACACACACACACACACACACACACACACACACAGACAAAGAGCCAAACAGAAATTTATTGTGTCATCAGTGTTGCTGACGGTTCAAGGCAAATAAAAGCAAGGAAAAAAGAGAATTGGAGAAAGGTCATTTACTAAGAAGAAAAGCCCACTTCAAACATAAACAATGGAGTGTACGGCTTCATTGATGGAAAAGTAAGTAGAGTGTAATTCTCCCTCAAGCCCAGCCTTTTATTCCCCCCCTCTCAATCACTTCATCTGTAGCAGAGGCAGTGATATTCCCCGGGTTTCTAAATATCAGCTCAAAGTGGATTTATTTTAATTAAACTGGAGGCTGTGTTTACTCTGGGCATGTTACATAAAAATGAGACAGAGGGGCTGAGCATTGGACTGATAACTCATGGACACTGTGATATGAGCTTAATGCTTCATTCCACTGCTGGAAATACATCACAAATCTTTCATTAGGGTGACATTCATGATACTACTGACAAACAGGGTTTTCTGGCTTGACCAGTTCTTTCATTTCGACAACCAAGAGCTTGCAGATGATGTGTAACTGCACACTAATGAGTGTGATGTCACTGAGGCAAAGCGAGACCGGTGGTTTGGAACGAGTGCATCAAAAACACAGACACCAAATATATTAAAAACATTTAGGAATAAAAAGTATTATATGAAAGTGCTTTTTTTTTTCTCCATCCGGAGACCAAAATCATTTGCGTTTACCACCAGATGCTGAAACGGATCATTTGTTTTAATCTAAAATAATCATGCCACAATTACTGTCACGTTTTTTTGTGCAATTATGTGTTTTGAATTAAATCACAACTAATAATCAATCAGATGATTTTCCATGATTGTCGTAAGAACATCTGCTCACTGATGGATCCTGGGTGGAGCCATTCATTAGGAAGGTTTGTTTGGCTTGACCCACATCCATCCTCATCCACTTCTCAAGTGACACGACTTCAATCGGTCAAGTTGACTACCAAAGTCAACTCACTTTTGTAGCAAAAATAAGCTAAATCATTTAGTCTATTCATTTCTAACACTCTAAATATCAGCCTACGATTCAGTAAAAGAGGAAAAAAAGCTCAGAGTTTAATAAACATTGATGTAATCACTTTAAAATCTGAAGTGCTGCCTTTATTTAACACTGTTATATACATGCTTCCTCTTGATGATTAATAATCTTTTATAAGGTGGCTCAGTTCATATTGAAGTAATGTGAACACAAAGCGCTACAGTGTTTTTTGTAGATAAAAGCATAGCCGAGGATCAATGGGGGGTCCCCAAGTGGAGAGCTTGATATCTACGAGACAATCAGGAGTGTGTACAACAGCAGCAGCACACTCCGGGGGTTTGGAGACGACACATACCGGCGGAGACATTTGCAGCATTTTAATTGCATGTAAACTGCGGCGCGATTCAAATGCAAACTATGAATCAAACACGGACAGTGACAAAATGTGTACTTTCAGCAGAACTGCTTCTCCTGCGTGTCGGGTGGGGAGAAGGAGAAAAGTGTTTTTAATTGTGTGGCAGGTCAGAGGTTCAGGTAGCAACATCACTCATGATCAGATCAGAGTGGTATTTGGGGAGCTCTTAGCTGGAGATCTTTCATGGCTGAGTATCCCCTTACTGGGTTTGGGTCTCTGTGTGTGGATGATTAGGAGCTGGAGGTGGGAGGAGGGGGGAGGAGTGGGGAGGGTGGAGGGTGGGGAGGTGATGTGGGGAGGGGTGATTAATGTAGATGTCAGTAGCGGCCCTCCCTCCTCTCCTCCCTCCACAGCATCCGTAATGACACCTGGGGAAGGCAGAATGGGCCTACCTGCGGCCCAGGCTCCCACAGCGGGGCATGATTCTTCCCCATGATCCTCCTCTGTCAGCAGTCCTGTCACCGGGCTCAGATCAGGCCCTTATTAATGGGCGTCGATGTCAAACATAGATATTAAGCTGCGCTCTGCTCCGCACTAGCCTCGGCAATAACACCCACACGGGCGCACGCACACCGACACAGCCATCTCTATACAGTGCAGTGACAGACACAAACTCACACAGCACGGTGCAACACACGCATAACTCAGAAACACGTGGCTACATGTGGGTTAACGTCCGCCAAAATATGACTTTCTTATTTAGCAACTTGCACGTTCCAGTATGACAAAGAGTCCATAGATCTATTAGATATCTGTTTCCTTCCTCTCCCTCAACTCTTTAATACACACAGCCCAGCATCACATTATGCAGAAGAAGTGACAAACCTTTCTCTATGATGTATTGTCCAACAATGCACATTACTTGGCTCAGCAGTGAATAAGATCCACGCAGTTATAAAAAGGTTATACTGAAGACAGATTCAGTGATTCTCTGTCCAGAAATCTGGCACGAACAGTCTCTAAATGTTGGCTGAGCATCAGCAACTTTGACTGCTTTTGCTATTTGTGGGTTTAATATGATACATGGAACAGGGAGACATTTATAGGAACCCGAGGTTTCGGAGACATAAAAAAGCAGATCTGGGTTTATTTAGGACAATAAAAGATTTAATGGAAGTCAGCATGACACATGTTAAAATGCGTACTCTCTGATACTCCCTCAGAGCGGCTTAAGGAAGAGGCCGGACACATGGAGAGAGCACGGAGGATAGGACACCTGAGCTCAGTGTGGAGAGAGGCTTCTATCAGCGGGGCATAAACCATGTATGTAATGCATCGCCTGTTCTTCCTCTGTGTTCACTGAAAGGCACAGGAAGCGAGATAGGGGCACCCTATCAAATGTTGCAATACTGGAGATTACTGTACAGGAATTTGTGCTTTTCACATCAAATTCAGCTCTGGAGTTACTTGTTTTTCTCCCTCGCTTCCATGTCAAGAAAAGTATTGAATAGACTCGCTATCAGTTTGGGATTTTGTCTGCAAATTGATGTGCAGCAATTAGGAAGCAGTTACAGTATGTGGTCCTCAGTAGAGCACATTCATGTATACCCACGTTAACTAATTTGTAAAAAGAATAAGAAGTAAGAAATTCATTTTGTGATTTGGTTTGTATAAAGCCCCTGAAAAGTCGTTTGCAAGTTTTGAACACTTCTCTCTGAAATATTCATGACTACACAAGCAGCAATCAAAGATCAAGTCTGGAAAGAAAACATTTTTTAGATATCTTCTATGGAGTTTAACACTCAAAAATCCAGTTCATCTGTTTCATCAGGAGTCTGGGGTGTAGTTTGATCAGATTTAACTGTTCATGGCCTGTTAGTATAAACAATAACAAAAAACATGACTCAGCACTTATTAGTGGAAAGAAATGTGACCAACTGTGCTGCGTCCACATCAAAACATCACAAAAACAGAAATCTGTCACTTGAAATTACTAAAACTATTTTAACTTCAATTTCACATAAAAGACAATCACATAATTTGACCCAGAAAATATGTTTTCAAGACTTTTGATAGTGAATGCTTAATTTACTTTTAATTTTAATTTAATGCTTAGCCCGAACGTCTGTATTATTTCGCTGAAAAAGCGTCTTCAGAGACATAACCAAACTCACACATGGCTAAATAGAACCTGTACAATTACACAGCGAGTTCAGTTGCAGGGAATTCAGGGTGAACTTTCCAGGAAGATCTGCTTTCCTCCTCCACTTCTCTTTTCCTCCCACTCTTGTTAGATATTGTGGCTCCTGTTCTTCAACCACATTCCTGTCATTTATGGAATTTCCCAGTGTAGGTGAAAACCAGTGCACTCCCGGGGTCCATAGAGCTATAGCTAATTAGCTGGCCTACTTTTTCCTGAACATTGCTGCTTAATCTGCCTCTGTGGAAACTCATCACGACTGTCATTCCCCACCTACGGGGCAGAACTTGATAACTGGGTACACGCCAATGTCAGGGCGGTACAGGGTAAACAGTTTGGTCCAGACAGTGATGGGCAGCACCCGCTAATGAGCTAGAGGTGAATATTTGAGCCCTGACGAGGCAGAAGGGAGGGAATGAGATGAAGGGAGGACAAGAACTTCTCAAGTATCTCTCCAACCTCCTTATCAGTTAGGGCAACGTCCTTCCTCTCTGCAGTCCTCCTCCTCAGAGCCACGGCTGCAGACATCATTAGCAAAGCTCTGGATAGGATTGGTTTCCTGTGGTTTGTAAATCCTTCAGCCCTGCACTTCTGACCAGAGTATTAAAAACTGATAAGACCTCCTCTATGTTTGGTGTCAGGAAACCCATTGCCTCAGTCTCTTCTACATCTGTCTCTGTCAAAATGGAAAGTTGTTTATTTGTATTATCATGCAGGGAATTCTGAAACAGGCACAGTTGGTCTCATAAACACCCAAGCTAACGGCATCATTAATTTATTCTCATTTCCTTCCTACTCATTAAAAACATTATTGTAAAGAACCGCAAAGACTCCCAAAGACTTGGAAAGACAACCCTGGACAAGGCACAAATATTTACAAGTGTTGTTGGGGAAATAAAGACGGGAAGCACAACACATTCAAATGCCTGACATGCATTGTGTAGTAAGATATACCATTATTAACCTGTTGAGTTTCTCACATGATTTAACTCATTTAAAATTCAGTATGCACAGTATATTTATCATGCATATTTTAGCTATTTAGCACATATTTAATTATATTTAGCAAAAGTAGCAATTTAACTAAATAATGTATATCTTCAATGAGAGGAAAATCTGATTATCTTGGAAAGGTTTTCAGATTTGTTGTGTTAGTATGATCAGTGGCACTGTGCCTCATGCCAGTATTATTGCGCATATGTGTTAGCAACTCTACTGTGAACATTAATTCCTATCTATAATTGGTTGTCTTAACATGTTGTGTTTTATTGCATCTGTTTCTGCTTCCCAAGCCTTATATATAGCCTATACTGTATGATTTTGTTTCTATTACCAAATAGGGCTTTAACTTATTGCACACCAGCTATTCCTATTGAATATCACAGAGACACATCCTGGTATTAGCTGCTGTAGAGATCACTTTTGTTTGAGGAAGCAGCGTGAATGTGAGCATGAACTAAGAGTTGAATTAAACCTCCTTTTGTAGTGGTGGCATTGGATCAACAAACAGTATTTAAGGATTGCTACACTATCCAATTGTTCGAAGTCATGCAATTTATTTTCTGTGCAAGCAGGTAGCAAATGTACAGTGGAAATAACATAATACTGAAAGATCCAAAAGGTATTTAATAGACAATATTAAAGGTAGTGTTTATTGCATTATGCATTGGATGGCATTACATTGTAAAGATGCTCCTTCTTTTCTGCCCACTCTCTATAGATCAAGAATGGACAATAAGCCACAGTTTGCAGAGCAGCCACAGGCATGGTGACTGAATTCCTCTTACTGTACGAGGCAGCTGATAACTCAGAGGTGGAGATGGAGGATAGGGATGTTAGTGAGACTTTGGGGTGTGTTTATTAGAAAGAAATATTATTGGTAAGTTGTAGCCCTCTGCCCAATGTGCAGGAGTGTTAACTGTGCCATTCATGCCTACTGCAGTGCATGCAACCCTTGCATGGCCAAGCTGGTTTGAAAATTGTCTAATAAAGCATTCAGGCTATATATCAACCAAAGAAAAAGAAAAAAAATCCAGTTTCCCATTCGATTGGACTCTGCGATCTACTCAGACCCGGGTCGCAGGCTACCGGTATTTAGTGAGCTACGGGTTGGAGACCATGTATTAACTGTTTAAAATAAATCTCAGCCTCTATCTGCTAGCAGACTGCATGTTTTTAGACAGAGTCAAGACTTTGCTCAAAATATGTACCCCATTACACTCTCAACTATGCACCCACTTTTGGAATGGAGCCCAGAATTAAAACTGCTCCTCTCAAGGCTTCTCTCGCACTCCTACTTGACTTTGTTTTCTTTTTTTTTTTTAGTAATCTCCCTGTTCCCTTAACACACTGTAAACTGACTGTACTCTTACTAGAAAAACACTTCACCCCCTCACAAAATTGTCTGCTTTACCCCTCACCATCAGACACATGTTGGGGGGAAGAACATCGATAGTCATATATGGTAACCCCCGGCCTGGGATTGTTTGATCATTGCCAAAACCAACAGATATATGTTAGTTGTGTGATTTAGTCTGCAATGTTACAACAAATGCAACTCCATGGAGCAGATTGGCACAACCCAAGATTAATTGTTGGGATTGCGAATAAAGATCAGACAGTTTTATTGTAGTAACAAGCTCATTTGCACACAACAGTATAAAATGTC
The DNA here is from genome assembly GCF_022577435.1 of Embiotoca jacksoni. Taxonomy (NCBI): domain Eukaryota; kingdom Metazoa; phylum Chordata; class Actinopteri; family Embiotocidae; genus Embiotoca; species Embiotoca jacksoni. The sequence goes on along the minus strand of NW_027185379.1, from coordinate 4,435,950 downwards.
TTGTATATATTCACCAAAGCAGCTTGACTACCAAATTAATACAAAATCAGTTAGCAACACTTGACTTATTCACGGATGTTTTGGGGTTGCCACTGTGAATAAACTGAACACAACACACTTTCTATAAAATTGAGGGGTATTCCACTTAAACAGAAAGCTCCACTGCTGCATGCTGAGGGCAATCGACAAAATCAATTGAATGCAGTACACATCAGAGGTGCAAACTTAATTGTCCTCCAAAATGGAAAGTGATTTAGAGCCTTAGGTCAGAGTTGATCCCAAATGACACATTAAAGCACCCCATCCTTACACTCTGCCAGGGACACCATGACCCTTTTGGGGTGGAGAAAAATATCCAGACACAGGGGCCCCTGGCCACCTCAACCGCCATAAATGCTTCAATGACACCAATCTGAGTTGAGTGATGGTCTGACAGACATGATGCTGGACATGACCATGCCGGGCTATAATTATTTCTAAGGATAGACTTGAACACACACAAAAAGAAACACAATGAATGTCTACAAGCAGCTGTTGATGACATTTAAGGAAACACTTCAGAATATACACTTTATAATGAACACATTAATGGACAGATTGATTTTGTTTGTAAATGATGGTTGAGGTGGTATGAAAAGAGGCTTCAGCTCAGCTCCATCATTTGAGCTAAGCTCCCCTCAAACCACTGATCTGGTAATAAAACAATAGAGGCATGTAAGTGGATTCCACAGGGTGTAAGTGGATTTCACAGTTAGGAAGTGTCCACAGCTACTCCCAACCTGTGACCTCTTTCTGTGTTTGCTAACTGTCTCCCACAAATAATTCTAAACCCCCCTCGGCTGAATGAATTACACAGACAGTATGGATCGTCATAGTCTCTTCAGACTCAAATGAAACTGGGCTTGTGCCCCTGACATTTCCATCCCACAGGGCCAAGCCTCACATAGCCGCAGCCTCGTACCCTGGCCTTGCCACTTCACACTCTAATTGCTGCCTCATAAGCAAGCACCACAGCAACAAATCCAGTTAACGACAGTGGCATATTGATCGTTGGCAGGCAGGCAGGCAGCACCCCTGTCCCTAGGTATGGGAGGAGGGGCACTGTGGCTTTTACAACCTGAGGGATGGCCTGCACCCAATAAAGAACAGGTCTCTGTGACAAAATAAAAAACAAAAGCGGGTCAGAGTGATACAATTACCGTTCGACTGCTCTGACCCTAACTGTAGGTGAAGAATAGACTGCAGAATGACGGTAGAAGTAGGGGGTGCAGAGGAGAGGGAGGCCTTCATTATCGAGCTTAGGCCGGGAGACCTGTTCAATTTGCTCCATTAATGAGCGCTGAAGAAGCACTTTTTCTGCGTCCCAACAGAGCCATTACAGGCCCAGTGTGAGCACTGAAGAAGTCAGATTTCGCACCGTGCCACAAATACTGTCGGCAGCACTGGGACATTAAGGCAAACAGACCTGAAAGCTATGAATACACAAAGGCTGTGTAGCAGCCCATAAATCCATGATGTCATCAATACAAAAATGGTGCTCTGGTACTCAGAATGCTTTATAGTTACGTGGCATGTTAATCATAGTTTCACTTTATTCATGGTGTTTTATTGTATTTTAAATACTGTATACATCTCCAGATATGTCATACAATGTCTACTGACTGGTATGTTGAAGCTGTTGGTGTTTTATGCAGTAAACAGGATGCCTAATTAGAAAAGGAAACAAAGCATATTAGTCAAACAACTCATTTCCATATTAAAATAGCACCAAAAAAAAGGCAAAGCTGCATTTGCCTCTAATTTATTTGTGCGACAGAGCACAGTAAAAGGTGATAAAATGAGGCCAAAAAATGAGACGCTTAGTGAAACTGTGTTTCTGCTTAAATCTAACATCCATCAAAGATGTTATTTTCCACAGATACTGTACGTTGTACATTAACTGGAGCTAGTAAACATCAAAGTCATAAGCAATCATCAAAGAACTTTTTTTTTTTGCACACTTTATAATCAGTTTTAATGCAGCACTAAATTACTATTTCTGTTGCCTTTGTTGTCTAATCTGGTTAACTTTCATAGCACACTGTATCATAATGTTTCTACCTCCAAGAATAGCTCTCTCTTCAGCTCTAAACTTGTACAACAGACACTAGATGATCAATCTCATATTTATCACAGCCCAATTACAAATTATCCCTCAAACAGTTGTTCTATTCACTACAGTGTCTCAATACACATTTTATTAGTAATGTTTACAGTCACACTTCTGTCAGCTGTGAAAACGTGAGTTGATTTTTAATGTCAGATCGCCATAGAACGTTATTTAGGTTTACACACAATACAGACGTAAGAGTGTGTCCTTTGTTTGTTCGGTATGCTTTCTGGATATTTGGCCACACATCCGGGCCACCCGTTGGTTGTTTGAGCTGCTGTTTTGAAGCCTTGTGTTTGGAATTTCAGCCGTCACCATCTTGCGTTTTTGGAGCCAAGAGCAGTATTGTATCAAGCTTGGGAGGAGCGAGGAGTGGATCTGACTGAGAAGCAGACAACACTATGCCTGTCCAACTATTCGGGCAACCTGACTGCATCCCAGGCATATCCATCAAACCCATCACTCCCCCAAACATACCTCTCTTTCAGCCCTAATATCTAATTCATTATGGGATTATTTTCAGAAGGACCACCAGAAAAAAATTATCTGAACTAGTTAATTTAGCTAATGAGACCAGAAGGACTTGTTGAAAACATGTATTGACTTTGTACTTCATGAGAGAAGTTGACGCTGTTTGAATAGGAGTCCGTTGGAGCTGTTTTTGGAGCCAGCCGTAGTGGCCCTCAGTGGTACTGCACTTTAAGGCACTTCCACGTTGGAGTGCCTTTAAAGACCTGGAGACCACATCTATTTGTACAGAGAGTCTATGAGTGCAACGGGTGAAGGTGAAGGTTGAGTCTTTACATTATGTCTCAGTGACACTTGTATGTTTATTATTTAAATATGTTAGTTAGTATTATTGGATATTGGCCAATGGCTCACATAGTGTTGATTATCAGAGCAGTGTGAGCAAAATAAACTACTACCAGAGAAACACGTGGGTTTTTACCACTGAACTACAAGACAGCCACATCTGGACTCATACAATTAGATGCTGATTTTGCTGGATAACTCTGCTGTTACAACATAAGCACCATTTGGTCTCTGGCACACCCTCTGTCCCCCTCCTGGACCCCCTCCCTTCACGGTGCTGACCAACACCTTCACTCAACTGCTGTGCTCCAAGCCCTTCTAAACTGCCTGCTAATTTTTTGGCAGGGAGAACATAGACATTGCTTGATTTTATATTTACGTTGGGCTGGTAGACGATTGTGAGCTGCATCAAAGACACTTCAATGACCGCTCTGTTCATTCCTTCGAATTCCCTTTCCTGCATCAGACTTGAATGTTGAAAAATAAATACAAAATTTGATTCTGCATGCACTTTTCTTCTGGCAGCGGGTTGGTACTCAGTATAAATACAGATCCATTAATGTGTTCCATCTGTATTCTAAATTTGTATGTAACAACATTACATGGAAACAGCAGGAATTTAAAAAAAAAAAAAAAAAAACATGCTGGGAGACCTGTTTTCCTGCTTTTCAAGTCATATTCATATTGTTCTTCTGTATGTCTTCCACCACAAGCCAAACTTTTAAGGCATTGGCAGACAAATACAAGGTGTTTAGACAGTATATAATGTGGGAAGCAGCAAGTAAATGGCATGATTTAATGCACTTTTAATCACATGTCGTTGCGCCGTGTTATTCTGCAGTATAGCAAAATTCAGTGGAAATGTAGATTGTTGACTTATACTGTGTGTGTGCAACATTTTGATGGAAATCCACTTTTTGGCAACTGCTTCACATTTTTTTTGCATCTGTTTACACACACTCATGTAATTGTCAAAACATTTATAGGTGTTTGTGCTGAGGTTAACGTGATGCACTAGCTTGGCACTTTGTTGTAGCTGTTCCCTTGTTTTGATTTGCAGCTAACACAAAACAAAAGAGACGTGTGTCAGAAACACGCAACAATGTTAGAGTACACAGTATTGAATTATAAATACATTTCCTGCAGGAGCACATTATAAAGTAGGACCAAACAAACCAAACTAGGAGGCAGTCTGGGGATGAACTAGCTCTGCAGTGAGACAGTGACTCTAATAATCTGCTTTAGAAATGATCAAGAAATAAGTTATCTGTTTGAAGCCTCGTGACTCGCCACGTTCAGATTGCTGCACGTGACGCTGTGCTGCTCGGAGGCATCTAGGAGGCAAAGAGTGTGTGGGCACATGGCCTTGGGTCAACAGAATTATTTGGATTTTACTACACTGGCCCTGATGTGCAGTGTTGGTGGCCTTGAGACTTTACTGTGTGCTATTGAGGTCTCACACATAAAACTGAAAAGGTCATCTTTGCTCTAAAAGAACGAGGTTGTACCCGACAATGAAAAGAGGGATAAAGATAGAAGAGAAAGAGAAGGTGACAGAAAACATTCCACCTTTCCGTTAGGATTCGTGTAAGCATCCGTGCTGTTGTGTGTGTGTCGACAAATGATGAGTGTTGATGAAAAAATAGTGAACAACAACCTTACAATCGTTATAGATAAGAGTTATGCGTGTTTGCCTTGTCATGAGTGTTTTCATTTACTGAGACCTTAGTAATACTTGAATTTCTGTGGAGGTCCACATAGCTGTAGTCATAAATGTTGAAAAGTTTGAAAAGCCTCAACTCAGAAAATTACTAACAGTGTTAAATGAATAAAGATAGCAATATGTACATATTCTACAGAACATACATATAACAACTATTAACATTACTGAATTTCTTCACTATACTACCTACTCTGCTTTACTGAATGCCTCCATGGTCCCCATTTGTTGAATCTAGACCTCGGGTTAATTGTGAAACTATTGGAGCAGGCTTCAATCAATCAGCATTGACCATAATAAGGCGTCTTGCAGAAAGATAAAATAAACGCTGATCTTGCTCTGGCTAAAATTCCTGGATATTTGATAGAGTCGCTCCAATTGTTCAGATAGCTTCATCTAACTTTGTTACCACTGCCATTGTTGAAACTACATTTTGGAAACAAACACTTAACTTTAACCTTATCGCATTCAGCCTCCGCAGTGGTTGCTTTTTGGTCCACCCTTCGGAGTGTCTGAGCGAACAGTAAAAAGTAGGACTGCTAAAGAGTAGCAGCACTCTGCATGCATGCATATGTGATACAGGCAAACTATATTTGATGCTAGCCCCATTAAACTGTAAAGCACTTTCAGACTGCTAAGGTGAAAAACTGGAATATACAGTGCAGGCCATTTAATATTTAGTTGTGCGATGCGTTTAACGTGCAAGTTGCATAAGTTACGAAGTAAATACTATTGAAAGATATGAAATTTGCATATAGGGGATAAGATTGATGTTTAGCAACTTTTAAAACAGGATGATGTGCAAGTTGTAAAGACAGAAATATAACATTTTTGTAGAAATCGTCTTGTTCATATTTGTTAGAGCGGTAGCCTATGTGTAGGAGAGCCTATGGAGATGGTTTTGTGCTCCTTTTCTTGGTTATAATCTGCAAAATCCATGTCCATACAGTGTGTAGGATCCTATAACAGTTGATTGTAATTGTACTCCCACTATCTTCAGGATCAAAAAGAGTACATAAGAGAAAACAAGAAAGGGTGTGTGGGTCAAAAGAGATTGCAACAATTTAAACGTGGTGAGCAGTGTGAGCTGGGCTTAATGATTTCTGTGAGACAGTGTCATCCAAACACCTCACAGAAAAAGGACCTGTTTTAATAAGGCCCCTTGTTCTGAAACTACCTATTGATTTTCACTGTGGCGGGTTGTGGGGCAGTGACCTGTTCTGGTTCCTGGCTCCCGCAAAAGCTAAATTGAGCCATTTAGAAGCTGGGTCTGTCTTTAGAGACTCCAGCTCAGCACTGACTCCCCTAGCCAATTTATTTCCATCAGGTAGAACTTTTTTCAGAAGCTGCACAATTTCACCACAATGGACCTGCTGAAGATGCTGCCACACAATTTCCTGCTTGCTTCCATCTCCGTTTACCGAGTTTGGGTCTCACCCCTTCACTTTATTACAGATCAGCATTTCACTTACAACTCTGACCCAACAGCAGCACAATGTGCAGCAATACAGAAGCTGAGTTTTCTTTTCTTTCGTTTTTTTAAAAGATCACAATCAAGTATTGTGTCTAGCAAAAAGTTGGAGGAACATTTTATACGACTGTTTTTCCACTCACAGCAAACTGTCACATCTGCTGGACCGCTGCAGTTGACTAACCGAGTGTTTTCAGACCCAAACTCACTGCATGAATATATGGGTGTGACTACACTCCATAGAGAATAATTTACAGCTGTTGAATCCTACTGTGCATAGACCTCAGGGTTTTTTTTTAGAAACCAATCAGCTTTCAGAACCATATGCGGCAATACTCCACCGCTTCAACTACATTTTGAAGAAAAAAAATAAAAGCTTCATTTCAGCTTCATTGTACTTTAACACCTACACTGGTCACTGGCTGGTCCTCCCTTCAGAGTGGCTGAGCAAACGTGACATTCATTTTTCCTTATCGTCATCCATTCACACACTCACGCACCTATGGTGACAGAGCTGCCATGCAAAGCGCTGACCTGCTACTGGGCAGTTGTCCCCAAGGGCATTTCTGCATGTTTTCATGAGGAACTGGGAATTGAACGAGCAACCCTGCGATCAATGAACTGAGTCAGAGCCGCCCACTTTTGTTCCACTACATAATAGTGGATATGTTCTGTGGACTCTAAAGAAAAAGAAAACACAGCTACTGCCAAGTGGCTTTCTGTAATCATTGTATAATGTGGAAATACCCTACAGTCATGGTGTTTTGGATTTTCAAGGCGAATAGGAGGCTGCACAGCTGCCTGGCTGTCACTGCAGTTCATTTCTCCCAGCTTGAGTAGGCTGTCACTATAAAGCAATACAAAACTCTGTTTTGCAGTATTTCATGTTTTCTTACATTTGATTTGTTACACGTTTATGAATAAACTAGATACCTCTCCGTATATAATGAGTAACTTCTCTCAACACGAGTCTTCTAGATCTAACAACACACATTTTCTGTCCCTGTATGTCATGATCAGTTGGTGAAAAACAGAAAATCTGGGAAATCTTCCTCAAATTAAGAAGTTGTGAAAAGATTTGAGATGATCTGAAAAAGTAGATTCTGTATCGATGTCAGTTTCTATAAAAACCTAATAATAGCCATCCAAAGCACACACAACTGTGCACCATGGCTGTGGCTGTTTAAGACTGAATAGATCTCTGTAAAAATCAAACAGTCAGCTGCTGCAGTGATCGTTCACTGTCTGCACTAATCAAGATAAGAGGGGAATAAAGAGTAGCTGATGTGGGGACTATTGTTAACAATTGTAAACAGAGAAGAATATGTTCACATGTGATCTGCATGTGTTCAAGGAAGGTTCAGATATAGCAAGGGCTTATTTCGTACTGTAAAGCCTTGTAGCATCTCTTCATGCTACATTCCCTATCGGCAAAGCATAGTCTATAGTCGGTGTGCTGCAAGAGAAATGCAGAAGCGTGCTATTTAAATACTGGTCAGGGATCACATACAAGCACAGAACGGGCTTTCCATCTGAGTGAACTCTTGCTGAAATAGCTAAAAAAAAAGATGAAAGGCAGAGACCCCGTCACATAAATGATCTGAACCTGAGATCAAACGAGAGTTGCTTCATGTCATTTCCTCAATCAAAGAGAGGGAGAAACTCCAAATATTTTCCTATTTTGTGAAGGCATGAATAGAGAGTTTAATTCTGTTTGAGAAAATGTGAATACCGTACCATAGGTCACTCTAGTTGGAGCCTGTGTAAGGATATCAGAAAAAAACATGAAACAATGCTCAAAGGCAGAATGAGGAAAAACTGATGTGAAAGTAAGAGAAAAGGAAAAAAAACAAAAAACATTCAAGGTCACCCTCACTCGTTTCCCCCCAGGGCTGCAAAACATTTCAGTGTACAGTGCTGCAGCACATTCACAGCTCAAACCAATTTTACCAGAGGAATCAATATGGCTGAAATATTGGGCTTTTATGAGTTGCTACATTCAGCTGGGGGCCATGTGAATGGAGTAATGTGTTCGGCTAGATTAGATTTAAACAGCCCAGACATTGAAAAGGGGTGAAACAAATCTACAAGAGAAGAACAAAGAGGAGCACAAAGGCTATGGTAATTATAATTATTGCTATTATTATTGATTGCTGCATCAATACCTGGAGCACATATGCATAATGTTCAATGTGGGCACCCTGCACAATGACTTGCACTGGTGTTTAAAATGTATTTGATATCAGATCAGTGTTGCTAAATTGTAAATCATCATCAGACTTTAAAGCAACCTGTGACCGTGCAACAGTGATGTGTTTATAAAGCCCATAAGCAACCCATGACTTCTTGTCATTCAAATTTTATGTTTAATAATTAGATAAACACAGAGCCCACATTTCCTTTTGTGATTCATTATTTATTGAACTATTATTTTGTGTATCAGCAATTTGCTGCAAGGCCTGGGCTTAATGACTTCACGAGATTGCTGTATTTCTTCAGGCACAACTATTTGCCTTCTCTTGAGGTGTAGTTAATATTTTTACAATATTAATCATGAGTGGACCAGTCTAAATGTATCTAATGAGTATTTACAGTCAGGTTGGGATGTGTCTGCAGGATCTTTGGGAGCAACACAGAGTGGTGCAGGTGGTTCATGTGGTTACTGACTCCTCTTTTGAGACCTTGGGAAGTCTCCGAGGTGTGGAAAAGAACATCATGTCAGCTACGCTGCCACAGAGCCACGGCTCAACCAATGCTTGAAAAGAGCAGCTGAGAAAGCCATTACACATGCTATAGTGCCAGGGAAAAGGGTGAGCCACTGGGGCCCCCTGGCAGTGCTACAGTCATTAATGCCCTCAATTTGCCTTAATGGCTTTCTCAATCCAAGCCCTCAATTCCATTCGTCCCCACGCCAAACTGTATTTCGTCTCCTCTCACTGCCTGTAATTAATCCATTCATCTCTAAAAGATCCGATCAATGCTGTCTGGAATGAGAGCTGCCATGCCAGGGGAATAGTACAGGAAAAACATGTAGACCACGGTCTGGTCAAAGCTGTTACCAGAATGAAAATGAAATTATTGATAAAACACTGCTAAAAAAATTGGTCATCTGCAACTGCATCTAATAACACATTTACCATGTAACATCAATAATATATAACATAGAAATAAATGTTGCAGAAAAACGATACCAGAGCCCTTCAGCACTTCGATACATGTCCGAACTCCAACAGTGAGTTATTACAAAACTCAACAGGATCATACGGTGAGCATTCTTACTGGGGAAGATTTTTCAATTCCAGTCCCATCATATTACTTTTCCCAGCTAAATGTCATGCACAGTATATATATATATATATATATATATATGAAAAAAAAAAAATCCATTTCCAATTTATGTATTTTAAGGGGAAGAGATATTGTGCCAGGGGAGAATTTCATCTGAAACCAGATTCAGTTACTGTTATATCTCTCATGATGTTTTGTAGGAGAGAAGCTTATTAGAAGTACATGTTTGGGTTGTAATTGATTCATTTTGGGGGGGAAATGAGAATTTACAACATGTGTGAATGTGTATATATTTCTGTGTGTATCAATGAGAAGATGCATTTTTCATGATTCAGAAAAGCTGGCTGGCAATCAGGGACCACCGGCCCTCCCACTGACCCCACCACTAAATCCCCCTCCTTGGTCTGGTCCGGGATCAATAACTAATTTTTTGGAGCTGATTAGTTTGCAGCAGGAAGGTGGTCACTGTCTGATCTGTCCTACGGTATATAATCAAGCACTAAAAAGTGGCATTATTGCTGCTCTAATGTGAGCAGTGTGGTTGTAATGGTATGATGTGATACATGTTTTTTTCCGGAGATGTTGATTACAGACCGTAATGCAGAACAGAGCTGTCGACGTTGCTTGAACATGAGTTGGAAAAGAAACATTTTGCCATCACAAAGACAAATAAGTGATTGTAGGAATTTTAAAAAATGCAATAACTGCAGGAATGATTATAACTGGTACTGAAAATTGAAAATCAGCTATGTTGGTGTTTAGGTTTGTAAAGAGTGAAAAGCAGAGAAAATTAAAACTGCAAGAAGAATAAGAAACACGATAGAGAAAAAAATGTAAACTGCAAGCAGGAATATGCGGGCCCTCGCACGCTGCACGTCGGGGATCCAGCGGGTCGGGGCCGCCGGCTCCCCGACGTGCAGCACACCAAGGTCCGCATATTCCCGCTTGCAGTTTACATTTTTTTCTCTATCGTGTTTCTTATTTTTCTTTTAAAAAAAAAAAAGCCTTTTTTTTGGCGGCTTTAACATCTTCAAAAACTCATGAAAGTTGGTGCCTACTGCATGTTTCATGAGGTTTGGAGCATCATTTGACTTAAACATAAACTTCCTGTATCACGGTGAAACATCAAACTTAGCTGCATCACCCTGGCTATACTGTATACTATATACTCTATAGTCTATACTCTATACTCCATACAAAAATTAATTTTGGGTCACTTTTTGGACGACATGCTATGGTATGACTTTTTTTGGATGGCATAGTATGACTTTTTTTTTTTTTTTTTTTTTTTTTTATCATATTTTGGAGTATGACCTTTTACTTAACTGACATGCATGCTCACTTTACGAGAGATATGACAGCTCAATGAAAAAAAAAAAAGTATCTTTTGGACTTTTAGTTTAAAAAAAAATAAGTTTTGTATTGTTGTTTGGTATTAGTATGACTGCAGGTACAAACCCAAATGGCTTACCCTTAGAGGGACTCGCCTTAGGAGGTCTCCCCCTCCGTGAACCACGTGGCTTACCCTTGGAGGGATTCGCTCTCTGTGAACCGTGCGGCTTATGAAGGGTGACTTGCCCTCCGTAAACCATGAACCATGTTTGATACCTGAGCGAGGCTCAGATCCGTGTCTTCATGAGGTTGTTTCCAGCTCGGCGTCGGCGTCGTAGACCGCTGGACTATCTTCGGCGCTGAGGACGAGTCGCGGCAAAGTCGTGTTTCAAAGAGTTCAGTCAGAGCTTCCAGCAACTCAACCAACAGTCTGATTAACTCAACAGGTAAAAGTTTCTATTTCACCAAGGTTGCTATTAATGGTTCAGATTCCACCTTGGCCTGTTGATGGTGATTCAACTTTTAGTGAAGTTAAAACGTTTGGAGAAATTGAAAAAGTTTTGCATACACTACACATTGCAGGAAGATATTTAATATCACTGCAGACGCCCTTGAAAACAGGTATATCTACTATCCAAAGAATGTCTGCGGCAATTTTGATCGCATTTGAATGAATATTTGTGGATGGTGGAACAAGATAGGTTGCAGTGAGCCACAGATTTGTCATAACGCGATCTACATCCTGGGAAGATTGGTGGCGCAGTGGTTAGCACTGCTGCATTTCAACTAGAAGGTTTGGGGCTCGATTCCCCCCTTTATCATGACTTAGAAAAAAATCATGTCACTTTTGACTTTTAAAATGCCGGTCATCTTTTTAACAACATGCCATAGCATTACTTTTTGGGTAATTTCTTGGCCGCCACGCCACGGGCACACCGATCGATGAATTTTTTTTTATTTTGATAGCTTTTAATTCCAAACATGTTAAGAGGGCACAGACTAAATTTCAAGTCGGTCCAAAAAAAATCTGAAGGAGTTTGTTAAAGTACAACATGTGTGAATCGCCAAAAATGGCAAATAAATTAAAAATGGCAGACTTCCTGTTGAGGTGACGTAATGGTGCAATGTAACTTTTTTGTAGATCTCGGTGTGATACACATGTCCACCAAATTTCATGCATGTAGTTAAATGGAGCCGCTGGGGCATCTGTTTAGGGGGCGCTAGCGAGCCATTTGGCCACGGCCACTTGCGACTCCACTAAAATATGAAATTTCTCACCGGGAGAGACGAGTGTACCAACTTTCAGGAGTTTTTGAATATGATAAAGCTGCCAAAAATGTAGTTGTTTACAGAGAATCATAATAATTGCTTGAATAAGAATAGGGCTTTCGCACCTTCGGTGCTCGGCCCGAATTAAATAGAATAAGTGAATGCAGGAGATAGCTACAAACAAGTCATTCAGAGCCTTTAACACTCTGATTAAAGGTGCGCTATTTTTTTGCTGTATTTATCCTTGAAAGAACAATCCAGGAAAAAAGCATTTGGGCTTTCAGAATTATGTTCCAACTAACCATAATAATTATTTAATCATAATGCATTGGGTTTTTCTGTATAAATAAATGGTGTTTAAGTTTTCAGTATGTGGATTATCACAAATCAAACTAAAAGTAGGACACAGGTTCTTAAGCAGACATTTGCACGCACACTTCTATGCTGTGTTGACCTACTTCAAACAAACAAATTCAACAATGCAGCCTTGAGACAAATGTCAGTTCAAGAATGAAAATGTATCTTTGCATTTGTACTACTGACACACTTTTTGCGGTTATCAAATGGAACAATAGAGATTAGTCAAGCCTGATGAGACAAAGAGACCCTTAACATGTTTACTGTGGCAAGATTAAACCGACACAAATAGTGGCTATGAAGCAGTGACAGTCTTTACAGAACGGCTGAGAAGGAATCGATGCCGAGAAGCTTTCTTACCAAAAGGTGAAAGTTATTAAAATATCTAATACAAAAGCTAACAATAAATATATGTTTTATTTAAACTAAAAGATGCTATTTTACCAAGTACGTAAATAAATAAATATTTTCTCCAATAAGTAATCAATCACTGCACACAATAGACTAAATGCAACCATGTTAAAACATGCTGAGCTTTGCCTAATATTTACAGTATGTTCGCTCCAAGACTCAGAATACTAGGACTGACTTCACCTCATCTTAAGTAATATATGTCCTGAGCATGTGTCATACCATAAACTATATCCCACTGAAGTTATTTTTGCCACTCTTTATGCGTCTTTTTTTGTGTACCTGTATCTGCTGCTTCCTAACAGCATGCTGTCCTTCATGTACACAGGAACTGAAGAAGTATGTCAACACCAAAGGCTCTGCAAGTCTTTAATAGTCCTCACTATAGTGCTGTGGTTATCTCTCCACCTGTATTCTCATGAAATCCTTGAAAAGACTACATCATTTTATATATTTTTGTATTATAATAAAAAAAATATTTCATGTAAGGTACCGCCAAACCTTCTTTAATCTGTTTTTTAAAAGGGCTTTTCAACTTTGCTAAAAAAGGCTGAAGAGAAATATCAGTACAGTAATCTGTACTGAATGTTACGCTGCATTTTTTAGTTAAGCTGCGGTTTTAACTGCATTTGCAATAAACAGGAGATTTCACCGTGCAGATTGTTTTGACCATGACACACAACAACAAAGAAAATACAGTAGTGTGTAGGAGGTACAGTAGTTTTGTACTTAAAAAAAAGAAAGAAAAAAAGATGCCATTTAGATAGATTAAAATAATAGTTCTTAACAAAAAGCAAAAACATGAGCCATTTCTGGCTATTCTACTATCTGTTCAGAGTAACATAATCCAAGGCAGGTATCCCTTACTTTCTGTAAATAAAGTAATAAATGCATTCATACATTCTCTTACAAACAGCACAGAAAGGTATTTAATATATCGGTCCTTGCAAGCTCCTGCAATTCTAGGAAGAGCTGCAACCCACAGAAATATCCCTTTAAAAGGCCAGTGAATCTCATCTAATGGGTGCCATGAACTCTGCGTGGCATGAGATCTAAGTCACATTCCTCTTCTATGAAAAGCAACACAACCACACTAAAAGAAAGCAGAAGCATTACAATATGTATACACATGTGAATGTACATGATGATACAATGAACATTGAGGATTTTAAAGTTCAGTTCTGAAAATCTCTTTCTGAGATTCAAGTTTTGAACTCGGTGACGGCGAGTGCTGTACGTTCTCTGTGTTGCCATCATGTTGAGTTTTTCTCAGAGTTTCTATGATTGTGGTCATAAATTGTGTGTGTGTGTACGTGAACAGAATGATGGCCAGGGCTGTTGGGTGTGCTTCTCATATTTTAACTTCATGCAGCTACACCAGAAAATATTTACAATCAATGACATCTAAGGAAAAAATTTAAGAACATAATATAAGTCACACAAGTAGGACAACCTTTTACTTATCTTTCCTCTTTTTTACACGTAACTCACACATACAATGTCCCATTCTTTCAGCTCCAATTACAGCTTTTACCTCGCAGAGAAATACTGGCACACAACAACAACAAAAAGAAAAAAAAGTCAAAAACATTTATCAATGAAAACACAGAATGCCGAAAGATTAAAAGGATTAATGATGCTGTTTCCCGATCATGTCTGCTGTTTGAGTTCAATATATTTATATAGTTAGAGTATTAAAGCAAAGGGAGTCTGGTACATTTAAAAACAAAGTGATCTGAAAGAGAAAAGCAGCTAGCAAATGTGCCCTCTACTGGATTCTGACAGTAATGTTTACAAAGGATCACACGGAGACAGCATTTTAACACTACAGATCCGAATGAATGACTTCATTTTACTATCTTTGAGTATACAGTATAATTAGATGATGAGAAGGATACAATTACTAGATTTTCACACCTGTACACAATTTAGACATATAATAATGTAGTATAATGACCATACCTGAGAAAAATGAACAACACTGGGGAAAACAATAGAGACGGGGAGGCTGCCGGCTACACCGCAATTGTTCACTGAATGAAGACGAATGGCCGGCCATAAAACTTTGACAAAACAATCCAACTTGATCAACCTCGAGAACAAAGACAGGACTCTGTCTATTCAGCAAAAAAACAAAGGCTCACTGGCCAAAAATCACGTAGTTCATGTACATAACATGAAATCAATAATTCCAGTGAATTAATTGTGCTAACAATTTTGAGCATCATATTGCTATACAATAATCTGCGTTACAGACCTTGGAGGGCAAAACGCATTCAGTTTTAATGTATTTTTATGTCAGTTGCCTTTCATGCCCAGAAAACATGGCTATCCCTTAAGGAATGCGTCATACTTAAATACATATTTTACCTTTGTTTATGTGACTGTTTTTACTTTGGGTTTTCCTTCCTTTAGGTTGGTCAAAGTTTTGCAGTCTTTAAAAAAGCTTTTAATACAGCCAAAAGAGACATAGAGGTGTTTTGACAAATGAAGTACAGTGTGCTGACTAATTAGCGATTTGTCTCCCAAGCATGAGTCATCGCAGCTGCAATCGTAACTAAAATGTTTCCATTACTACCCGGAACTGAATTTAAAGATACAAATTAACATAGCTTAATCTTGTTTTGCCTTTAGTTCTGATGTATGTTGTCTCTACTTCCAAAAATAAAAATGTGAAGTAATGGCAAAACTGTCCAAAAACAGTCCTTATTAAATTTGATGACTTAAAAAACAAATGGATTTAAATAAAAACTAAATATACCGTCTGTCCTTAACAATTTTAAGTAATTTTGACTCTGCTCTGCTAGTACTGTGACCAACACTGCATACCACAGGCTACAAGGCTTTCAGCGAGTTACAATGGAACGGTTAAAACACTCAATCAGAGCTGCAGTGTAGCTGTTAGCCATATATTCAGAACTGCGACAAAGGTTTGGTAGGAGTGCATTACACTAGCATTACCTGGCTCTTGTACCACATGCCCACCTGCTCAATGGAGCACACAAAGCTATCTTCCGCAGTGTTCAATTCATTCAGTGTCAAAGGATCAGCCCCCAAGAGACCAAGAATACAAGTTGTTTTATGTGGTTAAATCACAAGACCACCACAGCACGCACGCACGCACACACACGCGCACACACACACACACACACACACACACACACACACACACACACACACACACACACACACACACACTCTCTCTCTCTCAAGACAACGCATACATTCAGATCACTTGCATGAAGGACACAACAATAGAATGGAGGTGAATTGAGTTTTGTGAAGAAGGAAAAGCTTTTATAACCCATCCATCATGAATAATCGCAATCTAACGCCTACATCAGTGAGATGGGTCTGAAGGGAAGCACTTCCTCCTGCTCACCTATAGCCACAACAGTAAATAGGGGGGGATGGGAGGGATAGATGGTGATTCTTTGAAGTGAGGAGAGGGTCTGAAGTGCACCGCAGCAGGTTTGGTTTTACAAGTGGGATCCAAATCAAAGCAATTAGGCCATAATGTGCTCCATAAACCTGAAAGAGAGGGACCACTGAGGGGGAAAATGGCAGAAATACATTTGCATGTCCGTAGCTTTAAAGGGAGTTCAAGCAATATTAAAGAGAAAATGAAATTACCAGGCCAGGCTCTGAGACTATGCCTTTAAACTCTCTGCTTTATACAGTGCAATGATACCACACCACACAAACACACACACACAAACTATGCATCAGCTATTCACCGTTGTTCCTTGATAGAAACCACAGGGGGTCTAAATGTGACAAAAAGGATTTCAAATAATCCAGGCTGCCATTTAGGGAGGTTAATTGGTTGGTCTGGTGCCAAACAGATACAAATGAAAGATGAATCGGAGTCTGTGCTATGACACATATTTCAAAGGATTTCCAGGAATGCTAAAACACTGCTAGTTTGCATGTTGGTGTTGGCAAATTTCCACAAAAACATGCACTTTTTAACTGGCAAATGATAGAGAAAGGTCAGCACACTGACGTGGTGCTGTGCAGTCTCACCACATCAGAGATCAGTTACTGATAACTCGGTTACTGATAACAGAGCAGTGCTGTAGGAAGACCGTGGTTCAGTGCTGGTGCACAGCTGTATTTTTTTTAACAAGCACTGAGTGATGGCCAAATAGAGGTTGTTTCCTTTCTGTGACCCCACCTACTCCACTGGCTAAATGTGGCCATAAACAACACAGACCTAATAATGATGACAGGGCCCACTAAAGACAGTCGAGAATCTCGCCGCGAAGCCAAACTCCTTTCAGACTGTAAGTATCCAAAACAGCTACAATAAAATATATCAAATATAGACACAAATCAGACAAGTGCAGAGTGTGTTATGCAACACGCAATCTGCAGTTTTTGCTAAATTGTTGCTGTGATGATGAGCCTGTAAAACTACAACTTTAACACACACATGTCCTCAACCCTGTGTAACCCCACCTCAGGTTACTACAGTAGGTAGATATGTAGCAAAACTCCTTCACAGAGGTATTACATTTCCTCTAACCTAATCACTAGCTCACACAATAAGAACCATAACAGATAGGGGCCACATCTCATCCATGCCCCCATTCTGGACTGGACCTTATCTGCTGGGAAACACATTTCAGCCGGGCCTGTCCCCATGCAGGACACCAACCTGCTGACGGTGGGCTCTGAGGGCTTAACCTGGGTTTACTGCACCTTCTCTCCCACAGCAGATACTCCCCATCTCTTCCCAGCCCCCCTACTCAGCACAAGATCTCACCCCTGCACCGGTCCCTCTACCAGGCAAGACACTATCTCTGCACAAAAGGGTATTTACAGAGCCTGTCAAGTTATTAAACTTTAATCCCACTAAGAAGAGCATATTCTGACAATGAATTATAGATGACACAGGTTAGAGTCTCCTATATGACCTCCATTCCACCAGACGCACCACTGTGGGTTTTAATAAACTGTATTATCAACTGAATGTCGATGCTGCGTGCACCTATATGGAGTTTCAAATATATCACGGAAAAAAAATATGGAAGAGGCATGAGGGGAAATCTAATCCTGATGTGAATTACAGCTATAGGGGGTCAGGGTCTCGCTAAATCTGTGTGCAGAAGACAGCAATGAGTATTGGGCTGCAACCTACAACAGATATTCTGCAGCCATTATGAAGAGGGTGGAGTTAATTCAGAACAGGAACTTGTCAGTGACCCCACTACGTATCATTTGTTTAGTCTTTGGGGATCTTAACATCGGCTTTACCATCTGTCAAAAATTGGCCAGAACATGGTAAATGAGTTTTAAAATTCAGCAGAGACCAATTGTCCTTCCTTGAAATGATTTTATCAGCTCCCCACCTCCTGAGATGACAAATACTGGCTGTCCTCCTGACAACACTACGCTATTCACTTTTGGAAAGGTTACATTAAAAACATTTATTCTGGGGATGTGATGGTCGATCAGAAATTGTAATTACAGTATAACATACTTGCTACTTCGTAGCAGCGGATTATTTTGCCAACAAATACATAAAAAAACAATCAGAAAATGATCTTAAATTTATTTTAACAGACTCCAAAGAATCACAACATTTTAAAGTATACGAAATATGTCTTGCTTCAGTATGGTGCCGTATTTATCAATCTTTAAACAAGCAACATATTTACCAGACTTAACAAAAGACCAGATTAAACTATTTGTTTAAATACTTATGCTGAACAAATGCCCAGACATTACTAATAAATCTCAGTCTTATATGAGTATCAGAGAAGACAGAGCTTTGGTAATTAAAAGATTTAGTAATTCAGAATCACTCATTAAACCATGGAAGTTTTATAGATGGTGAAATTACCTTAAAATATGAGCAGTGAACGACACTTCTCATTAATGATTAGATGATTCGATTAGATTTTATTTTATTAATCCCACAGTGGGGAAATTTACTCATCACAGCAGCAAAGAAAAGACAAAAAAGTGCACACAATATGGACACATTTACAAATAGTTCTCAGATATAGCAAATAAGGTAGATAAAAACATTATTATTTTAGAAAAAAATAAAATAAGAGCAATGAATAAAAAAAAAAATTAAAAAAAGGTTTGAATATCAGTGAAACCTTTGTCCATTTCTAAAACCATACTCCTAATGGACAGACAGTGTTTAGTTTTCACATTTAGGTCACAGTGCTGAGGTCACCGTGTTTGCTGTGTGACCTGGAGCTGGGGTGACTTCCTGAATCACGTGGCCGTGCCTTGTAGTCCGGACCAGGGGGTCTCTCATTACAGCCTGGAATCCTGCTTCTAAATTGTAGGGCATGGATGTTGACTCCCTGATTCTGGAGTAATGGGATCCACGGTCATCATTATCAAGTGCACAGGACCTGCATCATGGAAGCTTTTACAGTCTTCAAACAGCTGCTTTTTAGCCCCCAAAAACCACATTCCACTCCCATTGTACAACCTCCCCTTCTACACAACGCTAATCCTGGCCAGGCGAGAAGCCTTGTATTTATGGAAGAGCGCAGAGTAAACACCTTGCAGCTGTTGTCATGCAGAGAAAAAGAAAGGTTGTGAAACCCATCGTAATACTTCTGACTGTAACATCTACCTGTGGAGTCAATTGTCCTACCGTGTTAAGAATGGAAGAATAGCCGCACTCCCACCACGTCACTGACAATTCAATGTGAAGAAAAAAAAAGGAAAAAGAAAAGGGTTGTATCGGTTTTACGTGAGTATTAAAACAGGATTCAATACATGTTTTTCTCCTTAGGGTGCTTTTGGCTCAACAACATGATAAACAGTATTGGATCGGCACATATGTCGACTCTTTGGAGAAGCAGCAGTAGCTGTCATCTTTGAACATGACTATCAGCGTGGTGGAGGCACAACAATGTGGAAACAAACAGAGTAATTACCTAGGCAGAGAAAAAAATTGCGTTTGAAGGTACAGTAAATAGCAGGTGGTTATGATAAGTGGTGAAGCTATTGTGGCTGCAGTCCTTGCCGAACACAGCTAAAGGTGGGAGTCACGCAGGAAAGAAGATTACTAAAAGTCGCTCTCATGGGCTCCCTGTGTGTGGGCCTCATGGAATAAGAAGCTTGATAGCTTGATGGCTGCCATTGTCTTTGGTGTAGTAGATTTAGAGGCAAAACACACCTTAAGCAGTCTCTCCTTCCAACCGAAAAAGAGAAGAAACTCAGCATCAGTAATTGCATTACCAAAAAACGCATTTCTGACATAAAAAAACCTCAATTCCCTCATCACAGTGGTAGAGTTTCACAGGGGTTATAATTGGACAATTTCCATTTAAATGAGGTTCACGGTGCACTGTAGGAGCACAGGGCTGCTTTTGCTTTGACAGTGTAGTGCAACAAACAACACACATTAACAAAGGCGAGCTTTTAAAACACCACACTAAAAGGAAAATAAAGACCCTAATGATGTGACAAAAACAAAGGGCAGTTTTTTTTTAATACTAATATCACCACCTTCGGCATGCTAAGGGGAGCAGGGATCTAATTCTTCCTTCATACCGTATCCCTGTATGTAGGGACAGAGTTGTAGCGGGGGTTGAGAACAGGCTGCTCAGAATATGCCTCATGTGAGACCACAGTAGTGACGCTGCTACAATTGGTTGTGATCTAAACCCCAAGGGGCCAAACCAGAGCCTGATCCTGAGGTCAGCCGAGCGCCGCTCTCTGGGTTCTATTCTCCGCTCTGCTCCTTTCATCCCCGCTGTCTCAACTAGTCATTACGGGGGTTCCTCTTCCCCTTAGGTAGAAGTAGCCTTTATGTGGCACTGCGCTGTATACATGTCCAGTGTCACCACCACTGCTGCGGCAAACTAGAAAGCCAGCGGAGCCCACAGTGGATTAGGTTGGCTTGACTTGGGCAATGCAGGAAAGTGGCTTATATCTAAGTGAAGGATTGCAGAGGAAATGGTAGCTATATTGGCTTGACTTCCACACAACCATAATCTTATCCCCACAAGCAAGAGGACGCTCTACACTGCAAAGGACAAATTGAAATGTGGAAGGAGGCAACACAATAATTTCATGTGGCGTGAGAGGGAGGACATATTGTTTATCGAATGCATGCCACGGTTTCAGGTTTGATGCAGCTCTATACAACGTCACATTTAAATTGTGATGTGGATGAACTGTGTGAGGGTAGGAATATAAATGTATAGTTATTCAGTCATGAAAATAATGATATATACCAATACATTGACATACTGACAACAAGGTGATAATTTCTATTAAAATGAGGGGCAGCTTTAAGATATATGCAACGGCTGACCTCAAAGCACCTCTTTCAGCACACAGATTAATCACGGATCTTCACAACACAATGCAATTGAATGCTTTAAAGGCTCACGAAGGAATTTACAAGGCCGAGCATACCAACACAATAAAGGAGCCTTCTGGATTCATGAAGCTGTCGCTCTGTTACAAATCTAATGACTATTAAAGCTGAAAACGAGAGTTCCCATTTTGCTGCTTTCAGCAGAACAGTCTGATGGAGAGATTGGAAAATAAGGGAGAAGTGATAGAGGTGGGAGACCGGCTGGACATAATGTTGAATCAGAGAGAATTATTACAGGCACATTATATATGTTATTTATCTAACTATGTGTGAATCATTCCTTATGTGCAACTTAGTGAGATGTGGAAAATGTCTGTCCATTTTCTATATTCTTCTATCAGAAGGCAATAAGGCTGTATTAGCCCAACTCCCCACTGCTGGCCTCTGCTCTAATATTAAAACCCATGGGGGTTTATCAGAGCCCAGGGCCCAACAAGCAAGTGAACATATGGCACGTATCCCCAGCGCATTGCTTAGCCACATTACCTAGAACCCACCAACCCAAATTTCATTACAAACTCATTACTGAATGGAGCTCAGCCATGAGAGAGCAGCACTGAATCATAAAGCACTAATTTAGCACCAGATCCAGCCACAGATTTCCCTTAATATTGGCCTGGGCAGCACTGTAAAACATGGGCCATTCTTTCAACTGATAATCAACATCTATTCTGTCGATGTCAGTGGCATGTTGTATTCCATGTCAAATACACAGTGAAACAAGCATTGTATGTAAATTGCATATTATTATTTGAAAGACACGTTAAACAGCATGGGGATTTTTTATTTTTTTGTACTTCAAAAATTACACAAACTCAGCCTGGATAAAAAAAAAATAAGGACAAGTGTTTGACTATTTTGAAATAAAGCATAAAGTATAAAATTAAGATTTCATTAGATTATTTTGGCAAAAGAGGTGTTTACTTTAATGGATGCGTTACGTGGTGGTCTAACAACAAAGATAGTGTAAAGTCAGATGTAAAACCATGCAAATTGAAGTTGTTTAGTTTTAGTTTTTTTTTTTTTGTTTTACAGTGCTGAGGAAAAGAAGGCCAAAGTAGGATATTAATGGATGGTGGCAGGCAGTCAGCAGCGACTCATTAGACTGAGAAAGAAAGCAGTTTCACAACCACAGGTCCTGCCCTCTGTTCACTCTGATATTTGATCAATTGATAACACGCTTCCAATGTTTCTTTTGGTATATTACACATATCATTGCTTAACTCAGCAATGGAATATGATGGTAAATGGTACACGTAAATGAGGTGGTAAATGTATTTGTGCACTTACCTAGTTGGGATAAGGTCCACCGAAGGAGACATCGGAAGGCAAAAAAGAAAACAAAGAGAAAGGAGAACATGAATTTCAGTGATTAGGCTGTATGCGCCCTTCAACAACTGAATGACCAAGAAAGACAATCACATGATCTTACGTCATTTGCTACTTCTTCTCTATCAGAACCACACACTGTACAATCAGTGACCCTCCTCTGAAAACAAACTGCTGGGTCTAAATACAGAAAGGTTTGATTGAAGACAGAAGCAACTAAAACAGCCTAAATTCACAACTGTAGCAAGTTCTCCAGGATGTTTGGACCAACCAACTCACCTTAAAATGTTTCCAACTGTTAACCCTTGGATGATTCGTACCTTGTTAAATTCAAAGTATGCACCGGAGATTGAGTTTAGTTGTTCTCTGTTAAATGGACTTTCAATGAAGTTTATTGGTAAAGAAAACTATTCAAAGCATTATTTTTGAAGGCATTTGGCTGGTTACAATTGCAAATTCAGGAGACTGTGTTCTGTACTTGTACTTGTCTAAATTATGGCACCTATTTATTTCAGTTAATTTGGAAATATTTGCATCAACTGATTTTCAAACATCTATCTCAAATGCCTTTCTCACGATACACATTGTTAACGTTTCAAACTGTTCAGTATCTGTTTCAGGTACAAGTTCTTTATTTGGGATGCACATGACTTTCTGGGCACATTGTCTTTTGCATCTCAAGCAAGTGTATACAGAATGGTGCTATACATTTAAAACGGAAACATCTAATGGCTGTTATGTGAAAACAAATTATTAACTGGTCGATGTGAGACCCAAAAAGCAACTGTGTTGACTCTTTTACATTGTTGAAAAGTACAGCAATTCAAGTTCTTGCCTAAAGAACATCCAGATCAATATAATAGGAATGTGTAGGATGAGGCAGAATGAAGAGATAAAGAGCATGGAAGCATAGTTACAAAATACATGTGTTTATTATCTGAGTGTGGACAAAGGTATTTCCAAAATCCAGTTAAAAAGCACCTGTGTGCATTTTAACCCCCCCCACACACACACACACAAAAAGAAAAAGAAACGCAGTAAAATAAATTGATAACAAAAAAATTAACAAGGCAGCTTTTGTCAACCTTAGAGGGAACATGTTGACTTATTGAGGGAATGACATATCAGCAAAGAATGAAGAAACAATCCTTTTTTACATTAGTGGCCAATCCCCATTTCCATTTTTATAGTCGGAAAAAGATCTGTTTAAAAGCCACTGTCTGTTCTAATGAGATGTCACTTGATTTAGGGTCGGGCCGCTTGAAAACTACAGTGTTTCACAAAGGCTGCTCTGACAGTCGATAGAAATCAATACAGCCGATGCAATTATTAATACAGTCCTAGGCAGTTAGATGTGAATGAGACAGATGACATTAGGCCGGATTGATCTAAAGGGAAATGGATTTCATAAAGCACTCAATGCCTTCATTATATCCCACACAAAAGAAGACCACGGGAGCTCAAAAGCATGGGCGTTTCAGCTTTGTGCTTCCCAGTACACCAACATAAATGGTGGCATAAATGTTGTATTATAACACACTGTTGGAATCTATTGTTACTTCTTGTTGTTAATCTGCTTCAATGACCTTGACTGTTTAGTTGTGTCCAAAGGTTTTACCGCAATGTCATGCTAATTGCCTTGTACTACAATCTCACTTCTATAAATAAACAAATTATCAAGCATAATTCTACAAAGCCACAAAAACATTAATATGGAATAAACACAGGTGAATAATGAATGTTTTGACTGAACATTTTCACTGAAACAATGCAGTCGATACTGGGCATCCGTCACATATCTAATGCAGAATGAGGATGGGCTCGGTGAGAAGCTTGCGTGTCTCAGGTGTCAGTCCCAAATGAATATTCACCCTGCAGACGAACCCTGCTCCCTACGGGCCTGTGCTGCTAAATAACACAGCATTAACGCTGATAAACACAACCAGAGCTCCATGTTTGCTTGAAGGGGGTTTGTTTGAATAACCTCTTGCTCTCCAGCTCAAGACATAGTATATCAATAAAACCTGCTTATTGTCACCAAATCCCTACAGCTTCTTTAAAAATATTAAGCAATATATATCGTTATTTACTTTCTGTCCCTCTCGTTGAGGTAAATGAGCTGGAGTTTATGTGATTTTCTGGTTACTGGCAAGTACAAAACTCTGTTGTCAAGCTTATTTGAATTATCACCATGTACTTTTAAAACCGCTTTCATTATGTACTTGGAATTGGCCACCACTTATCATTAAGGCTCAAAAACAGCTCCACGGCACTATGAGATGACAAAATGTACAAACACAGAGGACAAATGGACTTTTCATTTGCAAAGTGAAACAGGAAAAAAGGTGCAGTTTCAACTTTTATATGTAAAAAGAGCTCAGTTATTATGTTCTTTTTTAAATGTGAACCAGACGCATGGGTTATAAAGCCATCTCAATAATTATCATGAAATAATTTCCTCAATAACGGTGATAAACTAATAGTGGCTGAGTAAAATATAAATTGATTTTTTTTTTCTATTGTGGTGATCCCTCATTTGCACAATCATCCTATTAGCCGACAGAAACAGGGTTATGTAGCTAACAAGTGTCCAGTCAAAGCAAGGAAAGAAAACACGTACATGTTAATGAAAAAGTAAAAATATAACAGTGAAGAGAGTCAGAGGGCTAAGAATGAGGACATTGTGATGAAGACGAGTCACATAACATTAGTTTATTTCCTAAAGCTGAATAAAGACAAGAGTATTGCATACCCAGACCTTTCTCCACCGCACTGTGCCAGTGCTGAAGAACGATCTGGCTGCACTCGTAAATTATTCGCTGGCTTGTTTGTATTTCTATAAACCAACCACAATCACTTTGGGTGGCGCTAAGGATGCAGTGAGGAGGAGGCCTTTGCAAAATAGTGTTATGGGGAACTTGTTTTGGTGGAACACGTGGGGAGGTGAGTCCTGGCATTTAAATGGCTAAATCCTAGCAAAAGACTGAAAAGAAACAAACAAGGACTGTATCATCTTGTATCAAACTCCCATTTTCAGCGTGTGCGTTGCTGCTCGGAGGCTGTTGTTGTTGTTGTTTCCCATTTCAATGGGGATTTTGAAAATGGTGAGACACAGCAAGCAGAAGGGGAGGAGACAGTCACCTAAAACAACCATGAAACTTTTTGGCCATATCACCTAGCCGCAGTCTGCAGCATAAGCTTTAGCAATCAGTATTTTTTTATATTAACAATTCGATCATGCTGCATGTGAGTGGAATTGTTTGTTTGGACTTGTCACCCATTTTGGAACATTTCCACACTCAAAAAATTTGTTTCAGCAGCAAAAAGTAGCTGTTTTCCAACAAGTTAACACTTCTGATAAACCCTGGAAGCGAAGAAGTTGGACAACATTAGCAGCTCGCCCGTGAACAGCTGGACGGAAATTATTCTGTGAAGTTGGTGAAAACAAAAAGCTTAGGAAGACTGCCAAAAAAACAATAATCCGAATGAATGGCCAAAAATATTGCTGAATGTCTGCCGGATGTGTCATTAAATCAGAAAAAAAAATAAACGTTATAAATGTAGGTGTTGTATGTATTATTTGCTCCACTGCCCGCTGGTGGCCTGGAAAACAAAATCTAATAATTCAGTTCTAATTTTCTTTAAAAAAAAATATGTTCATCATTATCCTGTTAATACTGTGAATATTTCTTCAGCCGCAGACATTAAAAAAAAAATGTAATTGACGACCGCGTGAATGAATGAAAAAATGAATCCCTGGTGTACTGTGCACTTCAATTCTCTTCATATTCAGCGATGTCAGTTTGCTAACCCATGAGAGAAGTGAAAGGCCTGAGGAGGTGTATGGGCAGTGAAGGGTATAAACTGAATGACTCACAGTGTGTCCTGAAATGTGACAGGAGCTGGTGTGTGAGCCAAACAGTGACTGCTGCTCTGCCATGGCTGGGCAAATAAGACAACAAGGCCACCCGGTCTCCACACAGGTACACCCACGCACATTCATGAACACAAATACACAAGAATTTAAAAAAAAAAACAGATGGGCAGGCTTACATATCTCCAGGCACACAAACTAAATGCACACATGTTGTTTTTAATGTTTACATTCCTGAAAATTTCTGCAAACTACTGACATTTCTCTGCACTAATCCAGCATTTACTGTAAGTAGCAAATCCTGTGAAAGCACTAATAATACTAAATCCCATTTCTGCTGAGTCTATTCCCCGTAACTCTGAATGGAAAAAAGGATCCAAAAAATCTGGCTCACCAGCCGGTCGACTTCACAATTCACAAGCAAAAAAACGATATTTGAAGTGCTCCACGTTACATGTTTGCATTCACTTTAGAAAAGAACACATCTCTGTATCATAAATTTTGTTTTTAACGTTGTTGTTTTTTTATCTGAAAATGTCCTAATTTACAAACATTTTGCTTTTAATGTTTTTTTTTTTCCTTTGCAAAGTCTCTGTCTAAAAGATGAATCAATAGATTTCAGTTGTTGATGTCAGATGTTTTAAAACCAGTGCAACCCGCAATATGGCAGGTCAGCTCAAACAAATGAGTTTTCTTGAAACTGAATTTGGATCTGACAACGGCAGTATTTAAATGAGACGTTTTAATGTCAGCAGCATTCTAATCTAAATGATACCGCAGCTGTAATTACATATCACAGGCTCAGCTTCACAGATTAGAACAAAAAAAGGCTGAACATAGTTTTTCATTTTAATCACCAGTGTCTGACTACATGTGGAACAGTGCTAATAATTCTTTAATTAACATGTTGACTTGGAGTAGCAGAGGGCACCATGACTCCCCTCCCCCTACTCAGCCTTATGCTCGTTCACACACAAATTACAACAGTTTCCTTACACGTATTTTTTTTATTTTTTTTTCCCAGAATAAGAGTCAAGTTATCATTTAGACCTGAACCGAGTAATGACAGATTTCAAGTTTAATCGAAGGTAAGTTAGGCAGGTAATATTTATCATTGTCCGCATATTAAAAAAAAAAAAATCACCATCAGTGACTCCTTAATTCAATGTCATGCCTACAAATTAACAAACAGAACTTTCATCAGTGTCATTCTGTTTTGTAGTTGTGCTGTAACTTGTATCCTATTGTTAGCTTGCTTAATGTTTTAATCACTGTTTTTAATATTTTGAATGTTTCAATCACTCTTTTTAATTGTTTTTAAATATCCATTTATTTTTCGTCATGTTTTGATGATTTTAATAGTTTTATGTGAAGCACTTTGAATTGCCTTGCTGTTAAAATGTGCTTTACAACTAAATTTGGCTTGCACTGCACTGCCTGTGTGTGCAGTGGGATTACTGTGCCCGGCTAAACAAAAACACAGAGATCAGTGAACGTACATGGGAAGAAACTATGAGGTTATACTGCAGCTCATTCAGCAATTTTGAGGCACACAGCAAAGCTAAGCCCCAATTATTGGTTTGCAGTGAACCCCGTTGGTTTCCACTGCTCTGGAAGTTACCGTCGTTGTCGTAGTCAACGGTGCAACAACACCGCGGCCCCGGGTTTCCCTCGCCTGCCCTGCTCCCTCTATAGATGGGAGCAGAGAGCAGCTGGTGAAAAGAGATAAAGTCATGTTCTGAGTGCTTTCCCTTCCAATCTACCTCGCGCTGCTCACCTGAGTGCTGGGAGCGTAATGATAGAAGGGTGAGAGGCAGAAAGTAGATTAAAGAAAACACAGACTCGCACTACTTTTACTGCCCACGTGGACACTTTGAACCGCTGCGGTTCCCACCGTCTGGCTGATTCATGGATGCACAGTTTGATTTCAGTCAGCCAGGTACTTTGCTTTGGTATTAGCCCCTGCAGAGCGATGTATTGATCTTCCTTTTACTCTCTCTGAAACAATGCCCAAGTTTAAAATAGAATAATGTAGGCTCAATTGTGCGGCAAACACAAACCATCCCCCATGTTTTAATTAAATTAGCTTTTGCCTCACCAGAGACTTCGCCGGTAGCAACGAGAGGTGACAAAGAAGATCATCTTCAAAGGTTACTTCCCAATTTTTTCTTTCTTATTGCCTTTCCTCTCACAACCAGTACAAGTTCATCTGTGTCCTGCGGCCATGATCAAAATATTTGAAGGGGACTTAAATCACATCAATGAAGCATTTTTATATAATTTCAGCACATGAACTGAATATTGAGAATGACATAATTTCTCAATAATCACATTGGTGTGTTTAATATTTCATGATTAGAAGCCATAAGAGATTTGTAATACCATCTAATGCCTTATTACGTGGATAGATGTCTGGTCTCTGGAACACATTGTGACTTTAATCAAGCAACAGTGAAAAACAAAAGTGAATGAAACGTGGAGAATCAGAAAACTGCCTCGTGCTGAAATCGGTTCTTATACAGCACATACATGACCACGAAAGAATGGAATACTTGTATTCTGAAAAAGCCTGTAATTAATAGAAATGACATAACGATGTATTATTATTTGGTCTCACTGTGTTCATCAAACCATGATTTTAAGGCTACTGAAGTTGAAAAACTTGGATGAAATTCACCTTTCAAACATCTGGACAGAGAGCTGCCACGTTTGGACCCTGTGGACTCTAAATGACCCAGTGGGAGATCTCCCAAATATGTCCTGCTGTTTATTAGGGGCATCCAATCACTATAGCAATCATCTACCACATTTTATTCCTGAGGTGTTATTGGAGCGATCAATCTTGTCCTGGGTCTACTGGTTTATGCAGTCACCTGCCGGCCAGTTGGCAGCTGTCCTGGACTGAGGCGATGGCGCTCACTAGTCTGTTTGGTCAGGTCCTCGGCAGCCGAGGCAGGAGGTTAATTAAGCAGATGTTGGTAAACAAGCAGGTCATTGATGAAATGAATCTGCACCTCAGTAGAAAGAGATAGTATCTTAACTGCTGCTCATATGAGCACATAAATCTGGTGTCAGATATGAACGCATATGGCAAAAGAGCCAACATGTGGCAAATGGCTAGCTTAATTTATCTTCAATAGCCTTCGCTGTGCTGCCAGAATGAAGCGTTGCCATGGCAACAAAGTAGCTACTCTGGAAAATAGTTGAACTACCCAGTCAGTCAAATAAATCAATGTTTTTTTTTTTTGTGGCATTGCCAATAAATGTGGCCATCAAAACTTTTAAATCGAAAATCCACTGTTGGATATAAAATAACTCGTGCAACTATAAATAAACTCTGCGTGCCCCGCCCACTCACACACAGTGGTTGGTAGACACTCGCATAAAGCTGGAGACAATTAGATATTGACTCCAACATTTGAATGAGAAATTCCTGGAAATATGGGGACTCTTTCTGAATGCTTTCCAGAACCTGTGAACCCTTGACTGAGGTGCAGTTTTACTACATGTTGCTTCACTGATCCACACATTGGCGGGTCCTTAGTGTGAGTGGTGGAAAACAACTTCTGTCATCCACTGGTTGTGACTGGGAAAGGATTGTTTTGCTGTGTTTGGTTTTGTCCTTTTTTTCTCTTTTGAAAATACTGGCTGTAGTTGTTATGTTTTGGTTTTCTCTGTTTGTTTGTTGTTTTTTTTTTTTTTTTCTTACTGCGCCTCTGTTGATATTTTTGGTTGGTATCCACCTCTGACTTTTACTGCTGTCCATGGACTGAGCAGCACTGCACTTTATGTATGCCATTTTTTAATTTAAATTTTAATAAAAAGATTTTGACTATAAATAAACTCTGCGTAAAATAATCACACATCCAACACTGGATGGCTACAAGGAATGAATCTCTATGGTAACGATACAGTCCACCTTCGAGAAGGTACAACGTACAGCTGCATCCAGCTACCTTTGTGATTACAAAATAAACAGGACCCACCTTTCATAATGTGTTTGCACGTTAACTCCCATCAACCAAACAGGTGCAAGTCAACCTAGTCATGGTGTTTTCCTGCCTCCCAGCTTATAATACAGCTAAAGAATGGCATATGCAGTCACTCTGTGTTGTACTCCAGATTTTTTTTTAAAGTTGATCTAATTTTTCATTGCAAGTATAACATATGATCATACTACAAGTCACACTTTAATAGATACGCTATTCCATACACCTGCAACTTGCATCAGCTCCCCCGATGTGACAAAGCATTGCAGAGACAGGGTGTGCTTTTTTTTTCTTTTTTTTTCCCCCCAATGGATGACAGTCTCCGTCTCTTTCTCTAACCAGCTGTTTGTGTTAATTGCTTCTCCACTTGCAACTGTCAATCTAACATGGCACCATCCTAAATGCTTATGAATTGATGACAATAACGGTAATCAGCAGAGACAATGGAGTGAGATTACAGACCGAAAAGGTCGATTTCTTCTCCATAACAGGAGCGTACAGAGGAATGAGAAAGGGCTGTGTCTCTTAAAAAAGACAGGATTTTCATTATATGCTAAACAAACACAACAGCTGTAAAATTAATCCTAAATGGGGAATATAGCTTGCACTTAGACCATCTGGCATGGGGGGGCATATTAAAATGAAGACTGAATTGGCCAACTGAAACTGATGTGCACACACTCCGGATGAGGCTTCTCTGTTGGAATGGAGGTATTGAACACAATTTGAATGCTGACTAATAGAGGCTTTCATCGTGGCAATTTTAAGAGAGGAAACGATAGTGCCCTCTGTCTGGTCCTTTCATAATACACCCTGCCTTTGCAACAATTGCTGCCAAAGAGACAAAAACATCAACTACATATCATTATGCAGACTGAAATGAATGAACTCCTGTCTTGAGATGGGAAAATTAACAAAGGAGTGATGGAGACGTTCGCCGTCTACTTTAGTGAAAAAAGAAGAGTGCAGTGCGTTCAGTAATCATTTAAAGTGTCACTCTTCAGACTGCTGCCTGACCTCTCTTGCTTCTCAGAAACCAAAAATACCAGTTTGATAAACAGAGAAATCTTCAGCTGACGTCGCCTCACATTCAGTATTGTAAACCTGGTAGATCACAAATGAATATTGCATACGATGTGCTTCCTCACACGGTGTTTCACTTTGTTCTCCACCCTGCCAGGCAGACACAAAGAAGCAGAAGATTGGGTTTGGCCCATCAAGGACATAATGGTGCTGGTGGAGGAATATTAGATCTCAGCTACAGCTGGGGTACAACGAGCATGTGGCTTCTCCACGGGGACTAACTTCTAGCACCTAATGCAATCAGCCCCACAAATCACACATACGTCCTGGTTTGTGTATGTGTGTGTGCGAGTGAGCAAGTGCCCACGCACACATGCACACGGCACAGGACACAAAGACTTCTCAGCGTGTCTTGCCGTAAGTCAAATCATCATCACTCAAATCTGATTTGGGTCCAGAGTGTTCTGACTGCAATTTCCTTTATTAAAACCGTCAGACATTCAGTCCTGCTCAGCGCTTCTGGGTCACACAGCATTTACTGTCTGAAGGGCAGTCTGGGGAGGGACGGGGGGGTTGTTGGAACTGTTGGGGGTGAAATGCAGGCGATGTTAATTGGAAATCTGTTTAATGACGGCTTTAATGGTGACACACAGAACTCTGGAAGGCCACAAGTGGACACAATTCACTCATTTGACTGGTAAACAGGACAATAAAAAATGTGAGTGCATCTGTCAGCTTCGAATTGGTGACACAGTTAGACGTGATCCGACAACAAGAGTTGGACTGTCTTGCGCTCATATCAGGCACCACACTCACCCTAACATTTTGCATCACTAATGCTGTTGGCAAGTTTGTACTGCATGAATTAAACAAGTAAATAAAAGAGTCTTTGTCGGTGTATCCACAATTAGAAACTAAGATACCAGACAAGAAAAGCACTGTTCCTTTGATTACTGTATAAATGTGACCATCTGGAAACGTCCTTTTACTTAATAATTTCTGAAGTGACCACTGACCTTCAGCAACTGTGCATTTTCACGATCAAAAAGACCTTCTGTTTTACTGAGACAAGAGATCATTTTCTGGGTAAACAAAACAAAATGACCCCATCACTTTATAATCATACAAAGCACACAACAACCCCTGAAAAGTGACAGCATTTCATATGCATCCAATCCCATGTGCCAGAATGCCCATCTGTTGTTGTAAATTATGGATGAGCCATTAAATTTTTATCCACTTTAAATGTCTTCCATTTTTTAATTATGACACATTGAAATATGTGATCTTCAGAAATTAGATTTTTAATTTCTAATCTGAAATGTGCAAAACCATAGAGCATGTCTTTGCAAAGCGAAAAGGGTCTGCAGAGTGCAGGAATTCAGATCGACAGCAGCTCCTGCTTATTCTGTACATAAATGCTGCCACCTGGTGATATATTACAGGCACCCCATGTGCGTTCAGCAAAAAAAAAAAATCAGTGGAGGCATCAGACAAAGATCTGATCTGGGCTTCAACGCCATAATCATCACATGCAACATTTCCGATTTCAATAGGAGTGCTGACCATACAGACAAGAACAGTCAGAGCAGTAAAGGCCATGTAGTTTGAACACACACACACACACACACACACACACACACACACACACACACACACACACACGCCTTTCTCTTTTGCTTGCACATCAATCAAAATGGCTGCTTTGGGAGGTAGGGTTAATGGTATTATTTGTCTTGCCAACGAAGGACGTGAGCATGCATGCCTATTGGATGTGATGTCTTTATTAGCAGACACGACAGCAGCCAACTCACTAGTCTCTCCTCCATGTGGAGTAATGCCAACCTGGTTAAAACCCTCGGGGTTGTTTAACCAACACACACACAGTGTAAACAGCAACTGAGTCAACGCACTTATCTGGAGTGAAAACAACATTGTCACCGCAACAGTTTCTCACATTCAAAAAGGAGAAAGAATAGCATTTTGTTTTGTGGTGCAGTACTGTGTTCAGGCAGCAGGGGAGTGGCTGTGAAGTTGTCTCTGTAGGGATCAGTTGTTGAGATATGAATACTTATCTAACAATTAGGTGATGGAGACATTCCCATGTGTAGAAATCAAGCTAGCTGTGCCTCCGTGACAATCTTAACACATGCTTGTTTGGGCTGCAGTTTATGGCGAGGAGTGTGCACCCTGCTGGTAGGTTTTCTCTGTTATGTCCCAGCTCATCAGTGCAAACCAGTTTACTGTGTATATCGGGGTGTATTACGTGTCTACAGCTGATGGTTACAGTCATCAAGATGATCAAAATCACGAATAGTACTGCTATAAATGTGCTGTGAAATCACTTATAAAAACTATTTCCTTGATGAACAGGGGAAGAAAAAGCACGTCCGGAAATGTGTATGAATTCAAGGCTGTTGTGATGGAGACAGATGTAGCTTCCTGAAATGAGATTGAGATCGCACTCTAGTTACTTACTATCCCAAAAGTCTGTTCGATCTAAAGTGTGGACATCAGTCCAAACAGGGATAAAGCTACAAGGAATCTGGTGACGATGAGATAACAAACTATTTACCATTGCTTTTACAGCTAAAATGACAAATATTAGATATTTTACGTTCATGTAACAGTGAATTACCATAGAAATGGCCCCTTACATGTGTGAGGACCAAAGTAGGTAAACGGGGACTGGCGTTGTTAATCCTGTTAGTTTCTCCGTACCCCTGAGCAGCTCCTGCCACCAGCTCCCATCCTGGGAGGACGGGCACAATAATAACCCTGAGACACTCCGATGCGCATTCTCAGAAATTCTCAATGCTGCAGGCGCAAAGTCAGGCTGTGAAACTTACATCTCATTCCTCCTGGTTAATATGCAACCTTCTATTTTTACCTTTCCCTTTTTAATGGTAGTCGAGTGCAGTAAAAACAGATGCTGCTGATTGTTGGACCACTGACTGGGAGGAAACCAAACGACATACTGCAGATTTTCATATTGCAGCCAGGAGGTCATTTTTCAGCAATAGAAAACTTTTTATTTTTTTTATTTTATGAGGCCAACAGGAAACTTAACACTGCTTCAGCTTTTCCTATGGTCCCAGTTTGAACAAAGTTGACATAGAAACTGAAACAATTGCACAATTATACAGAACATATGATGATTCCTGGCGTAGGAAGTAATATTTACATATAATTAATACCATATATCTATTTCCTTATTTTTCAGAGATCAATCACTGATGTAAGTGATGTGAAATTGACCATGTTTGAAAACAGTACACCATAGTATTGCGTGATCCACAGGGGTAAAAAAGTGGAGTAAGAAAGCAATAAAAGATGTCACCCAGGAAAACTCCAGGAATCTATGTTGTTGACTGATAAATCTAACGGCTGTCAGCGCACATACAGTCACTCAGACACCTTTTTATGCTGTTCTTGTTTTGATGTCAGCCGTCACGTCGCACAAGTGGCAAATGCTTTAAAACAGGTCTGAGCTTAAACGCGAGCTGCTCATCTTTCATGTCTAAGCTTTGTCTCGGCCGAATTTAAACATTGTAGCAGGATCTAGCCTATTTCATTTGCATTTGATAGTTTCGTGATCATTTATTTGCTGTGGATACTTTTTTTTTTTCAAGCACGGTTAGTAACGTTATTTATATCAGCATGCACATTTGCAGTTAGATGGATTGTGAAACCAAAGCCATTAGTTGATAATATGCTGTCTGTTTCTCGCTGTTACTCATCTCTAAATTGCATTAATGTGGCACTCTCATCGGGGAAACTGTTTGTCTTCCTGTCTCCTTGTGTGTGTGTGTGTGTGTGTGTGTGTGTGTGTGTGTGTGTGTGTGTGTATTTGGGCATTGTTCTGGTTCCTCTTGGGAAACACTGTTAATATGTCTCTCATGTCAATTTTATGAAACTTTATGCCAAACTGGAATTTCAGTTCAATATTAAAGGTCTAAACAAGAGCCCATGATTGAAGTGCTTTCCCTCAAACTCAGTGTTTACATTCACACCCCCATTATTCACCGACAATCCAGCCTGGGGGCATAACGTAGCACCCACATGATGGTATATACAGCGAAACAAAAGGAATGCATATGGCTATCAAAACCTATTAAATAAAAAAAACAAATGTACTTTGGGTTCTATAATACATGTCATTAATGGTTTTTTTTTTTGTATCTTAATCATGTCATTCTGAGAGACTATAATTTAAAGCTAAATCTGTATCCACTCAAAACAAAAGTCCCAAAACATAATTAGTAATGTTACTAAATCTAATTTAAGGCAGATATAAAATATGAAAAAGAGCTTCTCAGAACAAAGACTACGAAATTAAATCTGTGTGTCCATTTGTGCACAAACTGTGTGATGCATTAGGCAGTGTTCCCATTTCCCCCCACGGCCGCTGTGTTGCAGAGTGAAGACATATGGCTGTTTATGTGTCCTGCTACCCCACCCTGTGGTCTGTCTTTGACATGCTCCTACTGTCTCGGCATAAAAGGAAGTCAGACAGAGAAGGAAGAGGAGCAGAGGGAGAGCAGAAAATGGGCTGACCCCGATCACACTGGTGCCACATTCACTGTAATTTCTGCTCACTTTGTGATTTATAAAGCACAAGGAGGTGAATATTTTATTGTAATGCATCTGGGTTAATATTGTAGCTTGGGGTCCAAAGCATTAAGGGAGCATGAATCCACCGAGTTTGTTTTGCCAGGGTCTAATCAATCAGGGCATACGGTGGGTGGAACAGCTTGGAAAAGAGCTCTGTTCTCATTATCCAGATAAATCATACATCCCATATTATAAATTACACAGCAACCCCGGGCTCCATTGTGCCAACCATCATTCCGTGAGTAAGAAAGGGGTAAATATTTGGGTTTGTGTTAAAATGTGGGTAATAGAAAAGGCTTAACAGGGCCAAATTGTTTGTAGGAGGCAACATGAAAATGTTGGGTATCCTTTATTCCATTATAAGGTCTTCATTATGGAAACTGAAGGCTTTGAGGTGAGATGGACTCCAGAGGGAAACCAGCCCAGCACATAATATAAATGTTACAGTATTGAGGGAATATGGAATGTCACACATAGAATTACATTTTCACTTTCCCAATTTATTGCTGTGCACTGCCTCAAAACTCAACTTGACAGGCAAACATAATTTTGTGAGCAAATTCCTTCAAGCAATAATAACAATACCTTTGTTTTGTACTAACCAATAGAAGTCCATCTTGTTTTGCTGCTGCATTGGTAAGAAGCTTAGGCATGTTATTTTTAGTCACTGACAGGATGGGAGACAAAAAGCTGCACTTTTCATAAGCTAAAGCTCATCCCATGTTTACAATATGTCTCAGAAGAAAGGAATTATTACTAGCGTTCTTATGTGTTGAAAAAAAAGTGTCTTCATATGAAACCAAATAAAAAAACGTACAAAATTTGGATGTCAATACAAGAGAAACTATTCCTGATGGCAATTCCAGTCATTAACTTTCACTACTCACCCATGCTGCTCTTGCACACTTGTACACTTGACATGGACCATAACGGCACTCAGTGAAACGCAGGTTGATTTAGCTTGAACATCTAGTAACAGACTCGCACACCTTCCAAAAAGAAGTCTCACACATTTTTGTCAGCACACCTTTGCTGACACATAGCTCAGATGAAAGCTGCACTCCACAGTCTCATGTCAAACCTTTGGAGGGAACGTGTTTCTGTAGCTCTCGATTTATTTTTCTTTTATAAACAGCTACGAGTGTTGTCTTACCACATCTGGTAGGTGGCCAGGACAAATAGGCAGCACTAAGTTGTATTTTAGGAGTCATCATTCCCCGAGTCTAACCCCGACCACAATCGTATTTGTAGCTACAGTAATAGCTAGCTAAGGCTGGCCACATGACAACGCACAGGCAGAGAGATCTTCTAATATGTCCGACGGCTAACCAGACTTAACAAACCCACTCATCAAACTCAAAGGGCAGCTGGTTTCATCATAAGGTGATGTAATGCAAACTACTTACATGACACGGCATTAATTAATCGCCTCATGCATTCAACTGTGTTGTGTTCCTATGTTTGCTTCACAGTGACTTTATAATCCTCGCTCTGCGTATGCCTACGTTTACACTGGCACAGGAGTACAAACTCAGCAGTGAGGGAAACAGGGAATCAAGCCAGGGACGCAAGGGTAGCAAATGTGTTGATCATCTGGTGAAATGACACTAAGCTTTGTCAATCATCACATATACATACCTCAGCTATATTTTTTTAATCGTTCCGGTAAGAAAAAGAAAAAGAAAAAAAAACACTTCTGGCAAACATAACAGCTTGCAAGTGTTGTTTAATATCAAAATGCAAAGCTTCGATATGAAGTACATAAAACCCACATCTGCTAATGTGTATTTAAGTGTGTGTTTGTGTGCATGTAGCAAAAGGCATGTGCTCATGTGTATTCATGTGGTTGTGTATGGCAGTTCATGAGATATTTTTTGAAGAGTTTTTATTTTTTTCCACAGTGCCAGTCAGGCAGTAGGAGCAGGAGGCAACTGTGGAGGAAGGGAGCTTGTCAGAGCTGTCTCACTGGGTGATGTTAATATGGCAATGCTAAGCTGGCACAGGACTTAAGCAGCTTACAAAGTACAGGGAAATAAACTTGATGATTCCACAGCAGTTTGCAAGACTTTTTAAATCCTAAAGAGTTTAAATACACATCCCACCTCATGCTGGCCACATGACAACTTGGCTGATCAAAAACTTGCACACTTCAATGCATATGTATAGTTCCGATCACATATCAAACTAAAGACGTTTAATTGTTTTGGATGTTGTCTGATACACTGATGCTCCTTTTTTCCACTGGCTGCTTCAACGGCCTGCTTTTCCAGTTGATATCTGGTTTCCATTAGGAATCAATATTCATCTGGGTCATGGCAAATCCCTCAATTAACTCGGAGGGAAAAATCAACTCCACATCAACGTATCTGTGTAGTCTCTTTTAACAGATCTCCCTTTGGAGGATGAAAACATAAAAATAATAAACATGGTGGCCTTGCAAAACAGGATCAAGGTCCAAAGACCTGATCAATAATAATTGGCAAACGCATCTAAGCAACCAGCATTGTTTCTCACCGACCAGTAAATCCCCACCACAGACCCAGTTGACCCAGGTCATACGTTTTTCTCAGGACACAGCAGATCAGGCACTATGCCATGAATTCTTACTGATTGCTATTAAAGCTATCCATCACTCAAATGGCCCCCATACTTCTTGTGAAATGTAATTCCAAATGTTAGATACTATATGGAGAATACTATATGTCCATCATTGTTCAGTGATCTGATGTCATATTGGCCTGTAGTAGCTGATGTTTTATTGTTTAAGCGTGATGGTTTTATGGATTTTCTGTCAGTTTGTTGGATATCAGCAGTGACCCGGAGATCAACCTTGTCAGAACTGGGGTCCAGTGACGGCAGTTCCCTCAGCCGACCCCGCCACTGAAAAGTCCACCCCCTCCTCTTTCGCCCTGCAAACCCGCAATCCCTAACCATCTGCTTGCCTCTCAGTGTCAGTAGATTGCAGTCGCCCATACTTTCACCCAAATTTCTCCTGTAATGATAATACCCCCAATAACAGTCCTAATCCCAGCACGCCGAGCTGCTCAATTACAGTCTTTAGGAGGATGGGATTAGGAGCAGCGATGGCAGGAGGGGAGAGGAGGGGGCAGCGCCAGGATGGTGGAATGAGTCGAGCTGAAGGGTGATGAGGTGGGGGCTGGGGGTGGGGTGGTGGGAGAAGGGAGAAGGGAGGAAAAGGATAAGGGGAGGAGAGGCTGCTTTTTACTGCCATGAAAGGCTGCAGATGAAGAGACAG
This sequence comes from Embiotoca jacksoni, assembly GCF_022577435.1. Taxonomy (NCBI): domain Eukaryota; kingdom Metazoa; phylum Chordata; class Actinopteri; family Embiotocidae; genus Embiotoca; species Embiotoca jacksoni. The sequence continues at coordinate 4,396,693 of NW_027185379.1, read as the reverse complement.
GCACAGCAGCAGTGGGTAAATCCCAAATAGCCTGTCACCAGCCGACAGCGCACTGGAGCGTGTAGAGCACAGAACAGCACAGCAGACTGGCAGACTGGGTTGAGCCAGGCTAGAGGGAGAGGGAGGAGGTTGTCTGGTGGGGCTGTAGGAGATGTTAAGGGTTGGCCAATTTGACTCTGGCATGGAGACAGGAGATCGGAGAAAAATACATCAGGTGACGGAAACATGGGACAGGGTGGCCTGGGTCATGATTTCAAGCTTGGCTCATAAACATTTCTCTCTGATTGTGGCAGAGGGGCTGAGGGAAGAGGAGTAGAAAGATGACAGGGAGAGAATGAGAAGGAGTATGAAAGAGGCAGTCGTATAGAGAGAAAGCAGGAAAAGTTGAGCTCAGAAAAAGGCAAGGGGCTTATGTCTCCACACTGGCATTTACAGAATCCAGGTCCAAATAAACATCCCTCTTCCTCATCCTTTTAGTTGTGGAAGTTGATTGAGGGTGCTGGCAGGCAGATGAGCCATAATCAACTAACCATCACAAGAGCAGCCATCTCACACAGCGTCACTGCCAGCCATGCAAGGGATCCTGCAGCCAAGTGACAAATCTGGGTTTGCAGAGCAGATTATGTTTACACACACGTCAGTGTTCACAGTGTTTCTGTACGCTGAACACGTCAGTAAACTTTCGAAAGGTAATCATCATTTGAAACTCATAATGATCATGTTCTACTCGACAGAAAGAGATTCACAGTGAGATATCATGACGGGGAGAAATAACAATAATAATAATAATAACTTCATTTATATAGCACCTTTAAAAACAGAGTTTCCAAAGTGCAGAGAAGCAAAGCATAGTCATACAAAATGTCAATACCGGTAAACATTTAAGAAAACAGGAGGCAAAAAAGACCATACCATAAAGGTAATAAATACAACAAAACCGAACAAGTAACCAAAATGAGCAAATGGAATAGAAAACAAACAAATAAATAAATGAATAAAATAAACAAACAAAAACAGGGGAACAAAAGAACTGCATAAAAGGACATAAAAGGATGACATCACTTAAAAGCAATTCTATATAAAAAAAAAAAAAGTGTTTTAAGAAGTGATTTAAAAGAAGTCAATGATTCTGCAAGCCTTATGTCCTCAGGTAGAAAGATGGTCATCCAGCCTTTGTGGAATTTTAGCAAGCATATTTGTATCCAGACTAATAACAACATTGTGCCAACCACATTATACCAGTTTGACTGTAAATAATTCAGTTGTGTCATTTCTAATAACCTAAATGTAAAATATTTGTTACATTGAAAAAAACTTGTTTTCGCTGAACCGTGGTCAGTATCTCCGAGCGTTCAAGAATTCAATGTTTACATTACGGTAAAATAAATATTCTGCTCTCTGAGCCTTTCATCTGATTTCATATCCAGTTTTCTGCTTGTGCTCTGCTGCAATCTTCCTCCACTGAATCAAACTTAGTGCCGCTGAGCTGCATAACACTTCATCTTCTGTTTATGACAGTAAGTCACAGCATCTTCTGCTCACCAACACACAACACTGATCAAACTGATGCATAAAGCATTTTAAATACCCAATTCTTAGGCCTGAGAGATATTTGACAACCAATAAAAATTATTGTTATTAATGCCAAATTTAAAAAAAAAGAAATAAAGAAATAGCTTTTTCTAATGACCACTTCATGAACTTGTCTTGCAATTAAATAAGGTTGAGGGACTGCATGCACCAATATTACAATCCAGGTTTTCTGTTAAATTAAAGTCTGAAAACCAAACCCAAAGGGTATTTTTCACCAGTTATGTTGGCGCCACAATCACCAGAGCTGATGGCCCCCATTGAATTAAATGCTTCATCCACCTGTCGAACACTGACGCTTGTCAGCAGCGACCCAGAAGCGGGCCGGCACTCAGCGATGGCAAATATAGGTGCAGAGTCTATTTTTGACAGACGGCGGACTAAGATCACAACAAGTTGAACAAAACAGGTCGACTGGACAGGAAGTCAGACACAGAAAAACAAAGAGCATCCAGTCATTTTTCAAAATAAAACAACCATGTGCAGACTCTTGATTGTACAACACATCACTACATATCACCGTCTACCCCTGCAGTCTTTCAATTAGAACAAGAAATGCATTCTCCTCCTGCTATAGGCATTTCATGTGAAATAAGTTCAAAATAATTTGGAGTATTAATTGTTTTTAATGATTAGAACAAAGTAAGCTTTATTAACTTGGTCTGTAGGCTACGGCACAAAGTAGGAAATAACAACAATAAACACAAAACAGACACAAAAGAAACCATTTAACAAAGTTTACCTGCTCGAAGCACAAAAATCAAGAAAACATGAGCAAACCAGGAAGTACAAAAAACAGGCAGACAAAACGCTTCGCTTCCGAAACGCCTCCGGTGTGTTATGAATCCGCGCAGAAGACAGCTAAAATGACACAAACAATTCAACTTGGATAACTAACTAAAAAAAAGGTACAGGAACTACACAACCGTTCAGTCCAAAGAAATAACTGACATGTAAAAAGTGTGGAGTTCCCTTTTAAGAAAGAAGTTACAATACGCTTACAGTTTAACCATCCACTGCATCTTAGTGAAGCCATCTGCAATCATGCTTAGGGCTTATCCGAGGTGAAACAAGAAGCAACAGTGGGTCAAACAAACGCTGAATGAAATGTTTCCCCTACAGAGGAAGAGTCTTTTTCTGTCTAACGTCCTCCACAGGGAACCTTCATGTTCTCTTGTCAAGTTCTGTTCCGTTGATTCTCCCACTGATCCAGCATAGTACTCGTGTCAAGCCCAAAGTACACATACAGGCAGACCCTGGTCAACAAAGCTGTGGCTACCAAAGCATGACGTGAAAAAAGAAAACAACCCCCCCCCCCCTCCCTCTCCCCTCAACCAAACAAGTGAAACAGCTGAGCGCCTGATAAAACTGATAAAGTGGCTTGATCAGCTACCAGTGGTGGTCAGCGGTCCAGAGTAGTCACAACACTTTGAGTAAAAATGGAAGGTTTTGTTCACCAGAGAGATTTTCTTTCACTGGTTGAAAAAAGTTGAAGGCAACGTTAAAACGTGTTTATTTATTGTGTAAAGAAAATGAATATGGGCTGAACACCATTACCAGTCTTGTACCAGACCCACATGTCAGTAGCATTATCAGGCTGAAAAATCCTTGATTGATTGATTGGGCCATAAGTTTTACAAGGAATAACACGAGGTCATATTGGCTGTTAAACAGTCCAAGAAACACACTGTGTACAACTGAGTTTGTTAGATACTGTACTAGAAGAAGTCTGTGAATTAAGTGGGATGAATTTATGATTGATTGATATATTTATTATTCTTTATGATGGATTTGTAGATGACTTATAATAGGCTTTGATATTTATTGCCACGGGCATAATAAAATATAATTACAAAGTGTAGCAATAGCACTTAAACATAAAGGGCTACCAATATAATTATAAGGGACTTGGGAATTACAAACTCATAAAATAATGATGTGATGTACAAGCATAATGATTACAACAGCAACATGGTGCAAAAGTCAAGTCACTTTGTGTCTAATAATAATCCCAAATACGGACCTTTAAGCCTGGGTCAATCCCATGACCTCATCTGTTACTAATTTTCTATCATGCTTTTCAAATCTCAGTGAATTAATTTAGGACAATTTGTCTAAAGCTACCAACTCCTTCACAAGCTTTGAACCATGAAATCCACGGTCCTGGTTTGAATTTGTCATTCAGTTCTTTTGGCAAACTGATTCAACTAATTCACTTTTAAATGTTTTACCAATTAGAAACTGATTTTCACATTGTGTTCTTACAGGGAGCCCTTCCAATCAGAGGGCCATTGTATAAACAGTGGACAGAGTTAGGACTCCTGATCGAGGGTGATGGAAGGGGGCAAATTCATAGTCAGCCTAATTAATCCACAGATACCTCTGATAGCTACACAGGGAGGGGTCATGGGGAGTTGCCTTGGTGAAGCCCCGGCCAGAAAAAGCAGGCAGACTTGATTATGTTCCAGCAGACTGCTCTATCCCAGCAAAACCAGCATAGCATTAACAGAGTTTAGAGTGTGAGGAGCAACTGGTGCAGCATCTGGCTCCCATGTTTACATGCAAAGGGACAAGATTAATGGATTGAATTAGCATACTTATGTAAGGACCAAACAAGTGTGCATTCCAATTACTTCCATAGCCAAGACCAGCTAACTTCCTTTGTCTTCTGCTTAGCTGAGAGTGGAGGGAGGGTCAGTGCCATCCTGACAGCAGAATAGAGAAAGGGGGAGCTGGTCAATTATGTCAGCTGTCTGGCTTTATTTTAGTGTGACAACATCATGCAAATTCCCACAGAGACCACAAGGAACATGGACACAGGCTCTGAGGCACAACCCAGTGATGGTAATACTATTCTTAACATTCATAACTCCTACAGTCTCCAGCTTAGGAGGACAGAGGGAGAGAGATATATATCAGTGCAGGTTTGTGAATACATCAATCTCACAGTACTGTCAGAGCAACACGTTTCGCAACAAGGACAAGTGGTGTCACATGTTCACTAACAGCAGGATTCTAAAGGACAGACAGATGGATGTGTTGTCAGTCAGATCAAGGGCAAATTATGCAGCTTGTATCATTTAATAATTACCTGTGTGGATGTGTATGTAGAAAAAGCAAGATGCTGATAACCTATCTTAACGCTGATGAACAGATTGTGAGAGATACTGTTGTTCCACATGAGACAGTACACCTGTTGGAGACACAAGAGAGGAAACGTCTCTCTTTTAAGACCTGGCAGTTCTAGCTGGAGGTGAATGAGCCGTGCATCTGTGCTCGTGTAAGCTGGAGGTTCGGTGCAGGTTTCTGTGTGGCATGTCTCTACCGAAAACAGACAGCAGCTTCTTCACATGTGGTGACATGGCTCATTACTGTGGGATCCGGCACACTGTGATGGGCCCAAACATTCGGTAGGGCATTTTACAGGCGAAAGCTGCCACAGTGGAATTAAACAAGGTGAGAGATACCACTCACTCAGCTACAGCAACTGAGAATGGAGAAACAGAAAACACTATTGCAACAGGTCAGGGTAGGGCCATGTGAAATAATCTGCTAATATTGTTGAATATCTGTTCACATAACAAAACATAAAAACACAGCAAAGGGATAAAATTATTATTATAAAAAAAAATAATCTTCTTTAATGACAACAAATGAAAGTCTTCACCGATATAAAAATCCCAAATCCATTTGTTAGTTTTTAAATAATACTTGTTTGCAAATTCTTATTCGGAAAATAATAATCAAGATAATTTTGTTGAGAATGTTGAATTTGGTGCTGAAACTTACATTCATTATTAATTAATCTAATGATAAGTTTCTCAAGTAGATGTTTGGACTATAAAATATAAGACAACAGTGAAAAACGAAGGTCACATCTTCCCGGGATATAATGTAACAAATGTGGAAATCTGAAGACAAATGGATTCACAGCTAGAATCGGATTTTACAACATGCAATGGAATTTATGCTGTGTTCAAATGGGGTCGTATTAACCGTGTACACCAGAAGAGTCCATATGAACGGCCCCCTCGTGGTATTCACAACATTGGAACTCAAAATTCTCTATAAGCCTCGAGTTCACGAGTTGTGACGTGTTTGCTGTCGTTTACGGAAATGACCATGGTTCCTTTTTTTGTTGGATTTTAAGCTAATATATTGGAATTTAGTCATGTCGAGTTTATTTGCATCTCCTCTTTTCCTTCTGTGCCTGCATTACGTTACCCCCCGTTAGCTTGCTAAGTTGTTAGCCTTTGGGGCTTCTAGACACTCTCCATGTTGCTGTTGCCTAGCAACAGTGTTTTTATAACTTAACCACTTGAACGCCACGCATACAGTGCACATGAATTCCCATGTTTTAACCACGAGCTTACAAATACCATTTGGAGCATGAGTCATCTTGCTTTCATTATTGTTTGTATTTATTATGTGATTTTATCTAAATTATCAGTTGTTTGGTGAGAAGCCTGTACCAACTTGTTTAGGACTTAAACATAAAGTTTAGCACTTGTACTTTCTGAGTTATTGGTTCCAGCTTGGGACTCTACAGTAAGGACTTGGGACTCTGTCCCATCTCTGCAGTTTGTATTGTCTGATATTTTGCATCAAAAATGATTTCAGGGACTAAGGTCTTTGGTGTTTTAAGTTTTATAAATTTTCATCCAATGACAATGTACACACTGTTCTTTCATGTGTGTATAATTGCATGTCAATTCTGAATTCTGTTTTAGATATTCATACTCTCACGGGTGTAACACAATAATGATTTGACCTCCGCTGGGTTCATGGAAGATGTACAACTGCTGTTATAGAAGCCAGGAAGGTCGGCCATGTGAAGTCATGCATTTTACATGTCCAGTGGCTCCGGATTCTGAGAACAAACGTAACATACTGATGACCTGATTGTTAGCAACACCAGGAATAGTAGAAATAACAGCCCACATGACATAAAAGACGTCAAATAGCACCAGATGCTGCTTTATATAGTAGCTACATTGTTCAATTGCCAAATGCACTTCTGAATCACCGCAATAAAGACGTATATCATAACAAATGTCAACAGTGAATACACCTCATAAGATATTTCACATTTCTGTGAAATATAGGAGATATTCAAACATACACGGGATGTAATAAAATAACAGGGTGGACATTGATGGTGACTCCATCAGAGAGGAGGCTGTATGACTTCATCCCTGGTTGCTCAGATGGCAGGCTGACTACATGTGTTTGAGTGGAGCAGTAGTTCTGGGAAATGTAATGTCACGAAGTTCATCAGTCTCAACCCACTGTAGGCAGCACAACAGGAGCGAAAAAAAGCACTAGAAAATCGTAAACACGACAAGATGCCACATTGGTGTTTCACATCATCTCAACAGCACACATTAAATCCCACACACGCACACACACACACACACACACACACACACACACCTCTGTATCAGCATCTTCATCACACACGGGCATCCGAACCCACCACAAACATTGCTCGGTACAAGCTGTACCTTTAACTTTTCCAACACTGTTGACATCCGCTGCGCTTGAATACTCGACTGAGCTTTCAAAGGTCTTGCTGCATTATTGAATACCTTGGATTTTAAATGAAATTCTAAAGCATTCCACATGCTTCTGTGTTCCCCTGGTTATCTCACCACTTTTATACACAGTTTAGGTCTTCAATTATCCATCCATCACAAACTATTTGTATAATAACCTCATAGTAACTCCACAGCATCTTGCCTACCTACTACGTAGTGTGAGTAATGCTAACATTCATTCATCCGATCGGAGAATCCCATGAAAAGCTCAAGGACTGGTCAGGTTGTCGAGTGCATGTCGCATGTACATGGATGTAAAGATGTGTGCGTCCATGTGTGTCTACAACTGTGCGCATCTGTGGTCTTGTACATCTCTTCCTGTGTGTGCATACTTGACAATGCAGCGCCACATTGAAATAAATGACGCCTACATTCTGCCCCACCCTGCTCACATAACGAACGTTGCAAGAATCCAGTAACTGGGTCAGCAACGTAAACATGCTTAAACACAAGCCCTATCCTCCATGTTGCTTCCACAGACAAGATGTAGAGTGACACTGGAGATACAACTCTGAAATATGGATGCATTGGGACGCAGTCCATAATCCCAGTACCCAGAAACGGGGTGTGTGTGTGTGTGTGTGTGTGTGTGTGTGTGTGTGTGTGTGTGTGTGTGTGTGTGTGTGTGTGTGTGTACATGTGTGTATAGCTATAGTAAGGATGATGGACAAGGGAGAAAGTACCAAGAGTAGAGGTTGTTATCAGGGATGAGAAAGTGAGTCGGGTGAGTCACTTGGAGATAAAAGCAATGGCAGAACCTAAAAATGAGGTGGTTCCCAAAAGCTTTTATTGTATAATTCGGCAAGGATTTTTTTTTTTTAGAATGCTCTAAAATATTGGCTTCTTAAAATGACATGTATGTTATATATAAAGGGAATGACTTCAATTCAGTACCAGTCAACTCCCTATTTCTTCAAACAAAAATGTTTGCTTGTATTTTAAATATCAGCTATAGCAGTGAGAGTTATATACAGAAATACATGAGGCCTGCTGGAAAAAAAAAAAAAAAGAAAGAAATAGTGACACTTAGTGCATCTGAATAATAAGTATTACTTTACATCAACATTTTCCATGTTGATCTTCCATCTTCTCACTGCACTAATGTGCACTCAATGCCCCCGGTAGTACCAGGCATCTAAAATAAGACCATGTGCTTATGTTGTGTTTTTAGATTAACCTCTTCCACTAAAGATGGATATCAGGTTTCAACCTTTGCTCTCTGTTTACAGACAGCATTATTGCCCTATGTTAAATAATACTAACATGAGTTTAATAATTTATAATTGAGCACAGCCATAAATATAAACAGACAATTTAATAATATGCCAGTGCATTTTGATGAATGGCACTGGAGCCCATGCATTCAACATGGAAATCAATACTTGCATTGGGAGTCATTACTACACAGTGTGAGGTGCAAATTATGAAAAAATGCAGACATAATACAGACTGGGAGTGGGACTGGATAAAAACTACATGAGAAAAACCTGACTGCTGTGCAACAGGATGAAATCTAACAGAGGACAAGCCTGGTGTAACTTTGAGGCTTTAATTTGGAACACGGCAGGAGAGTAAATGGGGTTAACTTGTTTGTAATGGGACTTAGTTTTTCAACCGCTCTTAGACAAATTTAATTTGTTAGGTCGCTGTCAGAGCAGAACACTCAAGACAAACAGTCAGGGGCAGGAGAGACCGGATCTAAACAGAACAGCAGGTGAAACAATAGTCAAAATGTCCTCAGGAATATGTCAAGGAACTCCGCTGAGCATACATCATATTTCAATATCCTGCACGGTTATTGCCTTGGTTAAAATTGCTTTTTAGCCTCTAAACAGTGTGAGTAAACTCGTTAACACCACTTCTCAGCAAATCCATAATAATCATCCTTCCACCATAATGGGAATGCTGAGGCAGGAGAGGGAAGCAGTATCTTCAAATATCTTCCAAAATAGTTTGATGTGTATGAAATGTCAGATTAACTCCAATTCGTATGCAGCCAGCAGCCTTGAAAGGGAGAAATAAATGCATGAGAAATAGACAGTTTGTCTAAGGTATTTATAAATAATGTTCTACACACTCTCTTCCCCTGTATGGCAGATTTACATTTTTATGAGATTTAAACTACAACTATAATCTGGAACTGCAGATGTTGAGGGTACCAAACAGGAGATGGAGGCCAGTTGTCCACATGTTCAATAATATGTGACATCCATGCAGGCAAGGCTTTTACCCATACTTGTAGGAGACAGGTGAGTTGGGTTTGTGTTTTTGCTGTTCTTGGAGGCAAAATAAGCAAAAACACTGTCACATCAAACTACAGCATTACCAAAGGAACCATTTGTTTCCAGAATTGTGACAGAATTGTGGGAGAATACAGTATATTGTACATACTGTATGTGGCACAGTGATTTACATATCTAACGAAAGAAACACGTCCAGTATGTGAATTAATTTTACTATTAGGCAAGAAATAAGACAACTTCTCTCACCCCATAACTAACCACATCTGGTGTAGGGCAAAAGGAATGTTCAAAAGGTGCTTTCCAATTAGGCCTTAATTCGTCACACAACCTCGCATTTTAATTAAATGTAGCACATCAAATGGAGATGTGAAATGTGGGGTTATTAATGCGATGACCGATAATGGGAGTTGCCAAGCAGGGGTCTTCATAACCAGTATAAGCCTGTACTCTCTGAAGACTGGTGGCAACACTGCTTAGCCTTAATCCCTCTGCCCATCAAAAAGACACATTTTCCTAATTGCCTTTTAATTTCTAAGAAATTAGCACCTACGTAAGTCAAATTATCATTGCATGATGTGGATAATTGAGATTGGGGAGGGAGGTTTCTACAGTGATAGGCTGGTTGGGCTCATTAATTATTGTGTTGCTGGGGCCGGCGCCAGGGAGAAGAGAGCACTCTGCATTAGGGCTGCGAGGATAGCGCCTCTCATGGGGGCGATCTGCGGGCATTAGCCCTCTGCTCCAAGGATTATCCATGCAGTGTTCGAGGCACTGCCAAGGGAAATGTACGCCACAGAGGATTTTGGAACAACTCCGGCAAAGAAGTGGGTGCCATGACAAAGTCTTCTCAACCTACAGGGCAGTATAGGAATGATCTAAATGAAAAATAATTCAGTCATTGTTCTAAAATGGTCTAAAGCATCATTTAAAGATATCCTTTAACTAAATACAATTTTTTTCTAAAGAAAGAAGATGACCCAATTGATAGTAACAGATTGAGATTAGGGTTTTACATAAATTGGGATTATGATTTAAAGGGGATTTGCCATAAAGACCCTCTAATAGTCCCTAAAATGAGTGAAAGAAAATAAACTTTTCATCCAAGACAGGTTTTAGATTAATGACCTTTGCATTGTTGACAGTACATTCAGTACTCTTCAAGAAGTTAATATAGAGTTGAAATGCAGTTAAAATGGTGACTCATGTTCTCCACAACATGTTTTTCAATGAAATATGGCAAAAAGCCCAAGCTCAGATGGCCAACCGAAGATCCGTGAACAGAAAATATCATGAGCCTTGTTGTGCTTTGATCAATGTTACAATTGCAAATAAACAAATGAAAAAAAATAGTCTTAATATTACACTCTTGTGTTAGACATCATGATTTAACTATGATCCTAATTATGTAAGAGGGATCTATTTGTTGTTATGTCATCATATCATGACTAATGCTGCAACAAAAAAGCATGTGAAGGAAATAGTAGGCTACATATGAACAGTAGTTAGATTAACTTTGCTGGAGCTATACATGGCAACACAAACATCAGACTTCTGCCACTCCAGGTTTATCATCCTCTTCAGTGCCGTTTCCTTCATCCCCATGGCAACTGCTCGTCTCCTTATCCTAATCACTACAAGTTAACCTTGATAGAAAACAGTGCCCAAGGAACTACGCACACTTTCATGCTAGCTTTTGAAGACAGACATAATTTCTAATAATGGCCATAAAAGAAGCCACTGTCTGAATTTGATGGGAGTATTAAGATAAATGATGATCATAGCAAGGCGAGTTGAAAACGGCTTTTGGAGAACAAGTGAGTAAGCTGAAGCTGAAGACGTGAAAATTATACACTCAGGGAAAACTCATAACAAAATAGTCTGTTTTTTAAAGAGAATGTTTTGTGAGGATGTTTATCATCCAACAATAATAACAGAAACTCCCTGCCCTGATCCACTGACACTGACGTATATTTTTGACCTCAATTTGTATATGTAAACATGTAAAACATATAATTACACCCTGCATTGTTCTCTTTGCAGCTATTTGTCAATCCAATTTATCGAGCATAGGCCGTAATCCTCTAGTTTGACTGCTGTAAATTAAAACTATAAAAAATAAAACGACTGAGCTGCTGTACAGAACTCATTATAGCTTTAATGATCACAAATGCAAAACAAGACATCTAATCAGCACTCAGGTGTCAGAGACAGTGCTTTTGTTATATAACCCCATTTGCTATTGCTCTGATTGAACTCTGCCTTGACACTATTAGTTATTATTAGTGAGATATGCAGGTTTCTAATAAAGATGAACCACATTACACTTGTCTAATGAGGGGAACACAACTTTGCCAAAACCAACGATATTCAGAGAATGTCCAGAAGATTTAAAGGAAAGCAAGGCAGACATCATGCAACTTCATGCATCCTATCAATGGTGGTTTAGTAAAAAATAAAAACACGACTTGACTATTGGTGGTGCAGGAACATTGTATAGTTTTTCATGGAGTTGCAACTTGTTGTTGGTCGCGGAACACATTTAAAATTAGCGAAGGAAAAAACATTGCCGAGAGGACTGGAGACTGAGACGACCTATCACATTTTATGGAAGCCCGAGGCAGCAGGTCAGCTAATTAGATCTCAGCCAAGGAATGTGTGACCCTCAATGGCCTCTTGTGACCCTTCCATTAAACAAGGCCAGGAACAGTTTGTGACAGAGCATAATATAGCTTGTATAAAATAAACAAAACAAAGTGGCTACAACATGCAAATAGACAGCAGCATACAGTAGCACTCTAGATATACAGTGAAAAGACAACGAAGGAAAACAGAAACTATTCCCACCATTGCCAAAGCTGCATTATTTTTGGACTAATTTAGTTTACTGTGATGTTAAACAAATTAAGATAAAACTGTGGAAAGTTAATCAAAACTATTGATGAATTGCTGATTCATTTCCTGTCAACTAACTCTTTCATTCACAGTAAATCCAAAATTCGGACCAACATGTAGGACTTGACATGCATGTTGGAGTACTTGACAAGGCCGTTTGGGTTTAAAGTGAGAGAAATCAGAGGTAGGTGCTTTAGTTATAAAAGCTAAAATTATACACTTTTAAGTATTTTACCTGTTTGAATAGGAAACATTTCAGGTCCGTATTCATCTCCATGATCACTGGGTGTGATAATACAATGGGCTGACCTACTGCTAATTCTGGGAAACACAATTACCCTGAAACAGTAATGGCTCATGCAGGACGTGATGGTATCATTTAGTCCCATTACATTTACAATTCACAGGCACATAAAGAGAGTAAAATCTTTTCAAGTTGAGAAATATGAGACAATGAACATTTAATCACCACATTAATGAGATCAAACACCCACGACTGTCGTCTTGGAGACAGAAAGAGCAGTACGACGTGGATAAAAATGTTCTGCCGCAATGTTTACACACTCTGTGACCATTCTCCTAAACCCATGAACTAGAATTACTTCACCTTGAATGTGTGGGCGTTACATGTAATGCAGTATAATTTCCGCAACACAAGTTAATGTACCCCTCTAAAACATAAAAAAACACACAGGGGGTCAATGTGATATATCTCAGGTGTTTACTATGTTTTGGACCTCAAAACATTGTTTTCAGCAACAACATTTTCTCTAACCTAATTGCACCCACAGCAAAGACCCACGTGTAAAACCAGGCTGTTAAACAGAAAATAATCATCTACGAGGCTAGAATATTACCCCAGAGTAAAATACTGTTTAAACGGCCGTAGCAAAACATCCTTTTTGATTCGGCAAGTTATACCTCCAAGCAACTCAACAGAAGTGTAAAGTAGAGGAGTGTTTCCGAGGCAAATCATTATCACTGCTCTTCAAAGAGGAGAAAAATAACTCTGGAGAAGGGGGTAAAGAAGAAAGAAAGTGTACGGGAGCTGTTAAGATTGAGAGGTGAGAAACAGAAAGGCACAGGGAGCGGGGACGTGTGTGCATGTAATAGCGTCGATGTGAGAAGTGGCTCTCTATAAGGCCATAAGGTAAACTCTATGGCAAATGTGACTCCAAGCCAGAGGTACTGAAAAGGCAGGCGATAGCAGTAATGAAAGAAATGCAATAATAATGCAATAATGCTGGTTGGGTGAGTCAGCTGGGCCTCCGGCAATTTCTCCACAGTGCAGCAGATGACCTGGTTTTTCTCCTGTTTTGTTCCTCCACTGCAAACACAGGGCCAAGGTGCTAGCCATCAATAATAAATACACACAGTTACTGTTGCCACAAGCCCCTGAGCTGCGCAGGGCTGAGATGGAGGCTTATTAAAGTCCCTCCCTTCTGTTATTGTTTAGCCCTGGAAGAAAGTGGTGTTATGAAAAATAGAACAACCAAGAAGAGCATGACTTGGCTCTGTGCCAGGAACAGGCACTACTAAATTGACACTGTCCTTGGATAGAAAATTAGGGCTGGGCTGAGCTGTACGTTCAGGCCGCAATTGTCCTGCTGCATCTTTCTTGTTGCCATGGTGCAATGGAGGTAAAGCAGCAACATGCCTTTTGTGGTGAGTTATTTACTCAGGGCACACGGTACCGAAGGATGACGTGCATGAGAGTGCTATGCAGAGCGGCATCCAGGATTGGACCTCAACATGTTTTTGATAAGAAACTAAATGTGCCCTTAGCACGGACAATGTAAAACGATCCTATTCTTAGCAAATACTAGCCATTTGAGGTCTGGTCTGGCAAAAATCATAATTTTGCCAACTTTTGACTATTTTAAGTGGACAGTGTTCAGCATGCAACTCCAAGTATAATATCTTAATGTCATTTTTAAAATTGATTGATTTGAATGCATAAAAAGTACTACTTAGTCCACAACAAAGCTAGAAATTCTGTTGCCCAGTCAAATTTGGAGAAAATAAATAAATATGTATTCATATCTACGCTGTTGAAACACTTGTACGGTACTGTGATACGGTTTCATCCAGCTGTCCCACAGACATTTCCCTTGAATGATGTAGGAACGAGTCACGGTCTTAAACAGGCACTAACGTCTCCTGTCTGGGCAGATTTCGTGCTTGTTAATGGTCCCTGGCAGACATACGAGGACCTTGATCAAAGTCTGCTGAATTGTGGGATTTAGCATGTCATCATGTTAGTGACAGACAAGGTCCTGTAGCAGGCATCACACGTTGTATCTCTCCTTGATGACTCCCTCCCTTTTTACCTGCATCATGTCCACCCCGATGGCAGCTGGGGTTTTTGCTGTGGAAGGTTAAAATCTAGGTTGTATGTGTATTTCTGAGTGCATGTGTTTCATATGGCTGATGGGAATCTTGGGGGGAGCTGTTTGTCCATGCATCCGTTCGGTAATCACTGCCATAAAAGAAACAAGAGGCAACAACAGACAAGCAACTGGCAATAAATGATACGTCTTCCCAGTGGTGTAATAACTTCCCCATCCATCAGTCAACCTCTGCTCACACATCTCTCTGCGTCTCCTTCCTTCCTGCTCTTGCCTGGCTCACTACAGTTTTTCTCTCTGGGGAAGAATTACTTGGACCGACACAGGGATTGATTGAGCTAGGCCACCATTTGATGTTTATTTCAGCTCAAATGAAACTGTCTTGTCCCCTCAATAATCCTCTGGCACAGACGTGCGGGCAGCAGAGTCTATAGCCACATGATAAATTACAATATGATATCACACCTTCATATGTTCTCCCCGTTTCAGACAGACCATACGTTTTGCGAAAAAGACCTTGAAATTAATCTGCAGCCCTCCCAAATTTACTGTTGCGGCAGGGTTCTCCATGAGATCGATTTCACACCATATTCCTATAAATGATGGCTGGCATGTCAAAGTCCCCAGCTCCCTACTGAGAGAGGAGTAAAACAAAGACAACCAGAGTTGGGACCCAAAGAGGGAGGAAGGGAGCATGTTATTAAATGAGGGACACAGAGAAAAGATTGTGGTGAAAAGTAGGTTTGTTAATGGTTAATTGATTAATTAACATTAATAATCAAATTGTTTCTGAATGTATAATGCAGAAAACGAGGGACTTGCAGTGTAACTGTCAGATAATGTATCGCAGATTGGCTGCAGTACCTCACTGAGCCACTTGCTTTTTAATGACATTAAAGAGCAAGAGGCAGGTGTGTCTGTGGACTCGCACAAACTCCCAAAATCATCTAAGGAGGAAAAAAAAAGTTGATGAAGACAGCCGCCTAAAGTTCAGAAAATGTCTGAAGCTGCTGGGTTAGTGAAGGCTGAAAGATGAGGGTCAGACAGCAGAGAACGGTGCTGTAGCTGCTAACATTTCTAACACTCAGGACAGCAGGACTGCACACTGTTGACTTGGTGTTTCCTTAGAAAATAGTAAAATTCAACTTCAACAGCAAATAGAAAAATATCTACTGTATTTCATTCCTTAATTTATTTAAGAACAATTGGTTAGGAAAATACCTTTAAAATGTTCCTAACGTGGAGGGCGACAGAATAGTATTGAAGAAAACAAGATGAAAAGATACCCAGAAAGCTGAGAGATGTTTCAGAAGACAAAAAATAAATAAAAAGCCAGAGGTAAATGTGTTCTTTCACATGCAGGGGTTGAGGTGATGTGGGCCCCAGCACAACACTTATTTATCTGCAGGGAAAGTCACGTCACCCTTCTCTATGCCTGCCACAGAAAGGTCATAAATTACCTGTCTGTAAGCCATCAGTCTGCACTGGCGGCGACAGCAAACCTCAAACTCATACTGTGTCTCACACGCAAACATACATGTACAAGTACAGTATACACAGAAACACACACAGGACCGATCCGACCTGACTGTGCCTCACTGACACTGTTTGCCTTTTCACCTGTGCTCTTTGCCCAAACGTTCCACCAAATAGACATGCTCCAATGTCACAAACACCAATAGAAAACTGTTTTGTTTCATCCTGAAATCACTGCAGCTGAGAAATGAGGCCCACTTTCAGCGCAATTGAGTTAAAAAAAATTAATTTTGATGCATTTAGTTCATTTCACGTATACGTTCCTCCTGGGACAACAGCAACTAGCAAAACAAAGCTTATCTTTGTTCTATTTTTAGACTCTAACATAACAGGATTCAAATATATCGTTTCATGAGGCAGTGATAAAACACTTTGATGAATTTTCGTTTTTCTCCAGCAGGAGCACCAGCAGAAACTTCCAGTCACATCCAGTTAGACCCCTTCAGCATTAATAATGCACAAGCCTTTATCTTCCTTCTCTGACCTCTTAAATCACTATCACAAAGCTGCTGGTCATGGAGTTAAGACTCCCTCCATCTGCTTTGCCTCAATCCATTCCTCTTCATTACCTATAATCTTATCTATCCTTTATTCTTTTCACAGAAACCATGAGAATCACCTGGATTATTCATGGACAGATTATCTTTTTCTCCAAGTAGTCCAAGTAGTCAGGTGGCAAAAACCTTGTTTAACAGCAATTTTTAGAACCAGTGAGGATGTGACTGATTTTTAAAAGAAATCATCCGTTTCAGTGTTGATATGCAGAAAAATAGAAAAGAACAAAACAACACAAGTGACCAATATTCAATGTCATGCTGCTGTGTTGAAGATCTGCAACATTTCACATTTTTCAAGCTTGTGTGTGCGTGTGCTTATTTGTGTGTGTGTGTGTGTGTGTGTGTGTGTGTGTGTGTGTGTGTGTGTGTGTGTGTGTGTGTGTGTGAGACTGCAAATAAGAACGAGAGAGAGAGAGAAAATCTGATGAATTGTCTCATATATGGCATCCATCAGCACTCCAGTGATTTATGGGGTTAATAACGGAGTCTATTCACAAGCCTGCAGTCCTGTTGTTTTTCTGTTTGTGGTGGGATGACAGAAATACTACAGCCAAATCGCCCATTTGTTCTGTCCCATTCCCATTCAAAAGCCTATAAACCCAGTCTTCGCTTGCATCTGTACCATTTGGCACTAATGGCAAGAACATGTATGTGCACACAATCGCTCAAATGGTGCCTCTATTTGCATTTGCACACATTTTCTAGGAAATGTAAACACTATTACAAACCTAAAATTGTCCTTACAATGTAATGCTCAAGGTTTGCAGGAGCAACTGAGAAGGGACGACAGAATAGAAAGAGAAAAAAAAAAAAAAAAAAAAAAAAACTTGCTATTCAATGAGATTTTGCTTAAAAAAAAAACTGCAAAAGGGGCAAATGCAGGGACTGCAAAAGCTTTCAACATAATGCTGACGCATGGACTGTGCCTAAGCTTTTGTAATGTTAGCCTTTTTTTTTTCTGTGATCCCTCAAACCTTTTAAACCTTCAGCCAGGTAAAATGTGTATAATACTCCATATTCCACTTTAAATAATACAGCAACAGCAGGTAAACCCGACATGTTAGACAACACTTTTGGTGCAGCACTGTGTGGCAATCTACAGTAATTCATAATGCCTTCAGGCTGCATCTATAACAGATGCTCTTTCCTCTATGAGGCTTCATATTTTATTCACCACTAGGTCTCACTGTTTCTCAAAATTACACATAATTCAGATAATATGGTAAATATGGCAAACAGCTTTGCTGCTCCATAAAGAAAATTGCATTCATTTTGTCCCAGAAGCTCCAGTAGTGAAGAAACATGTCGTACGCTTTATGCGTGCTGTTAACCACATTAATACGCAAAAAACACCTGACAATGTTATGTTGTTTGCAGAATATCACAGTTGATATTTCAGTCACTCATTACACATGAACAAATAAAGAAAATGACCAAAAATAAATACATGGCCATGTTATCAAGAAGACATCAACGTTAATGTGCAATAGATGCACCTGTTTCAGTGATGTCTGGGGTAATGTAATTGTGTACCTCGTCTTGGGTTTTATAATGGGGGCAGTCGTTATACATGTGGAGTAATAAAAAGATAATTATGAATCTCTCAACCGTGTTCTGTCATTTGGCAGGCTCTTTAACACAAAGCATACGTTCCAGTGAGCCTCAGCTAATCTTCACAAGAGACGAGGAAATTGGCTCTCTTCAACCGACTCCATTCCACTTTTCAACTGTGGATTTGCCAGTTTTGAAATCAACATGAAAGATTAGAGGATGAGGACAGAACAAGAGCAGGAGAGCACATGAAAAGCAGAAAACTAAGCGAGAGCGAGAGAAGTAGCGGCCGAGAGAGACATGGAGCGAAGCAGAAACAAGGTGTGGGTAACTATAAAGCAGCACAGCAGCAGTGGATAATATGTTTACCTACTTAATGCAAGCGCTGATTGCTTTATCAACCCAGTGAGCATGTGTAAAAGATGGGGGAATTGCAAGCAGGAAAATCGATGAGACTGGTATGCAAACAAAATCAAGAATATCTGCAGGATGTGTGATGAAAAGTAGAGACGGAGCAGAGGCAGCGAGAGAGGACCTGGGCCGAGGTAGCTGTCACAGTAGGCTACAGGTTACAGTGTGTGATTGTGGCAACTACCCTGCGTTGGCATGAGTTAATGGGAAGCTGCAACCTCCGCAGCTCTCTAATTGCTGTATTAAGTGGTGGGTAGGAAGATAAAAGGGAAAGGTGTGGGGCTAAATGTGTGAGGACTCATAATGTTTGAGGTGCAGGGGGAGACAAATTAGCCTGTTGATAAAAGTAGCCATGGAGGGAATGATGGTGTGTTTGGAACATTGTCGCGGGTTGATTGATCACCTTGCCGGAGTCCTGCATGTGTGCGTCTGTGCGAGTCTGCTTGTGTGTTATAAATGCACTTGCAAAAAGGGTGTGTGATTAATTACTTCTAGCATCCTTCCACCTGGGTTATCAGGATACAATTAAAACTGAAAGGAATCAGCTTCTAACACTGTCAGAGTTGTACAGTTGCATAAATGTGTTTGCTTAAAATGGTGCTTTATTGAGGACACACTCCGCTAAATCAAAACCAGGCAGTGTCAGTACGTGCCTGAAAATGCATCTGTCAAAAAAAGAAAGCCCCCACCCACAACCCCACCCAAAAAAATCAGGCAATTCAAATAGCCATACTAAATATGTTTTGTCATTTTTGAAAAATAAAGGAGCACAAAAAAGGTCTTTGCATACAATTTGTAAAAAGTGCTAGCTCGGTTGTGATAAAAGATTCTTTATTCTAGTGACTGTGCTTTCAACAAGCCTTTTATGTCCCTTGTCATACTAATGCAATTTCTTTTGGCAGAGACTCCTTTAGCCTAAAATAGATCCATCAGCAGTCTCAACATATTCACTGCTCACAAAAACAGCTTCACTCACACACTCGTCGTACAAGTTTGCACACACTGAAAAACCCATGCACTATGAAGTTAAACTGCTGTAAGTACATAACACGTGCTGTAGATTAAGCATAAAAACATACAAGTTCACACACACACACACACACACACACACACACACACACACACACACACACACACACACACACACTCACTCCTGGGCTAATAAAAAAAAAAAGCTGCAGCTCAAGCTTGAGGCCTTGATATGACAAAGACATAGCTCAGAGATAGAAAAGCACTTTTCTCTCACCGAGGCCGATTGCTGTGAAATGGAATGGAAACAATGATACCTATAGCGAACAACAAGCAGGCAGACAGACAAACAGAGAGAAAGCTAACATCACATCAGTGCCGCTGCCACAGCCTCGTTTCATTGACAGTCAAAGCCATTTAGACAGAAGCTGTTAGATGGCCAGACCTGGGGCTTCTGCAGCCACTCGCTCCCACAGACTTCAGAGCCACATTTGTCTGCTTTACAGATTGAAGTGCCGGGAACAATCAGATTGGAGATGGCTAATTCCACAGCTGTATACCCGCAACATTTAGCAAGACAACAGTTGATTATTCCTGAGACTTATCTTTGCGCTGGTTGAGATGAAAGAGTTTCTTGTCTTTTTTTTTCCCTTTCCCCCTTGTGTTTTTTCATTGCTTGTTTATTGCCCAACCTTAGCAGTGCATCCCAAGTCGAAGTGGCTGGGTTCAAACAAAATTCCTTCCTGCTAATTATCTGCAATTCCTCATCTTCATAAGACCACTCTCCCCCCACTTCTGCAATTGAATGAATTAGCATAATAATGACTACTTGGCTTAGTGCAGTGTAAATGTCTGGTGCAGGCTAGCTGTCCTCATTTCTGTACTTGTAAGAAGGGAGGTTAGGTTCCTTAAAGAATTCAGGAGGGTGATAACAATGCCAGGTGATCTGAAGAAGGCCAGACTCCAACTGCAGCTGCCACTTGGGATTTGTCTCTTTATTGATTCATCCGTTGATCGTATTTAGCCTATATCTAATGGCAGAAAGTTCTATGAAATACTGATAAAATGTTCCCAGAAACCAAGGTGACATCCAACTATGAGTTCATATCCAAACAGTATTCAGATTACAATAATGCAGAGAAACAGCGTACAATAAAGGCAGGTAGTGATGAAATAATTACCAATTTGAAGATGGGACATTTTTCACTTAATTCAGACATTTTATACAATGTCAGTACACATTTAACTAAAATAGAAATACATAATTGACATATCAAATAGTTGTTAGTTGTTAGTAGTGCAGCCTTAATGGAAACAAAACATCTGGGGATGCATGTGCAGGACAAGGAAGTAAGTGTTACATTGACATTAGATCCATCAATGATCCGTAGAAAACAAGGCTGTTACACAAAAGCAAACCTAGAAATCCATCTACAACCAGCTCCATACCCTGCAAGTACACATTCAAAAAATAATAATAATACAAACAACATTATTGCAGTTGCACTTCACCCTAATGCTCACAGCGCCACAGTGTATTGACCCTCACACCTGCTCCCAAATAACTAAAACGCTTTCAACTACTTTCCACCCACTTATGTTACTTGGCCTGTTCAAGTGCCTCGTCATTGATAGATCTCCTGATGATTCTCAGAAAGAAGTGGAGTAACTGGTCTAAACAAAGAGTGTTTCTACTGAGTGTAGTGTGCTGGCGACATATAGGTACCACTGGCATGCAAACAACAGGCCCTCAGAGTCCTCTTATTTCTGAACATGGCTGGTATTAATCACTGCAGAAAATACATGATGGATGTATTTACTATCTTTAAAGCTCACTCAAATGTAGAAGTATTTTAAATTAAAGGAACAGGGAAACTAAAAAAGGAAGAGGTAAAAGGGAAGAGAAAAGCACATTTAAAGCACGTTTAAAGTGATAAACTGGAGACCACAATGACTTGTAAGTAAACTACACTGACACGAAGGCAAATTTTCCTCCTCCATGACTGTGGCAACTTTCATAAGGAACACAAATGATAAATCGGTCGACACTGGCACCGGCAGGGACGCTACAAACTCCGAAGGCTGCCGAGCTCTCAGTCTTCCTTCAAGGGAATTCTTCATTAGCCCCAAAGCTCCATCTCAATAGCAGAAGATTTAAGCCTATTCCTTTCTGGATTTAAAGCCCCACATCTCTGTATTATTCCTCAATCCCTGCTGGCCCTGATGAGAGCTGTCCACCCTTCCCAGGCGCCCGGAGCCCATCTCACCACTGTATCACCTCCCACCCAGCACCACTGTGTATGGTCCCGCCTCTGCTCTAATCTGTGATTCAAGCTCCACTGTGGGTTAATGCCATTGGATACACTCCCACCCGATTCCAAATCTCACCTCTGGAAACAGATGAAGAACATGTAAGATGGGTGGGGTAATGTGCGAGACAGAGGAAGAGTAGGGTGGATCTAGCCGGATGCCACAACTCCACAGCCATCGAAGTAGCAGTGTGCGGGCTCGACGGAGGAGTAAATCAGGATTACTCTGGAGAAAACACCCTCTCCCAGTGATATGGCAGGACTGGGGATGAAAACTCGGCACGACCCACGCAGGATTTGTGTGAAACAGAAAACAGGTGACTGATCACAGCGGTGCAGTGGCACGGGGGGAAATCTAAAGAAGCCCCCTAGAGATAAAGCGTTGCAGGCTAGACTGTGATAAAGGAATCGGTCACCTCATGTGAGTCAAATCAAAAACACTTCAGATGGAAGTGCTTCTTCAAAAGGAGTCTGGTTGGGATTGAGTGATTCGATACATTGAAACAGGCCATAATGCAGCAGGCTCAGGTGTGGAGCAGGTGAACGTGGCTCTGAGGCTCGAG
The DNA here is from genome assembly GCF_022577435.1 of Embiotoca jacksoni. NCBI lineage: Eukaryota > Metazoa > Chordata > Actinopteri > Embiotocidae > Embiotoca > Embiotoca jacksoni. The sequence continues at coordinate 4,374,127 of NW_027185379.1, read as the reverse complement.
TCTAACTCCCAGCCTGTAGTGCCAGAGGACAACGTCGAAATGCCCTAAAAATAAAGTTAAACTATGTCAGCAAAATACTCCAGCTATACGCACAAATCACTGCAGGTGAGCAACAAGCAAAACACAACAACAATGTAGCAGAAAGCTTCCAAGTCTCGAGGCAACTAGCAAAGGGACTTCACTGTTAGTTGTCTTTTTTCACTTTGGTGTGAGTGAGTGGGAGTTCTGCCCAGAGGGAATGTTTTCTACCTCAGTTGGGGACTTTAATTCTCACATAAATTTGTTTAAAACTGGGACACTTCTGTTTGGAATATAGGACCATCAGCAAAACATAAAGTATGTTATCTAAAGTACTAGTTATCAACGGTTGTTGTTAAATGATAAGTCTTGTGATATTCTATAAGTTCTATTGTTAACAAACACCAAAAATAACAATGAAGAGATCCCACTGATTCCCCTGATGTCTCTTATTCTCTACCATGGTTCTATATTGTTATAAAATAACAATTAAAAAGAAATAAACAGGTTTAACATTTGCTTATGTTGCATTATAACAATAAACATGGTCACTGTTGTTTATTAGTCAATATATATGTATAGTCAATAACACATCCTAAACTGTCTTGCTGCCTTAAATGTGAACACACCAACTTGCAGCAGAACAACTGTCCCAAACAGATGCACACTTTACTAAATGTTTGATTAATGTTTGCTAAAAAAAAGTATGTCAAGCGGAAATAATTTTGCCTTTTTTAAATTATATGGACACAGCTTGACTAACAGTCAAACGTATTTGTGTTTTTGTTATTTTCCCCTTTTGCTGGCATTATCTTTTAAGATGAAAGAGTTGAAAAACATTGTTTAGATTTTATTTGATTTAATGCTAAATTGAATTGTTCTAAATGCTAGGTTTTGTATACTCTGTCCAAAATTCTCCCAGCTTGTATCTTCAGAGCAGTAATTAGACAGCTTTCACAATATCTGCATTTACAAAGGCCAAAAACAGAGCTGGAAGGACAGTAGAGATAATTAAAAGAAAAGGGTTATGTGGTATGAAGATACCTGCTCTCAAAGTAATTGCACGACATTTAATTGTGAGAGTGGCATGTTGTTTAATCAGATATATCCCCCAAGCATCTAATTAGTCTTTGTCAGGAGAAGAAGAAAAAAATCAAGCGCAAACAAACACTTTGTTTTGTAGTGTTCAAATGCAGTTCGTCTTAGTGTATTTGTTGTACAATAATTGTTTACATGGTGGCTTATCCCACTAAATGTGACTTGCCTTGTTTACATTCGTATACACAGAAACGATGTGTGTGTGTCCCTTTGGTGATAAAAGCCATCACAGATGCCTTTTATTGACATCTCAACCTTGCAAATAGGAAACTTTTGGCTGACTCCTGTCCACAGTCATTACCGGCCCCCTCCATATTTAACTCAGGCTCATAAAATGACACTCTTGAGGTTAAAAAAGATTTTCAGCTGTTGAGATAGGCAATTAATGTCAAGTGTAAAATTGTCAATGTCGTTGAAGCCATGAACGTATGGCTAATATCGCTCATTAGTATGATAAAGGTTTTCCATCTTCTTCAATCTCCATCAGGGCTCATTTGCTTTTCAATGGACATTATGTATATGATCCAAGACTATTTTCTCATTAACTATTCAAGTCAATCATGTGGCTTTTGCTGTAAATGTTCCCAGAAAAACTCAGACAAAAGTACAACACAACGTTGATCGCATAGGGCAATGTGAACCTCATGTTGACTGTAACACAAGCTTGTTAGAAGGTTGTGTGTTAATACATCTAGCATATGTTACACAGAAAAGCCACAACCTTTTTCAGTTTTCTAGCATTGTAATCCTCTCGGACCGAAGTCCCAGTTCCGGCATGGCTCCCCTACATTAGCATGCTGCTCAGTATAGGAAGTGCAGAGGGCCATACCTAATGAGTCATGTTCCCTGTCCTCTCTCTGGCAGGCGGATGTTCCCAATGAGCTGTGCTCCATTCTCATTCCTTTCTCCCACTCCCACTCTAAGGACCACAGCCCCTCTCCTCCACTGACAGCCTTCATCCCCGCTGCTCACCTGGAGCCGCTCACATCAGCGGCACCGTAATGGAAAGTGAAGTGAGAAAACATTTAACTGAGAGGCGGCTTCATTTGAGCTGCGTCATTTCCAACCCGTCCAGACAGGAGACGTGTGGCTTTCATTACCCTTAATGTCCAAACAGACATGTGCGGCATTGCAGGTGCTGAGTGCCATTTTCAGTTTTCCATTTGTGTTTTACCTTCAGATAAATAAGAGCCAGGGGCCATAAGGACTGCAGGCATTGTGTATTCATTACTTGGTTTGATAGGTCGGCAACATCCTGCCATCAAGTCCTATGTGGTAAGTTTGCACGCATTCATAGTTTCCCTGCCTTATCAACAGGACCTCTTAAACCTCAGGGTGTTTATTTAACAACCCTGCAGCTCCACTGCATGATGACCTGTGCTTTGTTCGTTTTCTTTTTTTTAATTATTGTGATGGTGTGTGCACAGAGCCTGATGCTGCAGGATAGCATCACAGTACTTGGCTGGTGATTGTTTACCTGCCCCTCTCCTTATCCTCTGGGAAAACCTTTACTGTACATTGCTGACCGCAGGGACATTTTTACTGAGCCTAGCAACTTGGTGTCCTATTGGAGCTTTTTAACAAACAGCACTATCAGCTGTGTCATAAGGACTTCACATAAGCCCTTTGATTATGGAGTCCCCAAACTCCACGGTCAGCACCCTTGCCATCTTAACCCCCTGGATGATGTCATGAGGTGGGTTCCCTTCTTCTGCCCCCCTCTTCTGTCATGGTGGCGAGTTCCACTGGTGCGTTTAACAGAGCCCTTCTGTCTAATTACTGCTGCCCTGTAGAGCCTCTTCTCTGCCCCCAATTCCATCCGTATGTCCTGCTCTTAAATTACCCTGGCTAAGCACCCTCTCCCACTCTACTCAGGGCCATTATGCCGCTGCCCCTCCCTGTTTGACTGCCAGAGTTTCAATACTATGCGCGCTGTGAGAGTTGCCTGACAAGCTGAGGGTGAGACAGCCAGCACCTCCTCTTCCTCAAATTACATCTGCCTGCCAACACAGGCCTCATCATAGGCCCAACAGTGTAGCATCAGCAGCACACTGCGGTTGTTTGAAAGCAAAGACTCTACCTTTACTGGTCTCTTACTATAACATTTTTTTTTTACAGTGGAGACGGCGTGGAGTATGTGATGAAACAAAGAAATCATCGAAGAGCAAATTTAGACACGACACACAAGCAAAGAAAAAAATGCAGCTTGGAAGCATTGGCAAAATTTACAAAAAGATGAAAGTCAGACAAGTGGGAGGCAAAGGCTGCTACACTCAGGGTTTAATCAGGTACTGACACATTGCCTGTGGCATCCTATGTCCTGACGTCATTCCAAACCAGCCCATCAGCCATGGCACAGGCCAGCCCGCTGGTTTATAACTGCTTTAATATTTCAGTCCCTCATGGAGAGAGACCAGTCATCCCTTCTGGCCTTCCAAGCCATGGGTGAGGGATTAGACAGGGTGGGATTCTGGGCCCTGAGCAACCTCCTATTTTATGTCTGCCTTACTGCAAGCTGTTCCTGGACTTTTTCAAGGCCCTCTGTTTTTCCTCTCACTGTGCTAATTTATCTAAAAACATAACACTATGACAGCCAGAACCCCAAGCTGCCTTTATGGGTTAGGAAGGTGATCCTTATCCAAAGCCACTTGGCTCATCCATCTGTTTGGCCCTGGAACCCAGGCATCTGCTCCTGCTATTGTTAGGCTTTGTCAGATGACAGGCCAAGACCCTCATGGGGAACCTTGGTCAACTCCAAAACACAGTTATGTGTGTATGCACATGCACGTTTGTGATTGCCTTAAAGGGCCAGGGAGAGAGAGGCCAAGTACTGGCTCAAGCCACTGTCTTTGTTTTGGTGGCCGGCGGAGGAAGCATCAGTGGCCAGGAAACATGCTGGGAGCCCTTGTGCCATCCCCACAGACCAGCCTGGGTGACCTCCAGCCACAGTAACAACTCTCTCCTAGGGTAGGGGTTTACAGAGCCACTGTCAGACTACAGAAGATTTCAGAGACGCAGGTCAGTGCTTTGTTCCACTTCTACCTCGGAAGGACCTTCAGAATACATCAACTTGAAACCCTTTTATATGCACAACAGAGTGGAGTGGAAACGCATTTAGTGTGAGGGCGACTAATTGAGTTTGTTTCATACTGGCGTTATCCAAAAACAAACAAAATGTATATATTTACACAAACAGACTGGAAAAGCATACACAGCATTAGTGTGACCTTATAACAAATATACATGGGGATGTTGTCTTTGTTGAATTATGGGTGGATTAAAATGGAGCCTTTCATCTTTTGCAAACATTTAAAATGTATTATGAGAAACAATTTAATTTACAAAAAACAAACAAACAATTTCAAAAATCTGCATAAAGGTTACTCTCATGGCTTGATATTAAACACTGAAACTGAACATAACACAAAAAACACCATGAATACATTGATATACTCTACACTCTCACTACTTTATTTAACCTCACTTTGATCCAACACAATTGCCAAATAAGACCCTTGGTCCCCACTGGTCTATGTGCTCAGCAGGACCGCTGTTCCAGGTCAAAGATCTCCTCTTCACCACTGAGGCCTTTCTGTCCCTCTGCCCCGCATTAAAGTTTGATCAGGTACTGAAACCCAGTCCTCTTCCCTGATCAACGTTTTTGATTTATGGACGAGGGAGTTGAGAAAAACCTTGCTGCACACCACATGGTATCAGACCTGTACAGGCCCACCTTCATGTGCATTTTGTTTTGCTTATTTCTGTATTCATCTGTTCTGCCTTTTCCACATTTAACTTTTCATACATTTTGCAGTTTTGAATAATTAAGAATGTTGATTCCCAAATCATGAAAGATTAATGTCTGAGGGATGCATAATTACTTTTTTTTTTTTTTTTTAATTCTGGGCTTTCTGACGCATTCCTTGTATAATTATCATTTTGGGGGAAGGGTTGAAAGTAAGGGGAGGAGACACATCTGTGCAATGTGATCTAAAAATTAAAGCCCTTGTGAGCAGGAAATGTGAGGTTTATTTCCTGTGGAATACATGACTGTGTGAGGTCATACAAATATCTCTCATTCAATAGCGCACAAATTTTCACTGCAGAAAGATATTTCATTCGTAAAGAGTAAAGGCAGTTTCTAAGAAAGGCTATTTTATGGTAAAAAAAATAAATAAATATGTGTTTTTTCTATTTTGGAAGATTTCCTTTCTGAAATGAACTAATGGAAAAAGCATTTAAAAGATTATTTCAGCAAAGCCTGGGAGCCAACCACCAGGTTTCGCCGGCTAATATCCCTTATGTTTTCAGTGATGAATGGAAGCCAACATACAATGAATAATAGGAGTCAACAGGATTTATTACGCACAGCATGGTAAAAATTCAATAATGCACTTGCTAAACACCAACATTAGCAAACAACTTCCTTTATAAGTGGCTGCATTCTTTATGTTCTGTGAAGTCTGGTTGAAGGCATCCCAGTCTAAACAAGCTATTCATTAATTCTAATAACGTGTGATTTAATTGTATTATGTCTGTCCATAATAGATGTGTGCCCTCAAATATTTGAGAAAAATCACAGCTGCCTGAGCAGGCAAACATATATTTAGCATTCATATTGCAGTAACTATAGTGATGATTAAATGCCTACAACTGATATAAAATCAATAACAAGTATATAGGTGTTAACTTTGAACTGTGTTTGCTTACACTGTAATAGACTTGCTTTCCCAACGTCGCAACATAGGTGAGTCCAAAAAAAAACACGTGGTAGGATAAACGAAGCTCTTAACTCATATTCATTACTGTTACGTGCTTTATTAATCAGTGGGATTATGCATGTTTTATCTTTATTGTTAACTTTTTATTTATATGCTTTTTACTAAATTAAAAATACTACAATAATCTATTGTAGAAGGATGTTTTATTATGCAATGGATACAGTATGTGTTAATTACAGGGAGGAAAAGGAGTTTAAATCTTGTCTTTTGGTGCTGTTCACTATTCTAGCCAAATATGAGGTCATTCTAGCCAAAGACAGCATGTGACCACTAAAGTAACAGGTAGAATATGTTTGAGAGAGTGTGTACAATTGTATTATAGCGTCAAATGGTTTAAACTAGCATTTGGTCAATTCTGATTTGAGCTTTGCACATTGTGTATTTGTTTATCTGCATATACATGTGAGGGGAAAGTAAGTAAATCAAAAAAGAAAGTAAATAGAAATAAGAGTTGAGATCGTGAGGACGAGCTCAATCGGTGAATATCCCAATGTGTATCTGTGTGTCTGTTGAAATGGTGTTAAAAGTAGCATCTTGTGTCCTGGGAGGGGCCACAGAGACACAGGGATGCTGCTATAATGTGGCTGCTGGTTAACTTCTCAGCCTCCTCCACACATTAATTAGTACCCAGAGGAGAAGAGGAGGGGGAACTGGGACAGAGGAACGGTGAGGAAGATGACTGCGGGGGGGAGGGGGGGGGTTATAACAGAGATCCCCTAATGACAGGTAGAGCACAGCACATACTCCAGAGGACACACTACTGAAACATAGATGAAGTTTTCACTCTATGATACTATGTTATTGTTACTGTAGCTGTTCTGAGACTATCGGGCTGGTGTTTTTTATTTTTCACAAACACTGAAATCCTTGTAGAGACGAGAGGAGCTTGTTTTTGAGAACCTTTGTTACCAACAAGTAGCAAAAATAATAATCTTCACAAATCTCCCAGGAAATAATCAATGACCAATCGGACAATTTTGTCCCCTTCTAGCTTAAACAACTGAGCATCTACCTTTAGATTAATGCTCTGCTACTTCACATTTAAAATATTATTACCTAAATTATTATAACTTTATTTCATATTACCACTGCTTTAACAGTTATGTAATGACTTACCTAACCTTTTAGTAAGAAACTTTTGCCTCCCCCGAATGCCAGTGAGAGTAATTACAAAAACTCTGTCGTAACGTGCTTACATGATAATCTGTTCGGTATGATAACATCTGAAAAGTCTAGAAGAGGCATATGAATTCATTATTTTATCTCTTTTAAGTTAGCATAGGGCTAGACCAGAAGTTCGTCCGGTCAGCCGGCAGAAGTCTCTGGTGCACAGTTTGCATTCATCTGACGAGCTCAGAAATATCCCATTAGACAGCAGATGTAACAACTCAGTTTACTGTGAAATACAGAGAGATTTATGTGGTACTGGTAGGTTTAATCAGAGTTGTGTGAACTTGTTTGGCAGAGCCTTGAATGTAGCTGACGTTCAAAATGTCATAAGCAACAACAAATCCGTAGACAAATACAGCTGTATTTTGTAACCAGTAATGTGTCACAGTGAATGAAGTCTCTGGTACTAGAGACACAGACACACTCTCTACGTTTAAGCATAAGCTTAAAACTTTACTTTTTGATACAGCTTACAATTAGGGCAGACTAAAATGACCTTGATCCATCCGCTCATCATGCCTTCCCTTGCTCTCCATGCGTTTGCCACTATTGCATGTTGTTTTACATATATTGATATTTCAACATTTTTAATTCAAGGTGGTTGTCAATCATTCTATTCACTGCAATTCTATGCATAACTAAGTCCCTTACTCATACACTTTTTTGGTCTAATAATAACTTTGTTTTTGTGTTTGTACAGTGTGTTGGGACCATGTTCCTGCAAATTAAATAGAATTGAAAAATCAAATTGAATAGAGATTGGTAAAGGGCTTTCTAAAAGCAAATATCAGCAGTTGTAACCAGCTGTAAGCTGTGGTGATGCTAAAAACATTACGTATTTTGGTGCTAATCTTAAAAGTCCTCAAACTGTAAAACCAAAACACCAACATGATTGGTTATGGGTCGGTAAAAGGTTCATTGTTGTACAGAAAACATAAAAGGAGCCTTGACTTCACGTGCCAAAACATTAGATAAATGTTTACATGTCCTAAGTATGAGATAATGTTATTTTAAAAAGAGACAGGACTGTACGCTTGTGTTTATGCATGTCTTTTGTGTAATGAGTTAATACAGTTAATAAACTGTCACACTTGCGTCAAAATGAAGATTGCTCCTGTGCTCCTGTTAAAGTGATAATCAGAAAGAACATCCTGACACAGATAAGTCTCAATGGGCCAATGTTGTTTAATATCAGAAAATGTACAAATGCTGAAGCAGAGCTAATAAAGACTATAGGAATCTAGATAAGGCTGGGATGAAATGCTGGAGTTGAGATCATCAGTCCCCCAAAGGCAACATTTCTTTTTCAAAGAATAATTAAGCCATGCATTATTAGGACCAAGGGTGTATCCCCAGTAATTATCCCCCCTCGGCATTACACTGAGCAAAACTGCATAAAAGCATCTCGCCTAATGCGCTCATATTTTAATATTCTGCTGCTTTTTAAAAGACACCCAAATGGCAAGATCAGCCTAATCCTGTCATGCAAAATTGACACCCTCGTATGCCATCTGTTTAAATACAGTAAATCTGGTCTAACATAACCGGCTCATAATGAAAAGATAGTAATCCTGTAAATTGGGGCAATGAGAGAGACCAATATCTTTAAATGAAAAACTCTAGCTCATCCACAGTGCTCCATATTTCCATCTTGGCACTGTAGCCTAATGATGCTTAGGATAGTTTTCCATTTGTTTGATGTGTTTCAGGGATTCAGGTACAGTTTCTATTAAAGTGGGTCACTCAACATGTAACTGATTGGTGGATATGCTTACAGTCAGGCGATCAAGCGAGGTGGCAATGAAGCGGATTATTAGCTAACCTGCTACCAATGCGTTACTGTAAGCACCAGAGATGGAGGTTAACGGAGAGAGGGGGGGAGGGGGGGGGTTGTTGGGGGATTTTGCAATTTATTATCCTCCGGCAATTAGCCAGGAAATGCTACGGGCTCTTTGATTGCGGGATGTTTAAAAATGAAAGAGATAAGAGGGAGCTGCAGATGTAGCAGCCCTTCCTCATGGTAGACACCGGCTGCAGGCGCAAGAGATAGCAGAAGCTCTGATAGTCTCCCAGTCAGACGGAAAGGGCCAGATAGGCAGAGCTGAACTGATTCACTGGTGATAACACCTGTCAATCAGGCCTTGGGCTTGATTAATACATGCAGCTCATGGGAAAATTAGGCCAAATGGGAGGTTTGATGTGAAGGGTTACATAGAAGTGAGTTAGTGAGGATGAGTAAAGGAGAAGCCGCTAGTCTCTGTCTTAGTTAATGACTAAGAGCGGAAGAGAAACACGGCGGTTAGGTCAAGTCTTTGAGGGGGCTGAAAGCTCGTCATGGGTGAGACATTTGACACGCTCGCCGTGGTCATGTCAGCTTGGGTCAAGGTCATAGTGAATCTGTCACTGTCTTATGGTTTCAATACAAATTCTGATGAGGGACTTGGTTCTGTCCATAACCCCTGGCCTTCACTGTCATGTTTGAAGTCCATCTTTCTGGATATTGGCCGCAGGGACATCGACACTGTACTGCACTGACTCTTTCCTCACATTTAAATATTGTGTGATGTGGAGCTGAAACCAAGCCAGTCCATTATGTGAGAACTGATAAGAACCAGAAGCATTATTAAGAACAGTTTAAAATAGGTTTATATTAATGGATTGTTAAGGCCAACACCCATTAAGGAAACTTTTTATTGTAAAGTGACATGTGATTTGTAGTAATGACAAAAAAATAACTAGCTTACCAATTACATGGCTTTAAATAACCAGCTAGATAACAAGTTTCCCAAAATTAGACCCCCATTCCACCTCAAATTTAAGAAAAAAACCTGTATCAGAGTGATTCATCTCAAAAATGACATCTGATGATGGGTCTTTGCCTGGGTCTTGGTATTAATAAGTGCTCTCGTTATCGCAATTCTGCCTACATTATAATCATATCTCAATATTAGATTAGTTTAGATGGAGCTGGTGGATTTGGTGGTCCCGGGTCGAGGGCAGTGAAACTCTCTACTGCTATTAAGCAACACGTTTCCTCCTAGCTGCTTAGACAGGCACAACTTAAATTCAAATATGATACAATAGGTATTATCTAGCAACCAGTACTTTTTGCCAGACTTGCTTGAAAGAGCAGAAAAAGCTGGATCCAGCTGACCTTTTCAACTTGTTGGGCAGATTTTTTTTATCTTGAGAATCTGGTCAAACTATAAAGCGACATATCTAAGTTCAGTACAAGAATGGATATTCTAAGAGTCTGACACATCTAAGAACAAAGCCTTGTTCACCCACACAATCTGCCATGAGAATATGAGTAAAGCAAACTTTCCAAGTTATGAAATTGACATTTTATAATAACAAAGCAAAGCTCATTATACAGTAGGCATCCCTCAGGAGCTCTTGACCCCAGAACCAAAAAAGAAACTGATGTTAAACATCATATTGATTATTTCTGTGCTTATCCCTCCAAACTCTACCAGGTGTATTCAATTCATGACTGTTCTTGATGACTTGTACTTTAAGTCAGAGCACACTGAGACAAATCTCTCCTACATACCATAACTTCTTTACAGTGTTAATACTAATGACCCTAGTCAGAGAGGAGGGAGAAAAAAAACTAATTCTGTGTAACTTTTTAATGCCTGCTGCTGATTAAGATAAAGTCAGTCTGTCTCGTCTCCGAGTGATTCTCCATCCTACTCCCCTCTGGAGCCAATTTTGTTTGGTGGGGAACAATGGTAGATAAAGCTGAAGGCTGGCGAGTTCTCTAATCTGAGGAGCAGCGCTGGAGCAGCGGGGTGACGTGGGAGAGTAGTGTGCTCTCAGAGCACGGACAGATAAAAAAAAAAAAAAAAAGGCTATGATTGGGATCAGGAGTTTGATGTTGGGTGTAAGATAACAAAGACAGCATGTCATCCCAATGGGACAAGGTTGAGAATAAACCATCCCCTCTGTCTTTGATTTTTTTTTTTTTCTTACTGGGTAGAGGGCTTAAACTAACAAAAGTATTGTGTGGGAATTATCTAATGAAAGTCCTATTCAAACTTCAATCTTTTACCATTTAAAAAAGATAAATATGCCAAACATACAGAGATATTTGTAATGTACCTAATTTTGATAATCAACCAAGTTGCTTCAGTCACGTTTAGGGACTTGATGTCCCTCTCGGACAAAGTGTATGTGAAGACAAAAGAATGCTCATATCTGTAATTGCCTGAAACTAGGCACACCGGCAACTACAGACTAGAGACAAGAAGGCATGCCGCCTGGTCCACATTCTTTTTATAATTGAGGTGTCCAGTGGCACAAACGCTAGCTGGCAGAAGTACAATTTCCTGGTGCAACCAGTACAATCTCTGCTACTCCACACACTCCTGCACAAGTAGGATCAAGTAAACACACAACAAATGGATTTGAGAATAACACAAATGACTTACTGCTGTTATTGTGACTTAAATCCAGCTGAAAGAAACATTTTCAAAGAAACATTCAACACTATACACAAGTATCTTCTTACTAAAATGTGTTCCTATAGACCCATTACCGTCTTGAAAGAATAAAAAAGACTACACAGTAAAATAATGCTAAACTAATGGCTCAAACATTTTAAGCATTAGATGCTACATTCATGGGGGCTACAGGGTAATAAAAGGTTACTTACGAGGGGCAAAACTACAGAGTAGCTGTGGCTAGAAATACTCTTCCCTGGAGGTTCGCTGAAGTAACCCATTACGGCACATGCAATAAAATATTCACATGTGATCATGATGACCTATTTACAGGAGCACCACACCTTCTACATCCTATCCACCAAACAGTACAGCTCAAAGGGTCGAGAACGTTTGGCCTTCTTTCCACCACAGAAGGCCACAGTTATTTGTTATCTGTAATCATCACTTCTTTTTTTTTTAATAAAGATGGTCAATTTTAAGACAAACCCTCACACTACATATCATTTAATATGGTAAAGAATAATTAGATTAGGATAATTACAATATTTTGGTTCATAGTTATCTTCCAAAGATGTTCAAATGAATCAGTACATTGTTGAAAATGAAGCCCTATTATGATTCTTGGGTGTACATAGGTTGTTTTTCTTTAATACCCCTTCCATTAGATTCACCTGTGGTCGCAAACTATCATCTGGCATCTGCTCATTCATCTGTTTGAGTCAAAGTCTATCCTCTCAGCTGTTACTGTAGGCTGCCACCGAGCACAGATTTGGGGCATGTGTGGGCATGGATGAAATTATCTTCATTAATTGGAACAGTGCTCCAATATGCTAATGTCATCCTCCTAATCAAAAACGCATGTTGACGGGAAAAAGATTTTGGCGGAATCGACAAACTGAATAATTGCATTACCACATCTCTGAAGACGTCCAACTAAGTGCTGGAAACATTGCAAGCATTACTTAGCAGCCAAAGTGAGACCATTAAAGCTTTTGTGGTGGAGAATATTTGTTGCGAGCAATCACAGTCAGCAGCGACTCAAGTAACACAGAGACTGAACCTGCTTGTCAAACTGCAGTTCTGCAGTTTCACTTCTCAGATTTTGCAGAGTAACACCTCTCCTGAGCTCCCGTTTTTAAGCATTGACACTTTCCACCAGATTTTCATGGCTTCTCGGAGACTCTTATTTTCAATGCAAGTGCAGCAGAGCAGCAAGTTCAGCCTCTGATGAGTCTGCACAGTGGGAAGTGAGGTGCCCTCCTTTCTTTTGTACAAGCAGGTGTTATTCAAACTAATACTAGCTTGTCAGAATCTAAAATAAGATTTGAGAATCAAAGTGATGACAGAGTGCGGGATAATAAATATTAGCTATTTATAGACAAGAATAGAATTATTCAGACCATCAGCAACAGAACAGAGAAACACAAACCCTTTAATCTTCACCAAAGGGTCCAGTTATGTTCTTCAGACAGCGAACACATATTTATTCCTTCCCTAAAAGGTATGAGTTTGTCAAAACGGCACCGTATAGCACATTCAAATCTCCCAGCTCTATTCAGCATTGAAGCTACAGTACAGGATAAGAGCTTCTCAGGGAGCCAGACAGCCATTCTTCTTCTAAATTTGCATATCCTTCTGAGACAGGCTTGGCGTCAGATTCAAAAGGACAGAAAAGGAAACAAACACGTACAAAAGCAAAGCTCCTTCACTGAGCTTTTGTATTTGAATAATCCAAGGCTCTCCGTCTCAAATATTTTGCTATAGTAGTTCAAGCAGACATCCATATTTAATGTATACATATTTAGTGGCTAGTATGGATGATATTTGGAGTGAATGGAGATTAAGACATGGTTATTTCAGTAGCATACTGTAGGAAAGCAGCATCCCAGCTGTTTCTGCTCTAATTGAAAAAGAAACAAATAAATAAATAAATAATTGAGCCAAGAAGTATTTTGCTGACTGATTCATTTCTAGGCTCTAATGCTCTTTTTTTAAGAGCATTAGAGTTGCATGTTGTTACTATCATGGCAGTGATGCACTGGTGCTGATCCCTAAATAAGATTTCATCCCCTGCTCTATGGATTAGAGTGGTGAAAAGATTCAGCTGTAACATATTATCTTCTCCACATGTAGAGGGAAGCCATGGCTTTGGGACTGTGATATGTCTGTTACAGTCTTATACTGCTCTTCACACAGTCTCTGAAATTTCAGGGTCTGTTGTGACAAATGAAGCCAGTGGAGGGAAAGAGTGAAGAGCAATGACACCCAGGGCTTACCAACTTCAGTCAAGTTCTGAGACTAAGCTCGCTGCCGTGGTCTCTGCTTTCGTACACTGTCAATTGGTGCTGACAGTACAAAACAGTATCGTGGCACCTGATATCTCACCACGTAGTGTTCCCTACCTCCATCTAATAATTGTTTGTACTGGAGATGGCCAACTGACTGTGATGTCATTTGCATGTTCTGCACCTTGGAGCAAAACGGCCTAAAATTGCACATTAAGAATTAATGAATGAATTAAGAATACCCATCAAAACATTTGAGTGCACTGTTGGACATTATAAAAGATGCAGTACAATGATCTAAAAAAGGCATTAAACTTATAAGACATTCAGTGTGAGAAGCAGCAGCAAACGTCCCTGAACAATGGTTCATTAAGAATTGACCGAAAAACTGATGCAGCCTTTGAAAGAACTGACAAACCTCCGTCACTGATATCAGTTAACTCATCACTTTTCAAAAGCAGCCATAGTATCCCCAAATATTGCATGACCTGTGGATCTTGCAATATTACCAAGATTTATGCATAAAGATAAAGCAAACAACAACATAAAAGTCTCTTATGTCTGAATGACAAAAACGTTTCAGCTTGTTTACCAAGTTAAGTGTGTTGCCTGGACTTCAATTCATTCACACAGCGTCTGGGGCATTACATGTACTGTAGGTAATGGTGAGGTGGCTCATTAGGCTGAGCTGGTGGTGTAGCGGAAACGTTTCCACAGCTCAGTGGTCCAGGTAGAGGGCTCTGATAGTTTCCCACACTGCTCAGCTGGGGGGCGAGTGGCCAAAGCAGCAACATTTTCAACTGTCCCGCACTGCCGCTTTCCCAACCTGTCATCTGAGTAGAAGCAGGTGAAGCCTTTCGGTCACACCTCTACACTTCCACAAATGTGCTAAATTGCAGTTATATGGATATTGCCATGCTGCTCAGTCACAGAAGTGAGGTCAATAGTATGATAAAAGAATCTGAAATATAATTAGTGGTGGTTACTTAGTGGTAGAATTAATGTACTGAGGTACCAGCATACATTTACAGGAAATAAATGGGCTTTAAATCAACATTATAGTAGTTTATACAGTCTTCACACTTCAGCACAAACCGTTTGTCGACACAGAGCTTGAATTTCAACTGATCTAAGCAGAGATGTTTACTGCAAAGAGTGTCACTGGGATCTCTATTTCCAGCTCACTCATGCCCCTGGACCTGCCCTGCCTTCCTCCTCAAATTAGCTTTTCACCTTTAATTAGCCAGTGTCTGCCTTGGTAAGGAGTGGAGAGAATGTTGCACACACCCATTAACACAAAAAAACCTGTTTGAAGAAAACAAATGCTTTCTGCCTCCCCTTCTGAAGTTCGTTTAACAATGTCCCCGAGCTACCATTTCCCAATGTGTGAAGAAGTGCCGGCAAACAAGACATCCATCAAATTGACAGACAAAACAAATTACAAGGTAAACAGAACCTTAATGTGTCACCAGAGCTAATGGTGTCAAGGCTGGTTGGCAGTAGACCCAGACACTCGCATGCTGCCGCTGTCACACTCATATGGCCTTGCTCTTCAACTCACAAAATGCCTAGCTGAAGAGGAGAGAGGGATGACTTGTGGATAATACTCAGATATTAACACCCTACACACTATTAACAATGCATCAAACCTATATTCATAGAAGTCCATTAAACCGCAGCAAGTCAGAACAAGAGGCTCTCATGCAGGTATGATCTATCTTTACTGTGGCTTTAGCTCACAAGTGTGATGATTCTTTAAATGAATGATGCAGTCTCCCTAAAGCCAATAAAAGTGTAATTACATGCCTTGGGCTTTGGTGACAAAGCCTGTGCTGGTGACAGCTTCCTGTAAATGAGGAAGAAAGGATTACCTTCACTATTCATCTAGCTTTGGCATGATCACCTCTCCACAGGGGTCACCTTGGATGAAATGCCACAATTTTACCAGTCATTAAACTCTTAATCCAGCCTCAGTGTGCAGACGTCCATCTCATCTTTCAAAGCATCCGAGGCCTTATATCTCTTCGTTCCACCACTGCACCACAGCCACCTATTTCTACAGCAAGCAAAGGTGAGAAACCTCTGAATGAACATTTGTGACATAGATGAAACCGAAAGACCGAAGTTCACCGTGAGCCAGCATTTTCTTATTTCATACATTTTATATGCTTAAGCAGAAATGATCCTGGCAGGTACAGCAGTATCCTGAGGATTACTTTGTTTTATGCTCTTTGCCTTTGGGTTAATACTCTACAAGTTATTTTGGTCTCCGCAGGAAATCGTGCTCTCGAACCTTTGTGGGGCATCAGTGGCAAGATTGCAGAGACCACCTCTTAATATTTGTCTTGCTGTATTTGCAAAGCAGAGACATTACGTATTCATAGATAGGGAGATATTTTTCACGGCAGGTAAACTCAACATGATAAATTGGACAATAAACGCTCTAATACAATGACACAAAAGTGCACGGAGGAATAATGCTGCACTAAATATGACCTTACTACAACAAGGAACACTGCCTGTCACAGGCACAAAAGCAAATAATGTTGTGGTCACGGTTAGACTCACATGCAGCTGTTTATTAAACAAATACTTTTTTTTTTTTTTTGCAATTGAAATTTAAACGGCGTCGTGGCTGAGTATAAGCACACACAGGTAAATTTCTTAGTGTGACGAACACAATGAAGGACTTTCGTTCACCCAACCTGGTATTAACCATTACATGTTTTAAATACTGCAAGAAGAGAACCTTTAGTTTTCATGTTCCCATATTTCCAAAGCACAAAATTCAAACAACATTCCTCCAACCTGTTCAGCCATAAAGTTTGTTTGTTCCGACGCTCAAATATGCCCCACAGGAGTGTTTCCAAAATGAGTTCCCCTTGGTTACTGTAGGTGTTGGCACACAAACCACTTGATTAAGGTTAGGGAAGGATTATGGTTTGGGTTAAAATGCTGAATTAACCCGTGCTGTGTGCTTACGTTACAACTTCCTTAAAGTTATGCAACCTTCATCATCATGGCAACAGTCAACACATTTTTTTTTTTAAACCGTGTTGACTCACGGTTGGAAACGAGAAGCCAACAGTGATGTCCGGCACCCAAGTCGGCTGTGGTACTGGACCATCCATCAAACAAGGAAAAACTGTTCAGTTATTTCCAAGTTTACAAATTCAGTGTCTTCCTTAAGTATACCACAATTGTGTCTCCTTTGAACTAATTTATTCCAGTTTTCAGCTTTGTCAGTTGTTAGTTTATATTTACACAAATACAATATAAGATGCAACTTTAGCACAAGTGCCACATTACGTTATTGATACTTAATTCCACATCATGACAATGTTGGACAAGTGTTTTTCAATAAACTGGCTGCTACAAGACAGTTCACTGTGTCAACAAAGCTGGAACAACAAGTCTGACTTAAAATATCAACGTACAACTATATGGTATTCATGCGATTAGTTTCAAACCTGCTTCATGTGTCTGCTCTGTCAGCATGAAAGAAAATTGAACACTGTAAGCTGGAGTTAACTTCTAGCAGTGCCTCAATCATGGCCACTCTCTGATAATATGGTCATATTCAAACATGACCGATAACGCAGCTGTGATTTTAATCAATCAATCTTAGTAATGAGAACAGGAAGTTAATCCATTGTTATGCATTATTCGTCAGTAAATTAAGGTCTTTGGGGTTAATTAACTAGTGGGCTAAGGACAATGTTAATAATGCAGCACTAATATGGGGCAGGTAATAACACACTTGAGAATGTCCTTCTCAACTCCAGCTTTCAGTTCTTCTCCAAGTAGGAAAGTCGTTGTACTCTTGACAATTATGATTTTCTATGTCTTCTTCACAATAACACACATTAACACTGCTTTAAGTTGTTCTGTTCTCAGATATTACATTGTTGTGATAGCAGTCCGTTCATTGCATTAATAGGAAAACTTAAAACAGAAACTATATCCTCCATCCTGAAATAAGCAGAGTTGCTATTTATAATTATTTAACATAAAGTCATATTTAAGCTTAACCAGACAAAATATAGTTTCCAATACCGCTGAGCCATTAATTTCTGGCTTGAAAAATAAATTAAAATGTTTTTTTGAAATGACCAAAAGGATAACAAAATGTCATGAATCAGATTGATTACTTGACTGAAGACTAATTCAAAAGGAATACAGCAAGGCAATTCAATTCTCACAGTGAGGTTTGTTTTTTACAAATGTATGTTATTTCTAGATGTAGCCCTGTTGAGTCTTTAAATTCCTTCAGATGCCAGAGAACAACAGATGATTTTTACACCTGACATCTTCTTTACAACGTTAGAGCTCAACTAAAGAACTGTTGTTAATGCACAGCTAATGAGCAGTTTGTAAATGGTCTGCACTGATATAGCACTTAATCACCACAGTATGCCTCCCATTCACCCACTCACCCACCCACCCACACACCCACACACCAATGGCAGTAGAGCTGCCATAGAAGGTGCTCGCCTGGCATTGGGAGGAACTCGGTGTTTTGCCTGAGGACACTTTGGCTTGTGGTCATGAGGACCCAGGGATCAAACCGCCAACCTTATGCCATCCGCTTATACTGCCTTGCCATACATAATCAAAAAGTGAAAATCTGTTCACTTAATCAAACATTTTTAACATTTCATCAAAACCAATATTTTGGTCACCTGAAGTACGTGGGACGATCGACCTTGAAACATAGTCTGATGTATTCTTACAACTTCAGTTTCATAAATGGTTCAAGAACCAACCAAAAAGATGGTTGTTGTTTTTTTGAATAGCTGAGTTCCATCTGCCATTTTGGTGACATCTTGGTGAGGGTAAGAGGGGGGGATCTGCATAACATGCATGGAAATGCAAACTGTAAAGTGGGCTTTTGTAGACACCTTAATCTGGCAGTGAAAATCCCTTGCTTCACATAAATACTGCACTGACATATTTCACACAAAGCCAGAGCATTTTTGTTTCATCTCCTGGGGTCCTAAATGACATTCAGCATCTGGCTGGACATACTTTCTGGAGAGAGGCACAGAGAAGAAAACTGCAGCCGCCTTTAAATTCCACGAAACCTCATCTGACCTAACAGGCTGCCTACAGCTACTTTAAAGAACCATAATGGTGT
Source organism: Embiotoca jacksoni (assembly GCF_022577435.1). Classification (NCBI taxonomy): domain Eukaryota; kingdom Metazoa; phylum Chordata; class Actinopteri; family Embiotocidae; genus Embiotoca; species Embiotoca jacksoni. The sequence goes on along the minus strand of NW_027185379.1, from coordinate 4,355,190 downwards.
ATTTCTGCTCCCTTAAAAGGTCATTTATTTGTTTAACAAACTTTGTTTGGATATGTGTGTAAATCTGTCAATACAGTTTTCACAGAATTAGTCTTTACTGATTTGTTTTGTCTTGAAAATACACTTAGTCTTTAGTGGGTCTGCTTGACAAGGAAAAAGCTCTGCATGTGTGCCGTAGTATTCTGTATGATATCCATATAGTAAACATATGAGTGCAAATGTGTTACAGCCGGAACAGTCATCAACATGAATGCATATGAATTTCAAATGTAGTTTATGCCTCTGTCATACATGTGTCAAACTGTCCCGATGGCAGATCCTGACTGTTTCATGTTTGCTACTCAAGGACAACTGACTATGACAACTTCCTGTATGTGGCGACAGTATATCCATACCCTCAGTATTTCACCTTTAAACAGTAATGAGACGTATATCTTCTGTATTTGTTTGGCAATTTACAGCATGTTGCGTATGCCAACTTAATCTCTGCAGCCTATCTTGGGGTTCCTCAAATAAAAAAAGACATTTCTGTGCCAAGGCTCTAACACACTATTCAAAGGTGAACACTAAGAGCAGCATATACTGTATATATAAAAAAAATGCAAACAAGAGACTGTTTCACCATTTGGTTTAAACACAGGGCTGAAGTTTTTAATGGACTGGTTGTGTCAGTGTAACGCCATCAAACTGGAGGACTTTTGTCCATTAACGACAGGAAGAACCAAGGAGTCAGAATAACACCAGATATGTCCCTGCATTGGACTGTTCCCATTTCTAAATGTGCTCCTCCATTCAGCACAGGCATCGTATCTGCATCCCGGCTTTATTCTGGCACAGGAAGAGGCTGTTGCTTGACACACAATATTGGACAAGACAGTAACATGGAACATTTAGAGGAGGATGGAGAGGGTACCGTCGCACCAGGCTTGCCAGCTGTGATAATGATGTATAATTTAATTGAAGGCTGTGCTTCTATCCTCCACAGAACTCAAACTGCTCTTCTCTTGTCAATGCATTATTCAGGCTAATGGTGACCCTGAAATAGAAAAAAGCTTCTTATCTCTTTAAAGTTTTATTGCAGAGAGCAAAGAGAGGTAAGGAGGTATATCGAAAGAAAGTGAGTTAGAGTGAGGCAGAGACTCACAGATAAGGTTAAAAAAAAAAAAGCTTACTGAGACGTAGTTCTGTCTACTGACATGCTTTGTGAAGGATTCCTGTTTCTGACCGTGACAGCGTCATCTTCCTGGCAACAGTAGAAAAATTCAATTGGGCAGAGAGACTGATGTTACTCTAGCCTTAGCTGCTGGAATTTCTATGGAAATAAAACAAATGCCTTGGATGGAAAGAGGATGCTTTACACCATCTGCAGACTAACTTTGGCTTGTGCAGCGCTACAAATATTCATATCAAAAATTTAAACGGCAAAACTTGCATTCCATCACAATCACAGCCGTCATCATCCCCAGTGAGCAAATGAGAGAGAAGCAAGACGGAAAGATAGTGTGTGCAGTAAAGCAATCATGCATAAACTATTACACATGGACCATCTTCATTTGTGATCAGGCTGATACTTTGAAACGTGGTTGCAGCCAAGTCAGAGAAGGACAGGGTGAAAGGGGCCACGGCCATAAAACGCACCCACATCTATCCATCAAGCTAAGTTGTCATATTTACAGTCTGAAATTCACCCATAAAACATTGTTATTGTAAAGTGTAATTTCCTCTGCAATTAGAAATCAGCTTTATTAGAGGACGTGTGACTGGAATGTGGCAATTAAGCTGCGCTGTATATGGCAGGAGGGTTGAGGTGGTGAGGAGTGAGAAGTGCAACATCCAGTGATGGCACTTTACTCATTTACTGAATCAGTTATTTCACTGGCTCAGTTTATAATTTATCGCAATATGAAGTATTTCTTCAGATTAATCAAATACGCAGCTAACGTTCTTACGTGATGATAAATCTGCACTTCAAGCTAGGTGTGACAATAATAAACAATACTTTATTTATATATAGCTGTGTGATATCAAGATTAGTTAACCTGACAGTAACATTTTTATTAATTTTGACTGGCAGCCAAAGTCACATTTGAAAAAAATTGTGTGAAACAGTTAAAAACATTCTTCAACATTGCCATAATGAAAATAACATATTTCATTAAACACACTAAAATAGGAGTGACTAATAGATAGATAGTTGAAGAATGACAGAAACTGAGTTGTGACTCATCAAATGTTGAGGTTAACTTGGTCCAAAATTTAAAGTGCAATGTAAATGTAGTCATTCAAATCAATTGCAAACCTACAAATATCCAGTACAGGATTCTTCTTTTCTGTCTCATCTCTCCATCCTCCTGGGTGGGAAAAGAAAACATTTTCTAATCAGGGCGCCATTGCACGCAGGTGTTTGTCAAAACCAACTCTTTGTTTTACCAAGTGATGACAGCTTTCTATGCACTACTGAACTTGCAAACTGCATCATCAATACAATGACATTGAAGACAAAAGCAACTAAAAACTCAATAATAGAAAGGTTAGGGTTAGAAACAAGCTGTGGAAGGTTTAACTACAGACTTACACCATCTGCCTGAAAGCTCAGGGTTCAAACAGGAAGGGAAAACAACATGTACAAACATGGTCTAAGGCCAACCTATAAATGAATGATCTCAGACAGTCCTTCATAATGGCTGCATGAGTCACAAATAAACACCCAGTCTGTTACATAATATCAAATAAACACACATATTTGACTGTAAAGCAGGTGATTTTCAGCACCAATATTAACAATCACCAGGTAGAGCAGCGATGGAATTATACTGCTTAAAACCTGAGATTCATATTACAATATGATAATGTTATGGTAATTACAATATATTTTCAACGTTTGTTTCGATATGTGTCTGTCATCTTGTGATTTAGTTTTTATTATACACTATAGTAAGGCTTGTACAACAATTTTTTTTTCTTAACTCTGGATGTGATGACAGCCCTCTAAACGCTTTAAATTGGATACCGACAACATTTACCTAATGTTGATTCAATCCTGTTACCACTGTGTTTGTAATCTCGCCCACACTTTTCAGCTTGTACAAATTGCATTTATTACTAACAAGGCGTAGGCGTACATAAGGCAAGTAGGCTACATTTAAGAAGATGATTCTTCTCAACTTGCATTGGCACAAAGCTTAATGATCTAATTGGATTGAACAAGGAACAGCAGGCACATTGTCTGCCTTTTTAGCCTTTTTCATCATGATTGAGCAATTATGAGGGAGCTACTTCACTCATTATAGATGTACTAGCTGGCTGTCTTGTAAACATTTTGTTTATAAAATCAAATATTAAGCAGAACTGAAAACTCGGCCTACATTTTTACATCAGCAATCATGGGAGGCTGAAAACTGTTCTCAGAGTGAAATAAAACTGAGCCACAGAATGTCAGCAAAATGGCAACAGGCATCACAGGAACAGATAGTGAGTGATTTTCCCCTTGCTCTGTGACATCCCTTACTGTGCTCCTTCCCCCAAGACACAGATCAAAACATATTAATTGTAAAACTAATGACAGGGATTTAATTTTTCTGTCGGGCTGTTGCCTAATTTTCCCCCCATTAGTTTGTATATTTCTAACCCCGCAGCCACTTCTGACTTCCTGCTATGAACCAGGGCATGAGAGGCATACTGGGGGGTAGGAGAAGATATCCTTTGATAGTAATCCTACATAAAGAGACGACCGGTTCATAAAAACAATGCACTTAAGGCTTAAAAAAAAAATAATCTGTAAGACTAAACCAACTCCAATAACAACACAAAGACATGCTATGTCACTTATTCCACCAGCTAATAGAAAATAAAGACAAAATCTATATTTTAAGTTCCAAAATAAATTAACAAATATTTTGATAAGCTGCTTAAGAACTGATACATTTAAGTAAGATGAATGTAATACCATGCCACACTGCAGAATTCTGCACACTAAAGAATAATTGAAGTTTAGTTCAACTTTTATTTCAAGGAGCTCAAATCAGTGCAAAATCACAAAGCAACAAAGCATGAGCAGGCAACCAGGCAGCAGGTTAACCATGTTATCCGAAAGCGTTGTGCACAAACGACTACAGCAAACATAGAAGGTCAAAAATTACCAGTAGAATTGGTCAGTATGTTGTTCTTTGAAACTATACTGTATATCATTCAAATCTACAACGACTGTCTGGATAACAATTGTTCACTTTTGTATGTTCTTCTAAATAATCAGGCTAACTTGACGCTTTATTCAAAACCTGTATAATCATGAGGCTGCTAGTGCTTCCAGGAATTCTTTACTCATTTTTTTTTTGTCTCAGCAGTTATTTTGGTGAGTGAAAAATAAAGGAATTATCTTTTAAAAATGGAAGTCTCTCAAAATTAGATGGATGAGCTGATAAGTAAAAACATGTTTTACTAATTAAAATGTTTAGAATTGACTTTGAGTGTAGGTCTCCTCAATAAATGTTAATGTTGTTGATGAACATATTGAGATGGTTGTTTTAATGTTTCTTGTGGTCTGGGAAGCAATGCATAACAATTAGTAATTGCACAGTTATGGAATATGTGCAAACATAGTGATAACGTATGAAATCTGGACTGTTTATGTGTAGAAGGCTTCACAATATGCCTTTGTGAGTAGGAAGTGAAAATATTCCTTCCCCTTGTCCTCTCCTGATCTATAAATCTGATAGTCTCACTCCCATTCCAGACGGCCAGATACACTCAGCTGTTGGATAGAGGAGTGTGAGTGTTATTACTGCAATAGGTGTTGGTCACTTCTTTTTACCATTACTCTTACACTGACTGCCTCAGCAGGCCCATGTTTAGTAAATCAGTTTATGAAAACATTACAAAAGAATTACCCTGTTTCTAATCCTGCGCTCGTGCTTGTATCATTTGTCTTCATAGGCTTGCATTAACACAGCCGGGCTTCTCTCCACCTGGTACCGTCTTCACATTACCATTTATTGTAGCTTGGTGGGATCATAATACATCCAATTGGATTTCTCCCCAATTGCCAGGCTCACTTCAATCTCCGCTGCCCTTGATCTGGGTGCCTGGGTGATATTAGTTATGGAGGCTCTCTCTGCAGGGCGGTGGGACAATATGAGGGAGCAGTAATTTGTTGAATTCTGGGCAATGTCAGACATCAAGCATAAGAAGTAAAAAAACGGTTGTTTCCTGATCACAAAAGACGAGTGCTCCACTCCCACTCTAGAGATGGGATGAGAATAAATAAAATCCACCCGTTGTTTCAACCTTCACCATACCACAGCTGGTACGCATGGTGTTAATCCAATGACTACCCACAGTCAGCACACACCAGGCTGTGCAAGGATGGCTGAAAGTCACTGGGAAACAAAGTTTGGTCCCACACAATCAGAAATATAAATGTTCCATTTCTCTCAACATGTTGGTCTCATACTGCACAATGAACACCCATGGACCAAAGACAAGAAACAAGAGACTAAACCCCCTCCAGTACTGAAACGTACCAGAACATGTGTTTCTAATGATGTCTTGTATATAGGTTTGCATGTCTAGGCCTGTATGTGTATAAAAGAAAAAAAAATATTACGATGTAAAATGTATTGCCTTTTCCAAAAAATATTTCTTATAATTTTGACATTTAGTTATTACTTCGTAGTTTGACCTTAACTTTTGCAACCCACTATACAGAATTTGTCCTCCTTTTCAGTGCGGTAATTTAACCAACTTAATACATGCATGCATGTTGTATTTGTATTCAACGCATCCATGTTTCAGATTCTAACATCTGTAAAAATATATTTTTCCAGTATCCCCCCTTTACTCAATGCTCTTCTGAATATCAAACACGTATCACATGCAGGCTCAAAAGGTGGTGGTGAAAGTTAGCAGCATAGTTTCTTTTTTCACACTGGTTCAACAGAGCTTCAACAGCACAATATGGGAGTCTATTTAGATGGCAGAAGTAGTTTTTGATCACTTTTCCATCATGACAACTTGTCACAATTGGAATCCAGCGTAACTGAAATTAATATAAACTGGATTTCTTTGTGAAGAAGGAATTTGTTCAGATTTTGTTGTTGTTTTGCTGGTGGTTATTTCAAAATGTTGTTTATTTCACTGTTATGTGACCTTCAAGCAGTAATGCCAGAGAAAGTAAACCACAATGGTTAAATGCCTTCTGTAAATGTGCAATGTGCACACATTTCCATTGTGGTATAATAAATAACAACAGTATCGTAAATGTTGTTATCTTAGCTGACACTGTGCAGTGTCAAATTACACAAGCACTAAAATGGAAATATTGAATGCGTTAATGAATAGCAATTTACAGCCAATGAAAATTACCAATCGTGAGAGAAATCCAATAACATTACTTGCACACAAATGAAATGCTAAATAGTTCCACCCAGCCAGTAGATTTTTATCAGAAATGACAGGACATCCATAAGCATGTTAACCCTGCACAGGCCTTATCCTAAACACAGAAAATATTCACCTCCTTTTGTGTCACAAAATGATAATTAAGCAAGCAAGGTTGCGATTCAGAAAATGGCTGTGGAATGATTTGTTCAAATTTGCACCGATAGGGATGTAGGTTATGTTTTAATTACACCGATGGAGGTCTCTGCCCTCCATTTCACCAGAGGCCAATGATAGCTGGGATTTCATACTGTATCTGTTTACCCTCGGCTAACAGATCGCTGGTTTATATTTGCACCAAACACATCAAATTTCACCCCCGAACACATTTTACCCAGCATTTCAAGTGATTCAAAAATTGGGCTGAAAATGCTTGTTGTTTTCAAAAGACATTGGGAAAATAAAACTTTGTTATCCCTCAATCAACCTGAAAATGTTGCTTATGTTGATTGATTGATCAAAGAAAAAAAAATGCATCAGGGGACATAAAATGATTGAATTTGTATGATACACTGCACATCTAACCTGTCATATTTCTACACCTATGAACTCATTGGAGTAAAAGAAGACCTGAACATTAAAGCGGGAATGATTTCATTACCCAATACTTGAAAGTGTGTTATGTCAATGTGAAAGCTTGGCTCAAGTCATTAAGAACTTCTGTGTGCTAACGATGCATGTCGGTGAGAAGTGCATTGACACGGTGCGAGGAAGGTGTAAAAAAGTTACATTTGAAGAAACATAAAGTAGAGAACTGTTGAGGCTGAACAAGAGCAAAGTGGAGGAATCATTAAATAGATCACGGTGGTGAAACACCCTCTTTGAAGACACATACGTCCCACTGAGCGTGAGCCTTGAGTGCTAACAATGCCGATAGGCTGCAGGGAGCATCTCTCAGCCTTCTCACTGAGCGCTAGCACTAAGATTAGAGGTTCCTTTAATCCGACAAAGGGGATTAAATGCTACAAGAGAGGCGAGAGGACCGCTCCCACGGAGGGGCTGAGATGAATTATTTACACCTCCCCTCAAGACTGGTGATCTAAGTCTTTAAACCTAAAAATCACAGTTCTGAGAGACAGGTGGCATGTCCTGCCAACCAAACAGTCCAGGGTGCCCAGACGAATGTGATCTCGCGCAACACGCTCTGCCACACAGAGAGCAGGGTGTGCGTGAGCATGTGTGGAGGGACCTTTAAAACACTAAAAGATATTTGCAAGACAATAAAGTAGTGCTGAAAACCCCAAACTATGATAAACGTTAATCTAAGTGCTCCTTGTTGGGCGGCTGTACATTCCAAAAAGTTGTGCATCACCTGTGAGAGGACATGAGTGGTCATCACTTCTTTCTGTGCTTAAAAACAGGTCAACTTTCTTTGAACACACCTCTGCAGCCAGAGTGAGTCATAATCGTGGAGACAGGTTACAGTAGATTTACATACATCTAAATGTCATGCCGCAAAACACCAAAATCCAAAAAGTGTTTCAAGGCAAGGTCAATCTGTGATGAGAAGGCATCGTCCAAAATTGTAACACTGTCCCACCTGAGATCACCAGCTGATGTCCGATAAATCGTTGACAGAATATCCACGCACAGGCTCGTTCAATGACTCAACTCAAATACTCTGATTAATAAACATTACAAATCACTGTTGTCCATCACTACTTACCCCCCTTGTTCCATCTGCCTTTAGTCCTTGCCTGATAGGTGAGTTCAGGGCACCCAGACAGCAGCAAGAGAAAAAAAACAAGTTCAAACACAAAGAGAAATCCAGACTTTGCCCTGGAAAACATGTCCAAGAGTTGCTGGCAGCCGAGTCACTTTCACATGGCTGTGTGTCCTCCTGGAGCGGTGCGGCTGTGGCGCATGGTAACCCACGCGTGGGCTGTCATTATCAGTCACGCTAGTGTCAGCAGTGGGTCTCTAGTCCTACCATGCTGCTTCTGTGATGCCCCAGATGGGTGCTGGTCTTCACTGATGCTGGAGATCCGAGTGAAGCCACATCTCCCCGCCTCTCTAAGCTCTGCCTCACCAGAGCGCTTGGGAACCAAACGGGAACACACAGCTTGCCATGCGACGGCTCGGCTCAGCTACGCTCGGCACAGTGCATAGGAACTCGCTCTCACTCAGGCTTGCTCAAACACACACACACACACACACGCACACACACACGCACACACACACACACTCACACACTCCCTCTCTCTCTGTCTCTGTCTCTCTCACGCTCACTGCTGCCACCACTACTGATGCTGATGCTGCTGCTGGGGCTGCTGCTGAATTATTTCCTGCCCTTCTCCCTCTTGTGTTTCTCGGGGAATTTGTTCCTGTGCGCTCTGTCTTTTGCTTAGAGCTTCACATCGTGGAGGAGACAAGCGATGGAAGCATACTCCACCCTCGGCACTCTAGAAAGGAGTTTACATGGGTGTGTTGGACTCAGGCTGTCTGGTGGTGTATACCAACACACAGGCAAGGAGGAATATTAGCTACCTGGTGAGCAGAGGAGAAAAAGAAAGGTCCATGTTTGCAGGGTGACTCTTGATCAGCAGGACAATTGAATGGATATTCTGTCACCCTTGACGAAGTAAAGGACTGGGCTTTACCCGGGGCAATGGAGCAAGGAGTGAAGAAGAAAGAGAGGGCGGAGAAAAGAGACTAGGGGATCAAAAAGGAGCAGTCTGGTGGGGAAATTGCAGTGTTCTCACCTTATGTCCCACTCCCTTAGCGACAGCTCACGCTCAGAAAAAGAGTGCTGAATATGCCTGGACTGTGTCTACAAAGTCAAATAAAATCATTGCAGAGAATTTTGAACATTTGGAGCAGTGCAAGTTAAACAAATTATTCTGGACAGTTTAAATGGTAACAACATGACACACTAGCGGCGAAACTGATGGTTATTATATCTGCCAATTAATTATTTTGTTCAATTAATATAATGAAAATTGCATTTTGCAGGTGACATCATCAAATTATTTGTTTTGTCCAGCCAACAGTCCAAAACTTGAAGATATTTAATTTACAAATTGCATTGAAAAAAAGAGAAAAATAGCAAACAAAAAACATTTGCCATTATTGATTGATAAATAATTAACAATTAAGAGATCATCAGCAAAATTTTGAATTAATTTTCTGTTGACTAATAATTAGTCAGAAACTATGGCACATCCCATCATGAAACTAGATTTTCATCACCTAAAGGAAACAACTGTAGCTGTCTCATAACACTGCCTACTCCCAGTCACTCCTTCAAGCTAGCGCCTGTAGTGCTGCAATATATACCGTGGAAAAGCACAAGCACCTCCAATACTTCACTGAATTAAAAATATCAATATTCTATTGATAAGTAGCCATTATTTCTAGGAGACTGTTTTTGAAAAAATGCCATTTATCAAGATATTATTCTCCAAGGTCATTATGTTCCCAAGTTCATAAAACAGGTACTTCACAAGCGGGGAGTGTGAACACCCTGTCGTACACACACCATGGCTTTAATGTCCTAATTACAGCTCCTGAGGAAACCGATGATCAAGTCCATATTTTTTTATACACGGTGCAAATTAAAATTCTGAGTCCTCACATAGTCTTTACCAGTTTACCCCTCTATTCTCCTATTCCTTCATGCTATCTTGCTTTTCTTTCATAACAACCTGCAACAACACCAGGAACTATAATTAAACTCACACCACATGAAAAAAAGAGATGTGTATTTTCTCTAAGACACCAGCAGGAGCATATGTTGGCAATACATATTTCCGATGACAGATAAAGCAGCGTAATGTTTGCCCCTTTCTGGGTTAGACCAGAGCTAAAGTATATAAGTCTACAGTACGACGGTCCCCTTGTTAATTTAGATAAAAAAAATTACAAAGCAATTCCAGACCAGACAACATAAATTCAAAGTCAACTACTACAATATATTTTGTTGCATGTCTACACTTCTAAGTGGGAGTTTTTCTTCTGTAGCCTGGAGCTTTTTGTGTTAAACAGTAATACTCTGGGATTATTTTTTTTTTGTATGTAAAAAGCCTAGAATGGTACCTTGGGCTTCAAAATTCAAATGATGCTGGCAAGGCTAAGCGCAATGTAGCTTGGATGCAAGCGGTTATTGGAGGATGACCTTAAAAATATATGGAGCATATGGTATAGCTTGTGGTTAATATCAAGTCATCTACAGTGACAACTTGTTACAGCCTGTGTCACGTGGTAAAGGTCTGTCATAAATCAAGGGCGCACAGCAAGAACTTTTAATTAACAGCTATTTCTATGATTGTTATAATTACTGTCCTCCTGATTAATTAATCGCACTACGACATCAAATACTTTGGTGTTATTTTACATTTACAAAACCACGGCTACTGCCCACCACAAGCCCTTCATACACAGCAAAATGACACAAGAAATGAATCTGTAGCAGATGTGTTTGTAAAACTATTGGGAATATGTTCTGAACAAACTTCAGAAAAAGAAGACATCACAGATTTTCTAAAAACAAACTACGAGTGTCATCAGAGGGCAGAAAGAACAGACTGTGTTAGCTGCCTCCTGCGTAAAATTAGTTCACAGACAAAAATCTGGTGAAGTGTGCCTGAAATCAGCACTCACATTGACTTTGTCTATGACCCCAATGAGCTCATTACACTACCCATTCAAAGATGTTTTTAGTATTGTAGGACAAATGCAGAAAAGGATGAACAGAGACGGGCTGAGGTGGATGAGAGGGAAACTGCACAACCTGTGATGGTCAAGGCAGATGCACAGAAAACAATGCAGACCAGTAGTAGGAGAAGTCAACAAACAAGCCCCTACTACTGTGGAGGGAGTAAAGCGGAGTAGAGTGGAGTTAAGGAGGGGATGTGGGAACCCCTATACCCATACTGGTAAGTCTGACAGCTTATCACCCCCAGACAAGAGCCCCCTGGATAAATGTGGTCAAGCAGAAGAGGAGCCCAGCTTCAACAGTGATGGGGTGCAGGACAGCGATAAGGATGAAGCTCGACTGGGCGAAATGGGGGAGTGAGGCAAGGGGCCCCGGGCTGAGAAACTCAGCCAACAGCAATGCTCATTCCAGCTCTCGCTGGCTAAACCTCTTAAAAAATTTACACACAGGCATTCACCATACTCAGCAAATATAGGTTACTGCACGCATGCGGTCGTGTGTCTTAAGTGTAACTGTGTATGTGCACATCTCACTAAAGAAGCCCAAAGAATATAGTAGGTGAGTGAAGAGTAGAAAGAGCTAAAGTGTAGACAGGAACCGAGCAGAGAAGAAAGAACGAGGCACAGAGAGAGAAGCTGACTTCTTCATGTTTTTCCGATGGTGGCCTCTTGAAAACACACCATGAAATTTGCTTTTTCACAGGAAGTGACAGACCGAGCACCATGAATTGATCCCCTGATGGAGATCTGGCTCTTTGTGTAGTCATTTTCCCCTTTGCGCATCTGTCTGCCCAGATACTGGATAATCTACTCGCTCCCGGCATTCCTAATCCAACCATCCATCCCCATTCACTCCGCCCATGTGTGTCCCAGCACAGAACAGGGGTGTAGTTTGGAAGTCAATAATGAAAAAAGGTTCTTTTTTTCTCTTTTGAAATGACTGTTGTGCAGCACTGAAATGATTTTTTTTTTTTCTCCTGCACTGCTAGCCTCGAGGTAATGTTACAGCGCTCCAATAACAATTCACCAAAATCTAAGTGACAACAATCAAATAATCAGTACTGGAACCTTTCTTTAGTGAGCAGCTAAATGCTGTCTTTTCCTTGAATTTTAAAGTCACCAGTACTGAGAGCAAACACATCTAAGCGAGGACAAATATGTATCTTTGTATGTATTTCTGTTAAAATTTTCACAAAAATGTATAGATTATCGTCAACAAAGCAACATACTTGAATAGAGAAATACTGCCAGTATAACTCCTGGCAACCAAACGTTAAAGATCATAAGCTGATTATGGCTCTGTCAGCCAATTCAAATAAGTAAACAAGCCAGACTAGAAAAGGGGAGCGCTTGTAGAAACCGATTAGTAAATATGTTTGCGATGTACACATGTGCCTGGCTGGTCTCTCTGATGACCGGTTGGTGTGAAAACTGGAAATCATAACTGCAAGACCACAATGTTTGTTAAATACAAAGTAGTTTGATTTTGATAAAAGGTCATGGCAATTCCTATGCAATAAACTGCGATCTGGTCTCTTAATTAAATAAAAAGAAAAATTCAACAATTCGCTTCAAACTGAATGTGGATGAATATTTTTTTGTTTTAAACCGGTCTAATCAAAAATGTATTGTGTTCAGCCCCTTCATAACGTGCAAAATAGCTCCTAAATCAAATTCCTGGAACAAGCATCCATATGTACATTTTATATGTAATCATTCAGAAACAGGCTGGGCTTGTTATAATGTACATGAAAACAGCAGTTGAAGTAAAAAGTGTGGCACAAGCTGAGGGCGCAATTACATCAGGAATAAATTCATTTACAATCAATCCTTTACAGCGCATAAACTTGTGCACAGAATGTGTCTGTGAATGGTCCCACAAGTCAAAGAACAGAGAAGTAATAAGAATCACAATGAGTTAGTGATGGCTGTCATAAAATATGGCGGGGACTTCTATTTACAACCTGTAATAAAACTGCCTCTGCTGCGATTTATGGAGATGCTTGCCCCACGGAGCCAAACCCTTTTTGCCAAGGGCATGTTAATAACCTGCATAGTGCATTTTGAATATATTGGCAGATGGACATTTTGTCTAATAGACCATTGCAAACTGGAAAGCAGGCGCTAAAAAAAAAAAAAAGCAACAGCATCATGCTTATATGGTATTCTGGTGGCAGCATGGCTCCAGCCGGAAGCTTTGCTTCATCTCGGAGACCAAATCAAACGGCTGCCTTGTGTTGTTTTTTTTTTTTTTTTTTTAAACAGAACTCATCAATCCATGATTCTACTTCACAAAAAACAGGTTAATTTCCCTCCACATGCCAAGGGAAAAAATAAAGCATTATCATTGGGATAAAATTTGTAAATAATGGACAAAAATGTGTCAAAATATGACATTGATTATTGCTATGAGCTGGACACACATTACAAAGATGTTCTGTTAGTGTGAAAATGGCAAATGTCATTGTGTTGGTTTAGCAAGACAGTTTTAACTCACTTGCTCACTTTTCGCAGCGCTTTCAACTATGACTTGTTCAGCGGATGGAGTTTGCCCAGTTGTCATTGAAATGTCTTGAATAACAGGTGATTGTAGACAGTATATTGTAAGCGTTTAAGATTCTGTCTGCGTCCAGATTCATTTCATTATTTCAGACATTATGGATTTTTAGGACTCGTATCAACACCACTGAAATAGCATGCATTATTAAGCTGGTTAAAGGTTGTGCCATTTCAAAAGTATGGTGAGTTTTAGTTTTAAAACGCACCTCAGAATTCATTTAAGTGAGGGCAGAGGAATGCACTTTACCAAATTCCTTTGCACACACCATCCCATCAAACCAGGAAACATTGCTTTACCTTCAGGCAAGCTGGCAGCAGCAAATATATTTATACTCTGAGACCAAATTGTATCACATTTTACATATCAAAACACATGTTGGTATTTGTTGTGTTTCTGGGTTTTGGGTTCATTTCCCATTATGTTTGTGCCTTCTCTCTAACATATGATTTTTCCAAAGGGGCCACTGTATATACACTATATTTTTTTTCAATGTTTTGACAGTCACAATATTAGTTAAAAATATAATTTTTGAAATACAAAATACCGAATTATCTTTGCAAACAAAAGCTGTAAACAATCCCCCAAAAAAAAGTATTTCAAAAGGTAACACGAGATTGAAATTATACATATGGATTGTAAAGCTAAGGTAATAGGAACTGTGTTATACCATGAAGGTCAAGGTTTATGACATTAGCACTGTGTTTTAAATGTTTGTTCTTACTTAATTAGCTTTGAACTTATCAAGAAAATAAAGCATACCATAAAAACATGCACTGTAATCCTGTTCATCAACAAGAGTTGACAGCAATTTACATCCAAATGAAAATCTGATCAGTGGAAAATATGTTGGATAAATACAAGGCAGAGGTGACGTTAAAGTTATCGGGAACTGTGGGAACCACAGCAGATATGTAATGCAGACATTAGCTGAAATTTACTCTGCTTCAAACCAATACAGCATGCACAAGGTTTGTTTATGCGTGAAACTGTAATGACAACAATATAGGTATTGCTACTCTAAAACAGAGGGAAACAGTACATGGACATAAGTGGACAGTGTCCTGACCCCTATTCGAGCTGAAGAGCCTCACCTGATTACAGTCTCATTGGTGAAGGTCACCATCTCGTCAGACCAGCAGCAATGCACACTTTGTATCACACACTCAATTCAATAACAGGTTTAAATAGTCCCATTTTCAACTTTCTCTCCTCATCTGTCTCTTATATTTCTAAACACCATAAAATCTCATGTTACATACTCAGCTCAGTTCTGCAAAACAACATTTCTGTTTTCTACTCGTGCATTGACATTAGTAGAATGTAGGCTTCCTAGTTTGTAACTATTCGCTTGTTCACTACAAAGTCCTGCAAAATGCTGGTATCATGATGCTATTAAAATGACAAGTCACATACACAGCTTAAATCACATTTTAATGACATCACAGTCATCAAAAAGTTATCACAGATTACTGTTGTGGCAATGAGTATAACAAACTAATGAATAATGTAATAAATATAACCCGCCACTCTAACATGACTACATTTGTAGGCTAATAAATTATCCAAATGTCCCAAGACAGTTTCTACAGACTTGCCCAAATAAGAGTTAGTATTTCAACAGCTACATCTAACTCTGATTACTTTGCAACATAAATGTGCAGTGAAGTTGCAGGACACGAATCACAACTTTTCAAAATGGAGGAAAAAGTAAAATGGGGAATAAAATATTCTTTTGAGAAACATTTCAACTTGAAAGCCGCCACACTAAGTGATGACACTAAGTCATTTCAGCAGGAGCACAGACAGTAAATACACTAAACTTCCCAGCCTGACATGATGCAAATGAAGCCTCATCCTCAAAGGAGCTGTGCGGTTCTAGGAAACTGAACTTAGGCACCACAAATAGAATTACAACATCACTACTTGAAGCTAGACTATTGTATGTTGAAATGGCCCATGCACGAACATCCTGGTAGCACTTGGTTACGAAAGCTGCAGCTATGCTCCTGCCTGGTACACAGTGTTCGCATATTTCATGTTTACATTTTAAAATGTTACAGCTTGTTTATTAGTGCTTAAATGAAGCAACCTCAGCTCATCTGACCTGTTGCAACCCTAAAGGTCACTTGGTCATTTGACCAGCAGCTTTTAGTGGTTTCGAGATCAAGACTAGCTCTTGCATGTCAGTTGTTAACATATTCATAATTATGAATACATAAATAATTGGTTCTAAAGAATACAGATTACAGTTTTACATCTTTTGTATTATTTATGTTTTGAATTTTATCATTTTACGGCATGCAGGTGCACAGCACACTAATGCTAATCTTACTACCTACCGTATACTGGTGTAGCAAGGAAGCATAATAGGTTATGTTATGGAAAGGTGAGAAATGGGTTGTACTGAAGTCAATGTGCCACTCGACATAAATCATTACCTCAGTTTTGCTTCAGGCTGTTGCACCGTCTCATTCATTTGAATACTGTACATTTGCAAACTATTAGACTGTCGGCCAATCGATCATCAACTGTATACAGTCCAGAGGGTTGTTTGCTCAAAGAATATAAAGTAACTCCACTGGGGTTATTTATTATCAAACACAAAATCCCCGTGGCAGAAATGCCAAAAGGTGGTCTGGGATCAGCAAAAGAAGCTCTCATTATAAAACACACACCCAAAGCTTTGTGGGAGTGCTACTTAGTGGGATAGATGGAGTGAGACACCCAGTCTCTCAGAATACTTTTCTGCAGGTGTTTACAAAATGAGATCCCCCACTAAAGGCAAAGAAGTAGGAGAGACTGTCAGTAGATTGAAAGCTATACACATCCATTACTTCATATCATCAGCAACAATCACATCATCTCCCAGACACTTCCAGGTAGATCTGAGCCCCCCTCAGGCTCTATTGGAGCTACCAGCCCAGCATCCACACAGCCACCAAAGATAAAGCTCATCCTTCCGTTTGATCACTGCAAATTGAATGAGTATAATCAGCCAGTCGATATGAAATGTACCCCTTTGTATCCAGTTCAAAATATGACTACACAGAAACAGCAGGAGAGAAGTGCACTCAGACTGAAGTCAGGTGTTTCCATAATGTTATTTTTTTCCCCCGGACTCTTTTGTTCTCTTCCAGAAAATAGGATCACTTGTCATACGGGGAACAAAATGCAGCCTACAACTTCACTTATTTATACATACAGTGGGCATATTGAAAATGTGTCTACCTTTAAAACATTGCCTTCAGAGAAAATGTTTCTGTCTGACTGATAAATACCGGTAAATTGTTGATATTGTACATCCACATTCTGCTACTCAAAGGGCTTATTAACTGCCCGGTTTGTCCTAACATGATTGACAATTCTGACAATTCAAACCATCCTTTTACTCCCATGCCTGCAAATCAACAGCATAAATCCAATGTCAAAGTAAATTCTGGCATTGGCTGATTTAAATAAAACGTCACACTTCCACACAACTGTCTAAATAATGTCACAATCTTTGCTGCAATTTAAATGTTGCTGCTGGAAAAGATGACAGCAAAAACGAAAGTAGGAATTTCAGCTTATAGCTTCAATAATGAGGTGCAAATATGGAGTAGGGCTACAAATAATGATTATGAACAGTTAATGATTCAGTTATTGCTTCTTGGTTAATCAGTTATTTGGTCTATAATGTCAGAACTCCTGAAAAAATGATATCTCCCTCAGTACAAATTTGACAAATCTTTATTTTTGCTTGTTTTGTAGAACCAAAACTCCAAAACTCGACTCTATTCATGCATCAGCTGCTTTGGCAGAGACAGAGACGGATCTAAAGAGAGATAAAGGGAAATGGCACACAAGGTGAGTAAGTACTCTCAGAAGTGATGTTCTGATCTTCTGAGTGGTGTTCAAGCAATTTCTGAAGACAGAAAGAGGCTCTCTGGCTCAAATGTAGTTTTGAAACTCATTCCACCACACAGAGACACCGTTTGTGTTTAAGGGTATAGTAGGTCTCAAGCAGGATATTTTTTTTGCTGCCAAGATTTGTGGAGAGCTTCCTCAAAAGAGCAGAGACATGTTAGTCAAATCCACTTGTATGTCTAGTTGTGATAAATGGTCAATTATTTGATGATTTAAAATATTTTATAATATCATAATATAATTTCCAGTGCTGATACTTTGGCTTCTAACGACACTTTTTTTTTCTTTAGTTTTCATGCAGTTTAGAGTCAGAGAGTGTAACCCATGTAAATATTACACAAGGGTATTTAAACTATGAAAATATGCCATTAAACTTAATATGCAGTTCCACTACTACGCTTTATTATGATAACTTGTTGGTTCCTGTACAGCAATGGCAAACAAATTCCTATATTCCTATACACATAATTCCTATACGGATGCCTTCAACAGGAAGCAGAGAGGTCAAACTACTGACCTATAAGTAACATTGTGTAGGGACTTCATGGTTCAAGCTCCAGAATACCCCCGCCTGGGTCCCTTCACATCGACAGAGAGAGATCAAGAGAAATACACCCCTAGATGTGTCGGGGTGGGCCCATTGCTCTCGGGAGCAGTGTAGGGCATTAAATCTGCCTGGGGATGAGAAAGAGTGGCAGGCACTCAACTAGGGGGCCTCAGAACACATTTTAAATTTTGTCGGGATGACATGTCTCGTCCACCTCTCAGGCTATGCTGACAGCGGTGACAGTTAGCCAGCTTTTATGAGTCCAACTTGAAGGTTGCAGAAAGTCAGTTGAAACTCACCCACAAAGAACTGAAGAGGGTTTTATATTGGACTTTTATTTTTTCCATTTTAAAAAACATAAACTTGATTTTATGCATACAGCTATGCCTTAGTACATAAATCCTGTTCACAGTAACTGCCAGACACAAAGCTGACCACAATGCATTCATCACAGAGGCTATGGTGATGATGCAAGACTGAATATGAATGTTTTAGAGACAAATTGCTTGTCATCTGGTCATAGCTGGCTGCAAGCCGACTCTCATCATGAGTCTGTGTGTTTGTCCCTGACTGAACCTCACCTTTCTGTAGAGAGATGTCAACACTGGGGGAAGGCAACCATTTGTTTGCCTTTTCCCACAACATTATATCAGTGTATCATGTCATAGCGAGTGGGAGCAAGAAAAAAAGGGTAATAAAATGTACACCTACAACGAAGGACCAGTGTCACTCTGCAACATATTGATTGGTGATGATTGACTCAACAAATCAATTTGGTTTTATGAATTTATGTTCTCGGGAGGTGTCAAGCTCCATGGACATTGAAGTCTGATAAGTGCAATGATTGAACTACAACCTCAACTAAGACATTCAGGAGGGGTGTTTAAGTACTACTCTTCTGGGTAGTAGACGGGTGTTTAAGACCTCAGTCTTGTCCAGAGTTGAGAGGTCATAATAGTTCAGCAGATTAATGAAATCTGGTGGAAATGAGTACACTGTAACTGAGTAGAGATATAAAGAGGAGTTTGACCGTGGCAGCAGACCACCTTAAACTGCTCAGTGCTGTGATAGTTTGTTGGTGATAAATGCCACAGAAAAGAACTCTACTTTATCTTTCATTATATTCAAAGTTGTGTGTACAGCCTCGTAGCAACAAACATCATCAGAAATATTCTGGAGGCTAAATATAGAGAAAATAAGCACAAATGCTATTATAGGTAAGCTTCAAGAAGTACTGTCATTCTCAACAGTGTTTGTTAATAATACTGTAAACACAAGAAAAGAAAGAAAAGTTGTCATAAACTACATGGTCAATCTGTAAATGTGATGGAGCCTGTGAATTAAATAATTATTTCCAGTTGCACATTCACTACTGAGGCAACAATTTAAATGTCCACTGTGGACTTTTGGACACCAGGAAAAACTATAAGACATTGTTTTTATTAGAGACTTTCTGTTTGTCTTTATTGTGCACAAAGACAAGACAAGAAAAGATGAGGCAAAGATGCGAGAGCACAAGCCGAATGCTAAACATTTCTGATGCTGGTTTCTCACTGTTTGATCGACTGCTAGTTGGAGTAAGTCACGTTCAACAACTTAGCAGAGCCCAGACAAACACGAAGAAGAACACTGCTCCATGTAAACATAACGTGAGTCTGTCGATGAGAATACTCCACGGGCCACATTAAACTCAGGTGACTGTAAATGTGGCAGAGATGGTGTACAGTACACACCAGGATTGAAGTAGTAGCTTTATAGTTCTAACAAAAAAAAACACTCCGAAATACTTGGAAACTTTGCTTGGAGAACTGTCTTGCTGTTTCTCAGAAGCACAAGAGCTACACAGAACAATTTCACAAAAATATTCCATGAGAGATATCAGATCAACTGGAAGCTGTGCTCATTTAAAGAACTTTCCTTGAAGGTTAGCCAAATTATTAAAGGAAATGTACTGGTGCATTGATGGACAGGGGCATAACATTTAACAATAGTACTTCCTTTGATTAATGAGACAACCAGATGTGATTAAGACATCCCTGATTGTGCTGTCACTCTTCCAAATGGACAGGACCTCGGTGCTCACCTCGCCGCAATCCCAGTCCAAATGGCCGGGTGTGGAGATGCGTCTCCACATTTCCAGCACTCACTCATTTAAAAGACCCCTTCGCTCTTCACTAAATCTTCCTTGGTCCACCTGGAGATAGGGCTTTATACAGGACAGAAGTCCACTCAGGCTAGCCATCACCTTTACGGTCTCCACTGATACAGCATGTCATTAGCATTAACACCAAGCTACAGCTGAGAAATCGAAGATGAGCTGGATGAGCTTGAGTGATAAGAGACGCTGAACATTCCGCATCTGACAAATGCATCTTAATGTCATGAAAACTATTAAGTAAATATCCATATACTGTTTAAATGCTTTTGTTTTGCCTCAGGTTTTAGGTATTTGTTATTCTCAGGAATTTTCTAGTCAAGAAAGAATCTCAAAAATACTTAAAAATCACAGCCACAAAACTGATGTCGATATTATTACAAATTAACAAAACCTCCTACGAGATGGATTAAATGAACCAGCATAGATATGATCAACAAACGTGTGACATAAATGTTAATTGTTTGCTTTGTGTGCTGTGAGTGTATACAATCCTGCATTATGGTGTGCTTCAGAGGAAGAAGTCATTTTTGCAGAATAATAGGGTACAAGCAGGTTAGTTTATCAAACAGATGTGTGGTTAGAGTAAATACCAACTAATCCATTTCCACCTCCTGGTTTATTTTAATGCTTCTCAAATCTATAAAGATGTGTGTTTGTTACTAATAACAGTGTGCTGCACACAGTATTGATATCATGTGCGTATTGAGACGCAAAGCATTAATTACATTTTGCTAAAAGGATGCATGTCAATGCATTTGTGTATGTTTGCATGCATGTACATTATAGTCGAAGTGCTATTATAGTATAAATACTAGTATTTTTAGCAGTATTTTTTTATTTATTTTAAATTGTGGGACGAATCATACAATATTAACATCATTAATTATCCTCATGTTGTTCTTATTTGAAGTTTAATACCCACAGCAGATTTTGTTAATAAATTACGTCCCCATATGTTGTTTGTTCACATACAAACAGAAGAGCTGAAAAAACAAGGTTGATTAATTATTATGACAATATGTTTGGTAACATTAATTAAATTAAAAATGTCAAGGCTTTATTGTTTTTTGTAAATATGCTCTGCTCTACTTTAATAGGAATTGTGCGGTACTCAATTGTTCTCCTGCAGGTTGGTAATTATTTAACAAAAGATTAGACAGAAATGAGATGATGTGATAAAACACTGTGAATTTGTGTCTTATAAAACCTCTGACACACTGTTGAGATATAAGCCCTTAGACTGGAAGTGATGCAAGAACAGTGTCCTGAATTAAGGGGAACTAAGGATATAGACGAGACAGATAAATAGTGTAGGAGGATCTAGTATCTTGGAAAGGACATGTGCCCCAGCCAGGCAGCTACATGATTAACCCTGTACTGGTGATAGAAGTCAGTGAGTCAGTCACAATGTGAAGGAGAGAAGCAAG
This sequence comes from Embiotoca jacksoni, assembly GCF_022577435.1. Taxonomy (NCBI): domain Eukaryota; kingdom Metazoa; phylum Chordata; class Actinopteri; family Embiotocidae; genus Embiotoca; species Embiotoca jacksoni. Next base: position 4,333,504 of record NW_027185379.1, on the reverse strand, counting down.
AGTGACAGCAGAGGAGTAGACGAGAGGGACAGAGGAAGTGTCAGCGTTGCTTTAGAAGGCAAAGAGAAACACAGGCTGACAGGTGAACCCGTGAGGATTGACCGGCCTACATCCAGCTTTCAGTGAGAGCTCATCTGGCACCAGCAGAGCTTATGTGTCAAACAGGAGGAAGGACAGGGAGATCGCTGCATATAGCCACGTGTGTACAGCTGTGGCCCGGCCCCACACTAAGCAGCTTTAATGATCAACACGTAACAACAACAGAGGACACAAGGACAAGGTGATTATCATCTCGCACATGGTGGCGTTCATGCGGTTGTTGTGCCTGTACAGTAAATCCTTGAATTCTGCATGAATTTCCAATTCCCTAGCGCTATCAAAAAAATGTTGATTTAAAATTTTGAAGTCAAAATATACTTGTATGAAAGGAAGATAGATGACAACTCTAAAACCCTACATTATCTCTTCATGCTAAGGTTACGTGACCTTTTTTTTTTTTTTAACACAAGTATGACTGTACAAGGAATCTTTTTACCCTGTGAAAGACGCTGTTCCACTTCCTAGCAGCATAAAGTGGCAACTGCAGAAGCCCTTCTTTCACCTCCAGGGTACATTTAGCTGCGGTGATCTGCCTAATCCTTCCAGGTAGTTCAGACACAGGACTCCTTGAGTAGCTACGTATGTGATGTTGCCCAGCTGTTCATCCTCTAGCATGTGCGCAACGTTATCAGCGACAATTACCAGATCTGTGGTTGTAAACTGCCACTCATCTGCAGCAGCAGCATAACACAGCCCATTCGCATTATCACCTGTGTAGTCTTGGTTAATTACAATAGTTAGCAAAACATGAGACTCGAGCTGACAGTCGTCTGTTCACCGGTGAAGGTGCCAAAGAGTTGCTTATGATGTTCACACAAAACTGTGAGTGCTACTCAGGTGGCTCTCCTCAAAGCTTGTTGGATTTGTTCCCATGTCTACTGGAATAGCTGCTTCGCTGCTTTCTCGGTTAAACACTGGGCCAATAGTGTGGTTTAAATGGCGTCAACTGGGAAAATCCTTCATCAGCACTGTATGGATAATGGTATACTGAAAATATATATATATATATTTTTATTTTTTTTTACCCCAATGAGAACTGTATGGTTTTTGTTTGTTTGTTTGTTTGCTTGTTTGTTTAATAACTAGTGATACCAGTTTGTTTCTCAACCAACATTACTTTCTAGATGATGAAGTACAATGCAAGCCGTGATGTTTGTAGTATTCCTAAAATATCTCACCTTCTTATTGTTTGGATATTATAGCCATGTGGTTCCCGATTTGATTTGCACACAGATTTCGAGCTAAATTTGGATAAAAAGATATTTTTCTCCAAAATGACAGTGTAAGATACAATTTTTGTTTAGTTTTTGATTTTCTGGACGAGATAAAAACATTAATCCCCATTGATTTGAGGTTTTATTTTTCTATAAATGGTTTACTATACAACAAGAAATATGACATTGTACTGTTCATTCAACTTACAGTTTATTAGGTGTAGTAAGGTCAAAATAATGAAATTTAATTTTTACAGGATCGTTTCTAATTATACATCAGTGTTGACAATTACACTAATAATATACATTACAACAATTTCCACTCTCAAAAACAAAGTTCAAGTAGTGATAAGAGTTGAATGGACTGCTATTGCTAGCAAGTTCATAGCATTTCTGCAAGAAAGGATTAATAAGTTGTTTTCAGACACCAGCTGGGAGACTTGCCCTCTTGGTCAGTAAGCCATCATTTGAAACAAAGACAGTTGGGAAGTAATTAGGCAATTAATGAGCAATGAAAATGGATGCTTCTGTAAGCATTTATACAATGTTAAGGTGCCCTAAGGTCACAGAGAATCCTGTTGAGAAGCTTGACAGGCAAGATGCACATTAATTTGTCTGCCATCTGTGATGGAAATATTTGTTTGTGTTCTGTGTGGGCAATTAAATCTACAATAGCAATGTAATTAAATTGAGATTTATCTTGAATATTGAGATTATTTCCATATTTTGTACAAATTAACACAAACTGTTGATTCAACTCAAGTGCCCCACAATTATAGAAGAAATTCAACCATATATGTATCAGTCACCATTTAAGATTTTAACCTTCAACAGACACAAAACACTGATCTTCTTCCTTGAATTCAGTTGTTGCCAGCTTTGATCAGCACCTGATCCCATTTGTGTGGATCGCCTCTGGACATCCACGGTTTCTAGTCCTATGTTCAGATTGGGTTATGACCTATAACGTTGCAAAAACAATCTGAGTTGTTACTGTGCTGATGCTTCCAAGTTACTGGACAGCTTCTGCTCTCAGTGCTACAATATTATATAGAAGGCTTGGGAGCAATGAAGAAAAGGTGTCAGAGGGGAAATAAGCTACAAAAATGAACTATGCCTCAAGTCAATTTAACAAAGAGCTGTAAAGAATTGTCTCCCTACAAATTCATGAGCAGAGCAGATGGGATCTTGTATTACCTCCCAGAAGCTGATCTTTCAAACAGCAGTGTTTGCAGTGGAGTCATCGCAGCAGATTTGTAAAGATTTTTTTTTAATTAGTTCATAGAAATGTTAAAAAGCAACAACCAGACATGGTTAGGAGAACAGTTGTGACTGGGTTTGCTGTTTTGTCATATGACTGGTGAATTTTTTAAAGAGTACTGTTTGTTCAATATAGTATGTAGCGGAAACGTACTCAGTAGCTATGCCATAAGATTATGACATGTCCTAATGTGTGTCCTATTTGGACAAATACCTTGTATTTCAAATATTTTTCAGAAAACTGATGGCCCACTAGTGGTAAGTCACACAATGTCCCGATGGAATATCCTTGTCCATTATTAACCACAAAGGCTAAAATACAGCCCAAAAAAAGATTGATTGGTAACAAAGATGGCAAATAGCTTACTAGGTTTTCAGCCACAAATTGAAAAATATTAAGTTAAAGGTTGTCATAAGTTTACAAACAAAAACTCAGTCCATTGCAGATAGACTGCCAGTATTTGCTGGGCTTTCAAATACGAAAATGTAAAAGCAGAAACAAACAACAGTACACCACTTAACTTATAAACAGCTGCTGCAGGTAGCTCAACTGAGATGGAAATGATAAAATAAGAGATTTGACAAAGTCAGCAAAGTGGCATCCTGACGAATGCACAGTAATTGTTCCAAACATAACAACACACAACAGTAGATACAATTTCAACATTCCTGCTTTCACACTGTTAAAAACCAACTGGCATGGCAGGAAAGGCTCTCAGGACATAGAAACTGCAGCCCCGGAAATGGCACTATAATCAATAGCTTCCCAGGCCACTTGTTAAAAATGCCATTTCCATCTCCAAGTCGCTGAGAGGGCCCTTTACCAGGAAAGAGCCACATATCATTCTCTCCAGACAACTAGCGGGATGAAAAATAGGGGAACACTGTCACTGACCAATATTGATTATGAGTGAAAATGTGATAATTTTGTATTAACTCGTCCCTAGGAGCCCTGTTCTGTCAGGTTTGCTGGTGAAAATTAATGCTTTTATATCATGCTAACAAAAATATGGGCCATTGCTCATTTTAGCCTCCAGACAAAGAGGTATGCGCCAATCATAAGGATTTTACAGTTCCCCCATGAGAACATGATGGTATGAATGAGATTAAAGTCGTTATTTAACACATTTGTTCCTACTTTAAATATATTTATTATTGCCCCTGACACCTCTATAATGAAGCCCCAGACTTGGCATTTCAAATATCAATTTCTGATGATTAGAGTTATCACTGCTAAAAAGAGGAAATGTGGAGGAGGAAGAGGCTTTGCTATCTAATTAAAATATCTTGCTCCATATGGTCTAAATTAGCATAATGGTAAAACGATTTGTTAATGCATGACACTGACTGAGTTTAAATCCAGCAAATCAAGAAGAAAACATTAAGAGGGACCCATTTAGAAATTCTGGTACAGAAGCTCATATTTTATTGGCTACTTTGTCCACTTTGCCTCACACCTAGTTTAGTGCATTTCAGTCAATATGTTGCAGTTGCCTGTTTTCTTCAAGTCGCTCAGGTTGGTGTAAAAGCTGTCAGTTAATTTGAGCATACATTCAAAAAGCTATACTATTACATCCATCTGTTTTTTTTTCACTGTTAGTCAAGACTGCAAATCAGCATAATGTACGAGTCACTGACTTTTAAATAAGAAACTGTCAGGTAGCACAACCCCCTGTTGTTTTAGCTCCTTTTCACTTTATGATGTGTGTTTATTTGCATAAACATGTATGCTGCACATGCAGGTCTTTATGACCTTTATGCTCTGCCAGACTACTGCTCAGCTTCACTTTTCCTTTCTGTCATTATAGTCTGGAAACCATGTTCACATTGACGTTTGCAAAGCCACTCTGAAGGGCAGTTCAATCAGCGACCAGTAGGGTATGCTTATACTCAAGTCAGGCTTTTTTTTTTTTCAATTGCACATATTGTGGTTTTCATTTAGATTGTGACACTTAGGTGCAGCACAAACATGTGTTTTTATAGCACCTAAGTCAGTATAGCTTCATTATAAGCTTTGTTTTAACTGTTAAAATGGTGATTCTTTTTTTTTTTTTTTTTTTTTTTTTTTTTTTTATATGACAGACAATGCATTTTTTAAATAATATTGTAATTGTAAACATCCAAAGTTATGTGAAAATGCATAGTTTTCAGTCAAATAACTGCCCACCATCCCCCACCGCTACCACAGCATCTAAACCCTCCAGAAACATAGGGAAAACCATGCAGGCCTCTCCAATAGTTTCTAAATTAACCCATGGATTGGCCTAGTGGATGCAACATCCAGAAATGACTCCCAATGGCCAGCACCTTATATTCAAACAGGGAATTTGGCAACACCAGGCTATGTTTGTAACTGAATTTTATTTTCTAATATGGGTCCATGTGGCTCAGTTGATGTAGGATGAGAGTCTCAATAATCATCCCACCAATGAGTCATTTGTCAGTCAATAAGACTTAACGTTTTTTTCTTTTGGTTTGAAGTATAGTGTTAACACAAACAGCAAGTGTTCCCACCCACACATGTTCCCTTAGAGTAAACATATCATGTACACCACAGTAACTTCATTCCACTCTTTCCACTTCAATGTTATCTTTTGCATATGTAAATCAAACTGCAATAAAGGAGAGCAAATGAAAAGACAGACTAAATATAACTGTGTCAGAATGACAGGAGAATAAAGGCAGTCCCAAAGTCATTTTGGATTCAGTGTGACTGGCCCTCTCTCTGCTCCTTCTTAGCAGGGCAATGGGAGTTCATAATTACAACATAGCCTGGAGACAAATGCACAAAGGCGTGACACTCAGATCTTATATTGAGGAGGAAAAATGTCATAAATATGGCCCTATAGGAAAATTGCCCATTGTGTTTTATTAGTTTGAGTGTTTTTTCTTCTCTTTTTCCTATCAAAAATTCCATAAATCTGCACCAATCCTCTCACGCTGTCACACTCAAACCACCTTGCGAAGCCAATCCTTGCAGGCATTATATCCCAATTTCAGACACTAGCGATGGCTACAGCAGTGATATTACACTGTGTCACATATCAGAGACCTTATCAGGCCTCATAAGCACTTATATTCAAGAAGCAATACATTAAACATAGAAAAAACAACAAGTAATATCTTTTGTTTGTTTCACAGCAGAATCCGTATGAAAAATGTAATATATGGTCAGTGTTGCAGACAGAACTATTGTGGTTACCAGTCAACAGAAGATAAAGCCATAATTAAAATGACAACAGATGTGAAACATGTTCCTTCATTTTTCTTACTGAACATGTCCTGTGAAAAAAAGATTGTTGTTCACTGAATGCAGATTATTGAAAATACTGTCCATGATAAAGCCTTGAAGAAGGAAGGACACCAGAAGGACTAATATTTTGAGAGCTCAATCATTCTTCTTCAGTCCATGATGGCTGGCTCAAATCGTTCAAATTGTGTGTGGGTGGAGGTGCCGGCTCGATAATAATCAGGTGTATCAACTGCGCAGTCATAATCTCTCTCAGGCTGCTAGGGAGCCACTGCAGTTGTCAGGGGGCTGCTCCATACAAATGCAATGGATTACCCAGAGTACCTAGCAACAGCAAGCAGATGTCACACAATACAATACTGTCAATTTCTCAAGACAGGTTGGAATCGCTCTTAAATCGGTGGTAATGTAAATCAGGTGTGAATTACAGCATACTGAAACAAGTCTGTGGGGTATATAGCCACAGTATTCGTATACAGTAATTTTCAGTGGAAGGACCGAGGTTATGTGACTATCGAAGAGCAACTTGGCATGAAGCTGGAAATATCCATTCTGGGCCTTTTCTGTTTTAAAATGTAAAAACTGTCACACGTCCAAAAGCATGTCACACAGCATTTCAATAGCAGGTCTGAACCATATCAGACAAGGACAACTAGTCTTCCCTTCACTCTTGTTGTTTATGGTTTAGCTGGAGAGAAGAAGAAAAAACAGTGGTGACTGCTCAATTTACCCTCTTTCAACAGAGGGCATCCAGAGCCCTCTTCTCTCTCCTCTGCCAGGTGGCTAAAACACAAACCTCCTTCAGCCCTAAACAGTCAGCAAAAACAAGACATTTATCTGATGCTGAGTCACTCTTAAGTACCTTGAACAGACACATAGAAACAGTGTTTTCTTTCTTTACCTTTTAAAGTAATAACCTTGAAGAATTTCTTTTAAGTGTCTAGCTATCGCCAAATGAGGTAACAAGATGATGATTAAGCTTTTGGCCCGCTGATAAAAGCCCTTGAATTTGAAGTCTTATGATCTGAATAAGCTGGGTGTGGGTGGTGACATTCCCAAGAAAAATCACAAGCAAGGCAACAGACTCACTGTTTAACTCAATTGTGTGTGAAGCGGCATCCTGACAAGAAGAGGAAGACGCGGTGTACTGTTTTTCTAGTCTCTCCTAGCCTTGCGAGTTACAATACACGAACAAAGAAAGAAAGATTGATACAGACGAAGAAACTTCAAAAGCAACTGCAAATCCTAAGAAAACTTAACAACTTAACACAGGCTACACTGTTTGGATCTCTGGGAAATCATCATGGGTGCCACTCAGGCGGCAACCAACCATGAAAGCACCCATTGGTTTGTGAACTGCTGTTTTAAAGCCTCGATTTTGTTATTTCGGCCGTTGCTATCGTGGTATATTGGAGCTAGAGGGTTACCATATATGGACGAGCTGGGGAGGAGCGAGCAGTCGATATCACTCAGTCTGCCTGGGAACGCTACGTTCACCCACATATAGCAGAAACCTGACTGCACCCCAGGCCTATCAATCAAACAGACACGACCCCCAAACATACCGCTCTTTAAGGCCTTATATCTAATCAATGATGGAATTGTTTTTCGATAGACCACCAGAACACTGATCAGAAGGAGTGAATCTAGCAAATGACACCATATTGACTTGGTGAAAAAATGTATTGACTTTTAGAGCCAAGCCCTGATGGCCCTCGGTGGTACTGCATTTTAAGGCATTTCTGCACTAGCCTCAATTTTCAAACCAAAGTTATGTCCATTTTTATATACTGTCTAAGGTGACACAAAAAACAATGAAACGGCGATCTCAGAAACTTCTTATTAGGGATGGGTATTTCAAAGATATTAGATAATCACTTGGAACTAGTAGATTTTTAATCAACTACTCAACCTGTCTGTTTGGTGCCTCACTGTAATGACCGTGTCTAGCTGTAGTAAACTGATGATCTACCACACAGTTTTACTTTCAAAGCTCCAGAGTCTGATAGAAACCTGTTCTTTTTCTCCTTATGTTGATTAACAGCAGCTAACAGGACAGCTTTTAGGTACATTACTGCCCCCTTTTGACAAAAGTAACACATTACAACAAGACGGCAGTAAAAACAGCAAATAAGGACGAATGATAGTCACATATACAAATCGATTTTTTTAATTTTTGAAAGACTATTCGAATATCTGAAAATCATGATTCATCCCGACTTGTTATTTTATTTGATCTAATGAACCGATCTACACAATTTCATCAGAACTGAAAAAACTCATGTCAGGTCAAAAGGGTCCAGTCTTATCAGAGCTTCCAGTCAGGCTCACTGCCTTATTTGCCAGATAGATTATATAAATCATAGTCTCTATCATTTGCACATTTACCAGCTGAGGTAACATGTGCAGCATTCAATGGCATCAAACGAGGATGAATCCATGAAACAACTCAGAAGCTGGGCCATCTTAGTCCAACGTGACATCAGTGGCGCTCTAAATTCTAATGTATCTTCACACAGTTGGGTGACACCAGTGAATGTTTGAAAGGTATTAGAAAACGCAGTAAAATAAAATGTTCAATGTCATGCTGCATGACTTTGCTGGCAGGTTTAAAATAATTAAATGAAAAATAAAATCATATGTAAAAAATGTTATTGTTTACATGCAAAGTCTTGGCTTTGAACAGAAATGCAAACTCTACAATGACAACACTATCAGCAACTTACCAGAATCTCATGAGCCCATCACAATCTGTGACAATGAGTTCTAGCCAAGAATATCAGAATTTTGTCCCCAATCATTTTTTCCTTTTTTTTAAATTTGGCTTGGCATGCCATGAAGTAAAGTCTAATTAAACAATCAAGCCCATGCAGTCCCATTCCCCTTCTGTCCTATTGACTTTGTCACAGCACTCATCCTCTCCCCAGTATAAAGTCCCATGTCTAATGCCAGTCAGGGAGAAGGGCTGTTGTCACACACTGTTTGTCCTCCTATCTCTCTTCGTCTCTGTGAGCACAGTCAGCATCAAAGCAGCAGGCATACTGAGCTCTGAGAGAGCAAACCAAAGCTTTAAGTGTTGAGTTTAAGCTAAACTGCTGAGCACAAATATGACTGAAGTTGTATTGCAGACTTGAATCTCCAAAAGTGTCTTTTAATAACTTTCTCTTGATGTAATGGATGCGAGAAATGAACCATTAGACACAGCACTTACTCATAATAGGATGTAAGAATATACAGGACTTTGCACACTGGGAAGTACACTATTCCATATTCAACACAATGTCACCCACAGTAAATATCAAGTTAACCAAAGTTATATAAAGTTAACTCAGTTAAATGTAATGTTGAATAAAGAAATGACAGTTAAAAACATCTCAAGAGAGGAAGCTATACTGCCAGCCAGAAATGTGATGGGATAAATAATTTGCACTGTATCTGCAATGCACAAACAGGAATGGCACATCGCAGTCAGTGATGGGTCGAGAGTTGAGAGTAGTGGGAACAGTCCAGATAAAAAGTCAGTTGCATTTGGCCTGCTGGTCACAGTCCAGGCCATGTCTGTATTGTTAGGTCGATTTGAAATAGGCTATGGGGCATGAAACAACAACAAAAAAAACAGAAACAAAAAAAAAAAAAACAGTAAAACTTCTTGTTTTTGGACTTTGTGCAACACGTGTTACTTATGCTCGCGACACACATAAGAAACACATAAGCGAACCCCTCTCTAATGCACTGACAGACTGGAAACTGGAAACAGTACAATTCCCGTTACCACAGACAACGTAAAGAACATTGTAAATGCAGTCAATAAATACCAAAAACCGGACCGACAACCGTGACCACAAAACCGTGATATGTACCAAACCCTAAGTTTTGTGTACCGTTCCACTGCCAGTGGAGAATGATTAAAAGGTAAACAGACCCATACAGGGTTAGTGCAACAATGCTTTACCTACAGACAAGACTGAGAGTCAAGTTGCTCTTTAAATATGGAAATTAGAAATGGAAATTAAACTGCACTACAAAGTTAAGGATCATCAAAAAGGTTTTGTGTCTGTTGAGTATCTGAAGCTTTAAAGATGGAGGTGTTATTACAGCTGAAGGTGACTAAGTCCCCAGGAACTTAAACCAGTCAGTCATGCAAACAGTCATGCCATTTATTTCTCCTGGGAAATCATCAGGCAACTTCAGAACGATCTGCTCTGGTCGGCTTTAAGGCAGCAAGAGCAGCTCTTGTAGAGATTGATCACGTTGTCAAGATGTGAAAACATTTACTGATAACAAGTCACCTGCCCCAAGTAAACAATAATGTTTTTTAAGGACTGAAGGGGGGTGTCTTTTGTAAATTTAGCCATTTTCAAATCACTGGTGACACATTAATTCAGCAGTGTAAAAGGACGAGATTAAGTCAGGATAATGCAACTTTGTGGTGCACCTATGATCACCAATAATAAGATAGGCACTCAGTTTGCAAATTTGTTTTTCATGTCTTTAGGACACTGAGGTTTATTGGCAATGAAATTGCCATATTTGGTTTGTTGTGCTCTGTGGCGACTGTGTTTCTGAAGCTGGTTGTCATGGTGAGTTAGAGAATTGAAAAGCTTAAGTGTTCACTGGTACATGAGGTCAATAAACAAAAGAAAACAAATACTCAATTTTGATGTACCACACGAGTTGCAGGATTGGTGGTGTTTGTCTGATAACTGCGAACACAGTTAAACTGGGAAACATAAACGTGATAAAAAATATTACTGACGTTTACAGAGAAACGTGTTCACAAACAGCTTCTTCTTTTCGCTGATATTTTCTGATCTGCACACTTCACTATTTAACTTTATTTTTGATTTTAGAAATATAATTTCACAGATGTTTTTCATTAAAACAGGTGCACACATCTGCTACATTCAGAAAAAGATTGTAATCAAAACATTAAAATGAAGGATGTTGAATAAAAACATTTTCAAATACATTAGTTTAAGTAATTAGGTGCCCAATTTAGTATCTTACCCAAAATGTGGGTAATGTACTGGCATCAGTAAAAAAATTTAAAAAAATAAGAAAATTGTCATGCCTGATTATCCTATACTGCTTGCTCTGTAAACTGCTCACATCATGAAATATCACTAGATTGATTTTTAAATTCGTGACTCATCATTAAATATTTAAGAAAAAAATCGAATAGTTTATGCGTATAGTATGTTTAGTATTTGTCGACAACCATATTGTCACTACTTGTTACCAACACCAGAGAGTGTCAGTAATGCACCTAAAAGCTGTTTGTCAACCGTCACTAAGCAAAAAAAGAAGAACTAGAGGAACTACGAGGCTCTGGTAAAATGTCTGTGCACTGTAAGATTAGATGCTACGGTACAAAGAGGAGAAACATGCATAGACGACGACAGCCGTCAAAGTTAAGCCGTTAGGTTTGATGTTCGACATTCATAGCAATCAGCGGTCCTTTACCTCGAATATGAAGCTAAAAACATGCTTCTTATCAGATTTGTTGAAAGGACGTTTTTGAAGTTTGAAGGTAGTTGTTTGATGGCGTTAGTGGGTTCCTCCCTCTCTTTGTGTGTGCATGCTAGCACAGTATTAATCAAATAGTTCCCAGTGAATAGCAAATGCTTAAAATGACCATCATTACTAGATATGTGACTAACATAAGTACTAACCCAGGACCTGTGTCCTCATTTATGAAACTGTGCATATGGTTCCATACTGAGGATGAAAGACATAACAGTGCAGACCAACAAAAAAAAAAAGGGATTTATAAAACTGCGCACACACCTGCAAGCAAATTTCCTTCAACAAAGAAATCATGATGAATTTGAAAATGTGCACAAGTGAACAAGCCTCATTTTCTGCCCAAAGCACTCACAATTAATTATAAGATGGCAGTGTAACAAAGCCTCTAAAATAAATAATTAAAACAAGGAGACTGTACCAAAAACTCAATTTGACAACACAGATTGAGAAAACAAAAGGAGCCGGACACACACACACACACATAAATCTTATTATGTGGGTCATCCACTTACTTGGCTCATTTAAAATCATTATTCCCAATTTAATAAAGCAATACAGGAACAGTAATCCAGGTGTTGTAACGGTTGTTTATGCAAGAACATTCATGATTATTACATATTCATGTCAGCTGTTGTGGGCTCTGCTACGGCGTGCAGCGGTTGCAGACCACACCCTTTCTCTCTCAGCAGTGGCATTGAGTATGCACACGTGCCAGCCCTGGGCATCAGCAGAGAGATGGTGTAGAGGGCTGAGAACACTCAGTCGTACTACTCAGGATGGATGTTTCCCATCATGCAGCTCAATCAGCCACCCAATGATTCATTTCACAGACACTTGGGTAATTATAGGAGTCTGCTCTTCACCTCTGGGAATGAAACTGCGTGAGCGAAGCCAGGGTGTGGGAGCGGGGGTGGAGGGGGTGGTATGTGTAAGAAGCCAAGACAGAGTGAGAAGTGAGTGAGCGAAAACAAAGAGACAAGAATGACGAGGGTGAAGATGGAGTAGGAGATGTAGTGAAATTCATTTGACAACTGGTGTCACCGGTCTTGTTTAGAGAAACCAATGTTTTCATTGACTGCACAATAAGCAAACTAATCACTGGTGTCTGAGCCGTGCAATGCATTTACAACTAATGTGGCAAAACAAAAGCAATAAAAATATACACCATATGACCTTTTAAGATGGAGACTAAAACAAAAGCTATAAAGGGCTATAAGGGAGGGCTTGAATATAGAGACATGACGAAAGACTGCAAAAAGAGCTTGTAAAGAACACAGGTGATGGCAAGTGAGCAAGCGCCCCCTAGTGGTGAAACTAAAAAAGCATTTTTGCACCATATTCTATATCTCATTATAAGTCATAGATGAACATAACATTTTGGGCTCAAATATCCAGTCAGTGAAACAATATGGTGTGATTATATTAGAAATGTTGCTGAATCAGGCAACAACTAAACAATAAGAGCAATGGGGAGCAAAGACATTTCCAAGAGTTTTACAAAGTCAATAGTCGTTAGTGAGTTCAGTGGAGTGTACTGAATATTGATTTGGATGACAATAATTGCATGGAAAAAGCAGCGGTCAGACCGACTGAAAAATATATAGTTGTGGGAGCTGTTTCAATCATTGCGCAGTGCAAAGGATGTAAAAGGAGTCCATTCATTGTGTTGTGTTTGTTTCCAAATGTGAAATATTCATAGAGGATGTGTATTTAAGCGTATCAGATTGAGCTGCCTGGCTAATTCTGCTCAGTGTACTGTTCATAGCTGTTAATAGCCAAGAATCATGAGAATCACGAGGCCAGTAGGAGTCTACAAATACACAGAAATGTCCAGTCCCATCAACAGCAAAATATCAGGCTGAAATAGTGAAAGACACTAAAACAGAGTCCTCGATTGGAAGACTCAAAGATAAGAAGTCAATTAAATACATGATTTGTAATAAAACCATCATCTAGGGGTCTGCAACACTGATGCTTACAGGTATAGATTCAAAATGTTTATAAAGAGACAACTAAAAGATCATCTTCGGTATCAAAATTGTATCACTGCAGTTATATTGCAGAAGATCCTCGTTCACAACATCACTGCTACAAATGTTTCATATAACCTATTTTAGTCAAAACTTTGCATGTGGACTTTGTGAAAGTAAAGAAATAGCTTTGTAGACAACAATAAAATGCAATGGAACATTTAGAATATCATTTGAACGTTGAGTATTTTTATATTATAATAGTTATAGTGTTATATAACAGTGTTGATACCAAAGTAATACAATTTTAACATGCACCTTTGGAGAGGTGTTTGCATGCAGTATTTTGTACAAGTAAAACCACAACTAGGATGATCTACCTCTTCTGTGTTTATTTCCAACTCCTCTAACAACCCCCTCCGAACACCATCCTTCATATTCTCCTGAAGCATTTCTGTGCATGTTATGACTCTTTCTTTCTTTTTTTTTTTCATAGCCCTGAGTGCTATGTTCAGAAATGTGATGCTTTGTTAGAAATTCCAGGGCTATGGAGAGCAGGTGCAGAGCTATTGTGACAAGCAAAATTTATCGGCTGCTCCCAAGCAGGGGAACACGTTCAATAATGTGCTGGGAAGATTAATCCATCCCCCACATGGGGCTGGGCTCACAGGGTGCCACGACAGAGGTAATTTACACATGCAGGTATCCCAACTCAGCAGTTAAGGCCTTTGGAGTTCAAATACCTGTATACTAGCAGTTCCTATCTATTTAATTAGAATTTAAACCTTCTAGTACCACACAGATGTAGGTCACGCAGACCACGCATTGTGACACATTTTCTAAATATTGTTCGTTCTACCAAACCATTAGATGACTCCTCAAACATGCTTCATAAACAACTTTACAAGTGAGAATAGTATTCAGGATAATAGGGATGTTTCAACAAACCTGTATTTTATCCACAGATAAATAACAAACTGCTCAAACACATCATATTGCATAAGTCAGTGGGTACACCACGGGATTCTTTCTTGCTGAAGGCCACACTGCCAGTTTTTCTGCCTTTTTTTAAATCAAAAGGACAGAATTTAGAAGGGTGGATCATTGACAGGCATGGAGAGCAGCAGGCAGTTAGACAGACATGATGTACAGCTCTGCATAATCAGCTCTCAGCCCCATTAATCTGGGCAGACTGCAACACTTGATGAGACTGTGATGCATATGGTCCCATACCCAAACGGTTCCTCCCTCAGATGTCATTTTGAAGAACAGTGTCAGTGCTGACACCAAAGCGGGAGCCCACTCACGCAGCCACACCCCTTACCACAACACCATCATGATCAGAGGACAAACACTTGAACGCTCCGAGGACATCTGGAGTCTTCCCACTCCGGCAGCACAGCTAAATGTATTATCACACTGGTGAGCACAAAAAAAAAAAAAGACTCACATGCATAGTCAGCATCACATAGTGCAAGGACAGGCACCGAGTCTGATTTCCAAAGCCAACAAATCTCCTTAATTATTTCCTCTCCAAGGGCATGCAGTGATATGCCTAATTCCTGAGCCCACAGCTATTAAAGCTGCAGGATCACAAGGAGAGAGTCCAATCTGGGCTCGTCTCAAGGGAAAAGGGGCATTAAATAAGAGTACACAATGCAGGGGTCATTGTGTATGATGACAAGGTTCAGATCCCTTTCCTCTACAGCTTTGACTCTTCCCTCAAGGCAGGTAAAGCCACAGTAGCATGTTCTATTATAGCTGTAAGTGTTTATTCCTGTTGCAGACTGTCCATTTTGTTTTCCTTTTGAGGGTTATGTGGCTGACCTTTATTCGAGCCATTACAGGGGAACTTTCTTATGGAAAATATGACCTCTACAACAAAAACATACATATTTGGTTAAAGGAATTACACAACATATCTGCTAAGGAGGTTAAAGCCAAGGCAAGATATTTATTGGACCTTGTGGGAAGATTTTTTTGTAAACTACTGCTTCTAAGTTAAAGAGCTAACTATGAATCTCAACGTGAACTACTAAAACATGGACGAGCAAATTAATCCTGGACTTACAGAGTTGGGAATCTTATGAAAGACCTGTAAATTTAACAAAAGAGAATGATAAATATTGAAGTAACAGATGGTGAGATTTAATACAAGCTCCAAAAATGCCTGATCTTATATCTCCATAATGCTACGATGATAGCATATTGTGTTACTTTACTTATACAGCAAATGCCACGTCTTTAAAACTCTAGCATAGAAGCTCAAGCCGAGATATCCCTGATGATGTCATCAAGGTGATTATTTTTTTTTTTTCTCAACCTTTAGAAAGCTCATCCCCAGAGCTGCAGAAGAAATCACGCATCTCTTTTCATGGAGCCTGTATAGGACTCCCATTTACAGCTGAATATCTGCAGTTCCCTTACAGCAGGAGAACCTCCATCTTGAGATTGTGTGATGCAATTGAAGTTGCTGAAAAGCTAAAAGAGACCTTAAGGTGAGATATTTTTGTCGACCAACTTATCATTTCAAGGGCTGAGATTAATTCACTTCGACTTGCTTTGCTAATGCCGTTTGCCTCTCCTCTCGAACGTCTGATGACTGTTTGCTTGTGAGGGTTTTGTGTGTTTCACTCTTTGCAACCTGATCTGAGTAGGAATTTCAGCCTGAGGACAAAATGTACTTCAACGCAATGTTTTTGTGACTCGCCAATTCCTCAGGAAGAGAATCTAAGCGGCACAACCTCATTATGCCAAATTACTGTGTTCCACTAAATCATTTTTGTCCTGAATAAACATTACTATCATGCCGATTTTAGTTGTAAAAGAGGTGCTGCTGGTGGGAAGCATAAAGTCAGACAGTTAAGACTTAATGGGCCTTGCTGTGTGTAGGGAGTCAGAGGCTGTGACTGTGACATAGTCCACTGAGACTTCACTCCCCCTGTTCGGTACTGGGCGGTAGATGTGCCATTGCGTTTATGGCCCTGTGTAATATTTCATGACCCTATACATTGGTAAATCAGAGTGAAGCAGATGAAAAGCACGGCAGCAACAGTCAAAGTCTTCTAAAATAAACAGTCACAAAAACCCTTGCAGCGTGATGTCTTTTGGCTCAGTGACATTAAGGTCATCAAAGTAAGCAAGTGAAACCAGGCCTCCTAAATGAACTCCCTAAATGGTGTTTTTCATAAGATGGTATCCTGAAGTCATTTGTTTTGTAATGGACTTGCACCCTCCTGTGTTGTGGGCTTTTTTTCGATTGACTACAACAGCCGTGTTTGAGCTAATGAATCTTTGATGAGTTTGACTCTCCACACTTTCATTAAAAAAAAGTAAGACACACTGTAAGACTGCAGACACACAGGTCTGGAAAACAAAATTTACAAAATCATCCCACTCTAAGCCATTATACCATCTCTGGCTAATAGAAATGATTTGTTATAAAAATAAAAATAATTGAATTTATCTAGGGTATTTTAATGTCGGATCTGCATTACTCCTCAAATAAACTGAGGTTATGTGAATGGTTACAGATAAATGAAAAATTATTGTAGGTTAAGTACCTTTATAGTTTTAATAAAAAAAAATCTCAGGTCCTTTTGACATGTGACTGTTGCCACCTACAATATAGGGCGAATTACTACTTTTAAACAAAGCAACAGTGCCCTCTAGTGTGTCAAGAGATTTGGAACTGTCTTCACAGATTCAGTATATCCCCAAAAATTATATGTAAAACACTGCCATATGTATTTATAGCTAGACAGGAAGGGCTGTAATTCAAATATTGTGCATGATGTTTCTTCAACAACAAAGAAGGTCCAAACTGTTTTAAAGCAATGGCAGAAAGGATATTTAAGAAAACTAAAGACATGACAGAAATCTAGTTTATTGAGCCTGTATCTTAAAAGTAATGAAACTGAAATATATTTGTTGACACATTTAGAGTCAAGTTTTTTCTAATAAAATAGCCATTAATATGTGAGAAAGGAACTTCTGGTAATAATGGTAACAGAACATATGTTGACAGCAACTTCTTCAACAGCTTAACATTCGTCCAAAGTCAAGAGATAAATGAGATTAATACGATTGCATACCTCACAACGGTTGCATCAGAAAGTTACGTGCAGCACGTTGCAGCATGGAGAAGTCAGGGACACCAAAGACTGCAGTAAGTTTGTTATCACAGAGAGAAGAGCATGAAAAAATGGGAAATGAGCTCTTTATTAATTAGGTAATGTTTGTGCCACCTTGTTTTCTTTCCTATTTCAATCCTATGTCTGCCCCACCTGCCTCGATGAAAACTTCCTGTCTACTTCAAAATAAAATAAGGTTACAATAAGAATATGTAATTCAGTCCCACAGTTTGGTATATAATAGTAATTTCTTCATCACTATATGCTAGATATGGGATCGGAAGTTTTTGCAAGCGTACAGATGTTTACATTTGGTTGCACAAACGCCAAAAAGAGTTTTGAGTTTCGAGAAGAACTCGGCTATACGAGGATTTTTCAGTCATTAACATTCCTTTAACGTTTTTCCATTTTCTACAGTCAATCAACATCCTCCCCAGAAAGTGAAACCACAAATCACAGATATTTCTTCAGCACGGCTACGGTTGTGTTTACCTTGTTCTGTCACACTCCCATTAAGACCATCAGCCAGGCTCTCTCAAGGTTTTGAACCTTGACTCAGGTGCCGGAGTGACATAAATGGCGGCAGTGAGAAATGGCGTCGTAGTCATAGTCGTATTTTGCGTCTGTCTAAGCCCTCTGGTATATTTGCTGGGTATAAACATATCTTTACTTTTGTGGAAGCATACTGTGAGCTGTCTGGAGGTGGCTATGGCAAGCCACCATAACACTGTCCAGCTATTAAAGTTACACTTTTGCGCTCTAAAATATACTGTAGATTGATTCAAAGTCACCAGAGACACTGAAACATTCTGATTGTTAGTTTAAGAAAGAAATAGAGCATGAAAATCAAACAGTACTAAAAAAAGGGGCTGAAAAAATATGACCAGTGTCAGTGAAGTGAGTCTCTCAATGTCCCTTCTTGCACTTTTCATTGTGTAAATTTAAAAGACTACATCTAATAGAATCAGTTTGGCTGTAAAACTGTACTTTCCTACACTCGACTTAAATGCATAAGTGCCTTCCTTGCCAGGTCACGCCGTTACTCACAGATTCAATATCCATTTATTCTCGGTAATAAAAAAATAAAGAAAATCAATCGGCAAGGTAGTTGGCAGGCTTCCACAGCTGCTGATAAGGCAGAGTTGTCTTTTGGCACATTACAAGCAGCTGAAGGGCCTTCAGTGCTGTTTCCAGGGTTGTCCACAGTATCTAAAGAATTACTTGCATATCATTCACACTGATTGTTTAATCAGAGATCATGACTTGGCAGAATTGCCGTAAACAGATGTAATAAAGTTGTCTGACAGTTTTATGGGATGGCACAGGAACAGCATACAGCACACGTTCTATTTTAGTCATTTTAATGACACTCTTGTCCAGTGCAATTAAGAACGAGTGCAGCAGCGAGATGAGCTCATATTACAAGATCACAAAGATTTACATCAACCAAAAGTATGAGGTACAAAGCAAGTGCTGACATGACCATATTACTATAACTATAAATGCACAGCTCACAGGGTGTTCCAAATTGAGAAATTAAACTTATTGTTAGGAGTGTTAGAGAAGAAGTGCTAAAATCAATCTGGGGCTAGAAATGTCATGACACAACAATGAAAAGGCAAACAAGTTCATGTTATCCCATAATAAAAGCTAACTAATATTATCCAATAAAATATTCTTATATTGAATGCATTTAGGGGTGCACAATATCATATTGTTTTAAGTTTTATAAATATAATTTTTAATATGATTTAAAAAAAAAACATTTATATCTTAACAATGGCAAGATATTCTGACTTGTTGATGTAATTATGTCATACCATTACGCATTGTAAACGTGTTACGAGTGCAACAAGCACAGTTGAAAGCAGCCAGATTTCAAACAGAATCTGAATCTCACTCTGAATTACTTGTTAGAAAACTAAAGAACTGAAAGATATATTTCTTTAGTTTTACTGAATATTTGAAGGCAAACTGCTTTTTTTATACTGAACTACAAACTACTGTATAACACTACTTTTGATCCAACTGTGTATTATTGAAATTAATAATTATATACATTTTTTTTGAAGATTGTGAGATAATAAATAGTATTATTGCAGAAATACCCTGAAATATTGTGATATCATTTTAGAACCACATTGCTCAACCAGCGGTTCAACTCTGAAATGTTAAATGGACCCCACTTTATTTGAAAAAGGCAGAAGAGGCTGCGCCTGTACAATTTCCAGGATGACTTCTTGAAATGAATGAGATGAGTTACCGCTTCGACAGACATCCTCTTCTCCCAACCGCCAATCCAACAAAAAGAGCCCAAGTATTTGTTTGACCAGTTGGAGTGTCATTTATTTTAGTTCTAATATAATTGTAGTTTAGTGTTGCAGTAAAAAACATAATATGGAGCAATAAAAACTATAACTATGAAAAGTTAGTTACCTCTGGCACCAGTGTGACGTGTCATTATTCACATCTGGCTCTGCAAACTGAAAGCATACAGGACATGCTCCCTCTCCTGCCTGTGTCTCTGCAGCAGATAGTTCACCTTCACAAGAACACCATACCCTCAACAGAAGGCAGAGAAGCATGGGAAGCAGAAAAGCCATTAACCACATGTCGGCCACAAAGAAACGTATCTTGTATCTTTAAATTACCTCTTAGTGTAAGAGAATTAAACAAAGCAATCTTTTAGTTTCAGGTTTTAAGCTCAAAAGTTTAAGTTCATCTGATTAATAAATGCAACTTAGATTTAGAGCACAAGTGGAAATAGTTTTCTTTACTTATAAATTGTTGTTTTAAAAAAAAAAAAAAAAAAAAAAAGCAGCTAAAAGATCAAATTATAAAACTGGAATTGAGAACTCATTATTCCAAATGTCAGATCAATATTTGGCATTTGTTTAATAGGATGGCTCTAATCTTCTGTATGGCACTTGTCCTCTCCTGTCCTTCCACACAGTTTACCCCGTCATAAGCCACAACTGAGGTCCATTAATCAGAGCTCATTTTATAAGGGCTGAATACACTACTCTCAGTTCTCATGCATTAACCTTGTTGCTGCCCCTTACCACCCCTGAAAGTTGGCACTAGTGTGCTGCATGTGTGTTCTTGAGTATGTGTGTGTGTGTGTGTGTGTGTGTGTGTGTGTGTGTGTGTGTGTGTGTGTGTGTGTGTGTGCGTGCTCGTACGTGTACATGTGTGTACATTTTGAGCTCTTGTCACTTGTTAGTGTAGCAACTCCTGCCATGCTATAAATAAAACCAGTCACAGGGAGGGATGAAAGCCAGTGGAGTGCTTTGACAGCAGAGGGCATAGTGGCCTTGTCTCCACAGGATGGGAGGATTAAAGCTGGTCTACAAACTGATGGATGCGCTACATATCTTATCTACTACTATTGTGCATTTCATGACTGATGCCATTTTTTAATGACCAAATAATTTTACTCAGGCCTTGTTGTTACTCGCATTTTGAACTGCTGTGTTTACATTACTGTCATCACTTCATATTCTTGTTTCTTACATCGTGCGCAGACAGTCAGAAACTTTTCTATTTATCTGTTTAAATATTGAACAACATTTTAAGACTGTCATCCTCCAACAGTCCCAAAAACACAACTGTACCAATCTTTTGTATCATTTATTAATCTGTCAAATTATTGTTTTGTTTTGATTGAACTGAAAAAGTAAAAAGTCATCCATCACAATTTCCAGAGCCCGTGGATATGTCTTTAGATTGTTTTTGTTACCACACTAAGAGATTCAATTTACAATAATAAAAACCAAAACAAATCTTCGCATTTGAGAGGCTGGAACCTGAAAATAACTGGCATCTGTGCTTGATAAATAACTGAGGCAGTTATTAAATTCGTTGGTGATCAGCTTTCTTTTGATCAGTTATTGCAGCCGTACCCAACACAAACATTTCATGAAAAAATATTCTACATCACAGTGCCATAAATATATAACGGCTCTTTGCATGCCTTCCTTCCTGCATACCCCACGACAAAAGACATAGGAGAAAATATTCTTACCTTGACCCTGAGCATCCAGTAAGCGACCACAGAGAATAAGAAGGAGCTGGAAGATGGCCGATGGTCCACCCGCTGGGAGAGCTCTGAATCCCACAGAGCTCTGGCTCCTAGTGACCATGGTGCCCTTGTATGTAGTGAAAAACAAGCTATTAGGATACTGACAAGTATTTCTGTTTTACTTGCATTGTATTGATATAGATGGTAAAAAACAACAACAACAAAAAAACATTTAGTACATGACATGAAAAAATATGGCTTTGCAGGAAAGACAAATCATCTGGTAGATATTAAATTCACTAAATGTTTAGTATTAAATATCCATTTTCAACCAAAGAGTATTAACTGACCAGTAATTAAAGAGATTTGAATAACACACCTGTAAACATACTTTCAAAAATGTCTTTGAGGTATTATTTCTTACAACATTCTAACAAACACATAGTGAAGCAGCTAAAAACAAGTCAAATGTCAAAAACGTTTGGTGATGATGCTGGTGAGGGTAGTTTGGTCAAAAACTGCAGAAAACAACAAAATATATGGGGTCACACATATTTGATGAAATCCAAATATTTCCTTTAAGAAAGCCATGTTCAAACAATGTCCAGTGGTAAGAACGTGCATTTAACGCATGTCGAGGTCGGCTGTCAGATAAGTTAAACGGTGCTTCACGTCAGGAAGAAAAAAAAAAGTCTGATCAACATTACTTTCTGATCGGAAGTAACATTGAATCGGATTAATATTCACATAAAATCACCAAAGAGAGTAAAAATACACCGCAGTTATTCTAAAAGCAGCTTCATTCAACATTAAAGTCTCAGAAAAGAAGAGGATTTCTCATATTCAACATGACTATTAGATTTAGGTACTACGAGTAGTACATTTAAACTAACCTAATAAGGCTGAAAACAGGTCAGGTTTGATTACCTAGACTTGGGTGCCTGACCTGTTGATGCTACAGTAAGGGCTACAGGGCTAAGAATAAACAAGAACATGGAAATCATTCAACTTCAGTGCATCGTATATGTCCTCCCACGCCTTCACTCTCTCAATTCCAAATGTTGTCTCTTCAGCATCATGCAGTGTAACTAGAGGGGCTTTTTTCAAAGTTGGACCATGAATGTTATGTATTACTTCAGGGTAATTCTGGATCCAACTGTTTGTGTTGTTGCACCTACAGCACACTGATCATCGCATAAAATTGATATTACCATAAAAATCTCTTCTTTTTTTTTTCAATTGACATCTAACGAGTTGCTTGAGATGAAAGCAAAAACACAAACATAAATGTTTTTTCTACAAAAACTACTTCATGCTGGCAATTTGAATTATTTATGAGGTGTATAACTCATAATAAATTATAGCAGAATATCAACCGGAACTGAAAACGATTCAGTCATTAAGCTGAAGACACAAAAAAGACAGCAAACATATCTCAGCATAAATCATTATATACTCAGAATGTTTCAACTTAACGCGGTTATATGAAGACTTACCTTTAAACATTAAAGATAACTGACTAAAACTTTGTCTCCATATGTCCATTTGAAGTCAAAACTAACTTTTAAAATGTGTTGTGACCTTCAGAAAAGGACCATTTAAAAGATGCCGCAATTCTTGGTTGCTGCAGTGAAAGGCTCTCATCTGTCTAATACCAAATATTGAGAAACTCAGAACTTACTGCTGCAGATGACTACTTTATACTTGCCTCCTGAATACACACACACACACACGCAAAGTACCTGTGCTGTATCTGCACCTCCGTGTTACATCCCTGCTGTATATCCCATCAACGAGTGGAGCTCTCACGGCGCTGTACTCTCACAACTGGCACAGCACTCTTTCCTTTCATCGGCCAAAATAGCCCTTCTGCAAAGACGGGGAGAGAAACAGAGGGTAAACAAGGAAAAAAAAAAAAAAAAAAACACAACAGGAGAGAAAAAAAAAAAAAAAAAAACAGTGGGTGGGAATGAGAAGAAAGAGAAAAGAGAGACAGATTGCAATGATAATGTAGATTGTCAGGAGCTGCATTCATGGTAAGCACATGTGCACAAAGTAAAACTCGCAGAGTTAAACTAATTTGATTTCACATTCCCACAATGCTGCTGTTTCCTTTTCTATTCATTTCTCTCCGCAATTCTCAAGGCTGGCTGCAGTGCACTTGAACCACAATATTTGTATTGAAGCACTGCACGCACGCTGAAGCCTTTCAATGTACAAAGTAAATGAAAATATTTGGAATTCACAATTAGAAGCCGGGAAACAAGTTTTGTGTAAAAGCTACCTTTCTTTTTAATAGATCCACTTAAATAGTGGTAATGGCACAGGGCAGCAAAAACTAGCGTCGGGACAAGTTTGATCAATATATCACAGTATTAGCTCATCATATATATATTGGTAGGGGCATTATGCAATTTATAAATGATGCACTACCAGATTTAAAATCAGGTAATGTATCATGATGGGATTTTTTTTCAAACTCACAAAAGACTTTATCATCAGTAAATCAAGTCCAGAAATCAGTGCGCTGTTGTCCTATAAAGCAACATGAGGTAACAGAAAGCACTCAAAGACACCTGAAAGAAGTCTGACTAATTTGCAAACGCTTTCGTTGAAAATCATGAGCATACACACTCATCAGACAAACAGCCTAACCACAGTCTGGCTCTTTTCTATTGAGTAGCTCCATTTGAATAGTTGAGAGTGCATGTCTGACAAAATGGCACTTTTAGCAGAAATTGTTCAGGGGAGAGAGAAAATCAACCTTTGACTTAGTTATTGTGTTTGAAAGTATTTAGAGCGGCAGATTTTTGTAAAGCCCAGTTAATACTTGATTTGTTGAGGCAGATATGTACTGTATACTTTGAACACCCTTTTTTTTTTTTATTTCACTTTATTAATCCCCAAGGGGAAATTTCTTCACTACAGCAGGGGGGCTCTCAGGGGGGAGCTACTGCAGCAGGCTGCTACTAGCGCGGCGCCAGGTAACCTGGCCTGAGGTGCATGTTTTTGGATGATGGGAGGAAGCCGGAGAACCCGGAGAGAACCCACGCAAGCACAGGGAGAACATGCAAACTCCGCACAGAAAGGCCCAGGACCGGATTCGAACTCGGAACCTTTTTGCTGTGAGGCGACAATGCTAACCACTGCACCACCGTGCCGCCACTGTCCACATTTAACTGTGTTCGTAAAGCAGTTGAATCACGTAATGAAATGTTCACGTTATGTTGTCAACCTTCTGTAACCGCGTCACTGCCCTTGACAACAGGACGGTAACAGAAACCCTTGAGGTTCAAAGAATTTTGCAACTTGCACAAAAACAGAAGCTGACGCAAGGACTTGAACCCAAGTGTACCGCTGAAGGACAGTTTCCCTGCTGACTACAAGCTGCTGTCCAAAAGGTACATTAGTCATGTGCCACCAGCACCACCTAAACTCACAGAAGCTTTTCTTTAAATAGAAAACAGCAACACAATGTTGTAATATTTCAAGCAGTTATATGGTGGTGTGAAAAAGTGTTTGCCCTCTTCCTGATTTCTTATTTTTTTGTATGTTTGTCACACTTAAATGTTTCAGATCATCAAACAAAGTTAAATATTAGTCAAAAGATAACAAGTAAACACAAAATGCAGTTTTTAAAATGAAGGTTTTTATTATTAAGGGAGAAAAAAAAATCCAAACCCACATGGCCCTGTGTGAAAAAGTGTTTGCCCCCTAAACCTAATAACTGGTTGGGCCACCCTTAGCAGCAACAACTGCAATCAAGCGTTCGTGATAACTTGCAATGAGTCTTTTACAGCGCTGTACTTTTGTCTCGTCAGTCCACAGAGTATTTTCCCAAAAATCTTGGGGATCATCAATATGTTTTCTGGCAAAAATGAGACGAGCCTTAATGTTCTTTTTGCTCAGCGGCGGTTTTTGTCTTGGAACTCTGCCATGCAGGCCATTTTTGCCGAGTCTCTTTCTTATGGTGGAGTCATGAACACTGACCTTAACTGAGGCAAGTGAGGCCTGCAGTTCTCTGGATGTTGTTGTGGGGTCTTTTGTGACCTCTCGGATGAGTCGTCGCTGCGCTCTCGGGGTAATTTTGGTCGGTCGGCCACTCCTGGGAAGGTTCACCACTGTTCCGTGTTTTCTCCATTTGTGGATAATGGCTCTCACTGTGGTTCTCTGGAGTCCCAAAGCTTTAGAAATGGCTTTATAACCTTTTCCAGACTGATAAATCTCAATTAATTTCTTTCTCATTTGTTCCTGAATTTCTTTGGCTCTCGGCACGATGTCTATCTTTTGAGGGTCTTTTGGTCTACTTCACTTTGTCAGGCAGGTCCTATTTAAATTATTTATTGATTGAGAACAGGTATGGCAGTAATCAGGCCTGGGTGTGGCTCGAGAAATTGAACTCAGGTGTGATAAACCACAGTTAAGTTATGTTTTAACAGGAGGGGCCAAACACTTTTTCACACAGGGCCATGGGGGTTTGGATTTTTTTTTTCTCCCTTAATAATAAAAACCTTCATTTAAAAACTGCATTTTGTGTTTACTTGTGTTATCTTTGACTAATATTTAAATTTGTTTGATGATCTGAAACATTTAAGTGTGACAGACATGCAAAAACAATTGGAAATCAGGAAGGGGGCAAACACTTTTTCACACCACTGTATGTATACTCATTGATGCCTGAATTAAACATACTAAAACTAATGTTTTGAACAAATAGTTTTGTGGTTCAGTTTGAACCACAAAACAACAGCCTGAGACAATGCATATAAAAAGGAGACTTAAATCACAGGAGTCCCTCAAAATAACCGTAGCTGATGTTGCAGGTATATTAAGCATCATGTAGGGTCATACTTACATTTGCAACCGCATACAGAGAAACAAATACATGAAAAACGAAATTAAAAAAAGATGCATGTGATAATAAATGCAATACATGTGGTTTATAGATTACATAAAGACACGATGTATCAACAGAAATACATTAATGATACAGGATTGGCAAAATGTGATGTGCAAATAATTAGAATGTTTGGGACTACTCAAACGCACCCGTTTGCAAGAAATATCTAAACGCTGTGTAAAGGCCTGTTAGTACAATAATAAAAAGAGATAATATCAATACTAAATGTCTCACGTGGTTTCATTTTTATAAATATTAAAATGACCCAACATCTCACCAAAAATGACACCGAGGACTGAAAACAGATGTTTTATCAGAACTTTTTTTTTAAATTTTATTTTCTTCTTCCTTTCTCTCCCAGTAATCATCTCACAACCCTTCAAATTGACCTGATGTCTCCATATGTAAAACTGTGTACAGTTCAAACTAGCTCCAACTCCAGCAGTTCCAACAGTAAAATGCTGATTAGATGCTTCAGCATTAACAATCTACTAATGTCATATACAAACATATCTCAGTCACAGGGACCAAATCTTTATTTTTATTTTAATACTTTAACTACATTTTGCTGCAAATACTTTTCTACGTTTACTTAAGTATCATTTTTAATGTCGGACTTTTACTTTCAAGGCAGTATTTTTACATTGCTGTATTGGTACTTTTACTTGAGTAAAGGATCTGAATACTTTTTCTCACCACTATCTGACAGTGGCTGAAATACTCCGCTTGCAAAAACCCATCATGTGTACACCTTTAAATTAAGAACTTAAACTCCACTCGTGTAACTTAGTGTCCACAATGGCATTTGCAGTCATGTGATGCCTGGTGGAACATAACTGCTGTACGAAATTATTGCCAGGAATCAAAGGCAAAAAAATATGGAACTACAATTCCTCTGTAAGGCTATTAATAAAAAAGGATCTGCTGTTATTAGTATTATGATCCAATATTTATCAAGTTCAAGAGCAATGATATCACATTTTCCTAAAAAGGATTACAAGTACAAATTTCAGAGCTTTCAGAGCTGAATCATTCCTTTAAATGGAATTTAACTCTGATGGTGCTAATAAGAAGCTGTGTTGAATGAATGTGGTCTCTTGAGAAGGGTTTGTAATTGCTTGCTTGATTTGGTGTGAGGAATATGAATTGCTAGAAATTCTCTGGCATACTTGGGGTTTTCTTTGTACTTATTGAGCAGCAGTGTGTTTGTACCCTCAAGTGATTAAAAAAACGGGACTCTATATAAACAAATGTGTATATTTATTCAGTTTACTGTATGTAAATCCACATTTAATTTTCAAATTTAAGCTACATGTATGTGTCATTTGATGCACTCTGTAAAGCGATGATGTTGGAACTAAGGCTACATTATTACCTGTAAATCTGCACTGACACGTCTCGCATATTCAGGCCCTTTATTGTTTAGTCGTTATTTTTTTTCTTTTTAATGAAAACTCACTCTTTTAACATGAATAAACGTACAATCCAAAAACAGTCCTTCAAGATATGTCAAAAAAAATTCTATAATTATACAGAATATACATTTTTCTAGCAGTTTTGTTACCCATGGCAAACAGGAAGTAAACAGATACAAAATATTGCTGTGCTGTGGCAGTGAGGGTTTACGTTGCTGTTTAGACCTTCAGTTTGATTTGCCGACAATCTGTACGAGGATCCTGGTTCTAGTTAAGAGACAAGACGCGCATCCGGAGCGCACCGAGGATTAAGAACGTTGTTGGAGCTGCAACCACAGCAACAGCAGTGTAGAACTGTGGGAAGTAACACGAGTAATGTTAATAAAACAATACAGTGCTGTAAGATTTTAAGCTGGGTGAACCTGCTCCTGTACTTTAGTTTAATTTCAAGGTACTTTTACTTTCTATTGGATGCCACATTTTACTTTTGTTCAACAACATTCCAGAGGGAAACATTGTGCTATTGTTCTGCATTATCTGAAATCTATAATGATTTATTTCTTTAAGGTAAAATGTTCTTCGTAAGATCAAGTTATGAAATTGAATGCGGTGTTATGAATTGCAGTGGCCAATCAAACATCATATATCAAGGGAAACATATTTGAGTCCACCTACCGAATAAAATGAAGTTTAAATATAATATATTGAAAATATTGAGCCGGTAAATGTTATGATGATTACTGAGTTAATATATAGGAGTGTACAATAGCATATCACACTAACCTTAATTGCAACACTATAGTCCTTCTGGAATGACTGTAGATATACATTGAAGAGGGCAAAGCTGCAAGGCAAGTATGAATCTGCATCTTCCGAGTCTCTGCACCTGTTGGAAATATGGAATATTTGTCCTTACAGATTTATATGTCAAACACTTTACTTCACTTTCACAACTGATGTACAAACACATACAATTCAAACACACCTTTTGTACAAAGCACTTAGGAAAAAAGTGTTGTCTGCCAGGTACAACTCCGAGAGGCCAAGTTCAATCAATGTAGAGAGAGGCAGCCGGTAACCCTCCTCAGCAAGCAGGCCAAGGTTGTACCATCCCTGTGGAAGATGACAAGTATGACTTACACACGCACAGACACACAACTACGATCAAAAAAGGCTATGAATAAAATATGCACACAGCAAGAAAATCTATCTAAAAGAAACCGACCTGTGGATTGTTCCTCAGTGCTGCCTGTGTGTACATCTGTGCTGCAGAAAACAAGTCTTTCTGCCTGCCACCGTGTCCCTCATACAACAGGTCACCCATCCTAATAAAGGCTGGAGGGATAATAGAATTAGAGGTCGAATGACGTGTAACATGCACAGGTCTGCACATATTTAATCTAATTTAAGGTGAGTGATTACCATAAGTGTCAGGATTTTGACTTTGGATTGTGAGGTTATAATATCGCCACATACAGTGTGATGCATATGCAGGATCCAGAAAATCTCCCTATTGACACACAGAGTGAAAATAATTTCTAAGAATGAACATATGCAGGAATAAAACAGGGATATGACCATGACACTTGAGCTAAAGCAGAGAAATTAACTTCAGATTTACATTTCTATCACTCACCGTGTTTTGTTCACACAGATATGCCACATTAAACTGTGCAGCCTCATACCCTGATTCAGCAGCCATCACGTAATATAACAGGGAAGTGAACCTGTAGGACAGCTAGAATGTTAATTTGTTGTCACCGCTACCTGGTCAGCATTGAGTGGGAATAGAGGGAAAAAAACAATTACAGGTCATTCCTGAGATAAGAATCCAAGGCTTTCCGTAAGATGCTGCCCAAGTAGCCGTTGTGCTCAGCGGCCCACTTCACCCACCTGTAGTCAGTTAAAAATACATTTTAGTCAAGACGTGAGGAAATATGTAGGTGAAGTGGGGTAAGTTAAAGGGAGAGTAGCTGACAAAACGGCTTCTGATGGACGTCTGTTGACGAGACCGGGTATCCCAGTGGTCCAGATATCAGCCAGGTGAATAGCTCCTTTAATGTGTCCTCTCTCTGCAGACTTCAGATAGTACTTATAGGCCTTACGCTGTAAGAGATACAAATTGTTTGCCACTTACTTGAAGCACTCAAAACTAGTGAGTTAGATGATGTTTTTACAGCTGGGCTAACCTGGTTGGCAGCTTTTCCTGGATACAGACCCTGCGAGTACATGACACCAAGATTGAAAGCAGCGTCTGGAGACTCGAGGAGATCGGCCTGCTCCCACAGCTGCACCGCCTCCTCGTAGTCCTGCTCATACTGCTCGTAGTACCAGGCCAGGGCATTGATTGCAGGAACATAACCCTGTAACGCAGACTATTGTAAGAACCAATGTGGGGTGTGCAAACTTTTTTGCAGCTCAAAGTAGACTTCAAATGGACTTCTAAACCTGGTTCATTGCTCTCCTCAGGAACATGACAGCTTTTGTAACGTCCTTTTCAACCACATGCCCCTACAGAGAAAAAACATTCATATTTAATAGACAGCAGATAAGTACTACTGAAGTAAGGAGTACACTTTCAATAGATTTAGATACATAATCTCACCTGCAGAAGTACTATCCCATAGTCATACATTGACACTGAGTCCTCCCGGACAGCTCCCCTTTTGTAGTGTCTCACGGCCTCCTGGATGTTTGAAGCGACTCCTTGCTGACCCCAGAACAGCATGCGGGCAATAGCTTGCTGCAAGACAGTTGCTGTGTTGTTAATAAAAAAAAAACTATCTTAAGGATGAGTATCTGCAGGCCACAGTGAAGCGTGGTGGAGGTTCCGGATCTGCATTTTTGCAAACAGAATTGGAGATTTGTTCAGAATTACTGAGCTCTTGTAAAGTTGGGGAGGTGTCTGCGGTCTTAAATTCATTCTGCATCATCACAATGAGCTCAAAGAAAACAGCCAGAGTCATAAAGTCATCAGACTGCCATCATCTGCATGGAGAACAAGCCTGTGAGAGATGGCCCATACAGAGCCTTGTGAGTGAAGTTCTGCGACTTTCAGTGCTTAAAGGCACGGAGCGGTCAAGGAGCTCCATGAGTTTATGCCGTTCCGTGCTCTGAACATTACAGAGACAGAGTGGGATTATATGAAGAGACAGAAGGAACGGAGACGGCATAAATCCACAGAAGAATTTTTGCAAGTTTTCCAAGATGCTTGAAAAAAAAAAAAGACAGGTTCACAACACAATCAGTTACCTCTGCCTCAGCTGCTCCACTGCGTGCCTGTAGCTTAAGCCATTGAAAGATGTAGTGGTCTTTATTGGTCTGCAGATTCACCGTCTCCTCGTTGTTCAAGTAAACATCCTCAACAAAAGTCTGGGAAAAAAAGAAAAGGAAAAAGAGAAGTTTGTGTATTTTCCTCTCTACTGTTGATTTTCTACCTAAGACATTTCCAAATAGTCCATCATGCTGCTCTGTAATAACACCACCTTTACCACACTGTTATCTGTTTCATATGGAAAGCAGTGACACAGGTAAACATATTGATGATGGAAATCTGAAAACTAAAGCCCCAATAAGCTGAGGAACAAAAAAAAAAGTATTAGCATATCGCCTGAAATGTTGTAATAACTGCCAGGTACATAATATGAGAAAAAAAAATGTGTAGATCAGATGTGATAGTTTCCTCACAGCCTCTGCGTTAATATTACTGTTTGAGGTAAAGCAGTGTACGAACACAGCACTCTGATATGGTCTGTTTAGATGTACTGTAGTACCCCAAAGCACCCATTAGCGAATGCATATGTTACCTGCTGTGGTGTGAGATTATGACGGTCAACAGTTGTCTGTTTAGCAATGTTTGCGTAATATGCATAGGCCAGATCTGCATCTGTGGGGAGACCGTGGAGCCCCTGGTGGTGCAGGTGCCCGAGCTGCAGAAGAGCCAGTCGATCATCCTTCTGGGCAGCCAGCAGGGCGAGAAGCCAAGCCTGGCACCAAACACAAGAGGCAGGTGAGGATAGAAAAACTGGACATTTTAACCACCGGCATGCTTTAGTTATGGCTGACCCAGCAAAACACACCTTATAGGGCTGTTTCTGGACTCCCAGGCCGGCGCTGTAGAGCACCGACGACATGTGCAGAGCTTGGTTATCAGTGAGGCAGCCGGCTTGGAGCAGCAGTGGTAATATTCTGCTGACCACTCCAGTGCTGCTCGCTCTGCCCAGCTTATTAAGTGATAAGGAGTACAGTGCTCTGCCCACAGCTGGCAGGCTCACTGCTCTTCCTCCTGCAAGGAAGGAATTAAGATTATTTCTGTGTTTCCGTATTTCAGCAAAACCAGCAGTCATTTCAAACTCTCACTGTGCAGCCAAACATTTCAATTCAAAATGTATTGGCGATTCCAAAGGCGATTCCATCTCTTTTAAAACCCTGTTACTCGCCTATGAAGCACTGAACAGTCTCGGGACTAAATCTTTGATTTACATGTACATTATGAAACATCCAAACCCCTCACATTATCTGAGATAAGTTTACTACTTTAAGTGTTCACAGTATCAAAACCAAACAAGGTGAAATAACTATTAGTTTCTATGGTTCCCACCTGTGGAATAAAGTTCTGAAACGTTATTGTTTGCTGAGGCTTTCCATTAAATAAAAAATGTTCATGAATGCTCTATGAAGCACTGTGACCTGCCTTATTTTTTTGTCTTTAACATGCGATTTTAATTTCTTCCTAGTTCCTTATTCTTAATGTTTTTCTTGTCTTTTTAAATGTATTTCTACATCTCTGTAAAGTAAATAGAATTGCCATATTTCTGAATGGTGCTGTATAAATAAACTCCCTCCTCCTTACCATGTTTGAAAGCCAACAACTTGGCCAGTTTAGCAGCATGTCTTCTGTGAGGGTCAGCTGCCTCCCACAGCTCACTCTGTGCAAATGATGGTGGTCTCTTCTTTACCGTCCACTCGTGGAAAGCATCCAAACAGGTTCCTGAAAAGAACAATACCAAACAGAAACACTTTCCTTTTCCTTCTACTTTACAGAGGAATTTATAAAAAAAACTATATATTTCAGATACAGCAGCTTTAGCCCCACCTAGTGGATATATAAGCCTACTACCAGACTCTGGGTTCTCCAGTTTGGCCTTGAGTGAATAGCCACTGATCTTCACATTCATGTCAAGACGAAATTCCTGACAGGTGTGCAGCCATCCGGTCAGGTTCACATTCCTAATGACTTCTGGAAGGACAATTTCAGACTGCAGAGGAAATAAATCACGTGAACATCTGACACAGACAGTAACTGTAGACAGTAGTGATATAATAGTGGTAGTAGGAGTAGTGTTACCGTGGTGTACGGTGATATTCTGTCACGGTAATATACCACCGGTCCAAAATAACCTTCCACACCTCGTATATATTGTCCTCCACCAATCACAAAATATCCCTCTGTGTCATCCAGCACCACAGTATGTCTCAACCTGTTGGGAACAGATGAGCAGAACACTTGAACTGTTGTTTTCTTCCTCTTTGTGTTACAGCTGACTCTCTTAGTGGTGTTAAAGGTAGACCTACGTTTTCTCCATAACTTTTACTATTCTCTGCTCCTCCTCCATGCACACCATGGAGACGGTCACCTGAGATCCAGCGACAGACACCAATTTATTTTTATTACCACTATGCACATAGTAAATAATATCCTCTGTCAACAAGAGGCGACTCACCGTTGTGCCGTGCAGCATGACACTGAGTTGGCACCACTGTCTTAAGGGCACCTTGAATGAAGAGAGAAATGCAGAAGATTCCTCAGACTCTCCTGTCATCTGGACGTGGAGCTGGCCTGCATTTCATGAGGAAATGGTGAGAGACTCGCATAAATCCAGATAATGAGACAATGATTATATCTGAGAGGTGAGAGGAAAAAAATAATAATCTTAATTATACCTGAATCTGTGAGGAATAGTGTTGGAGTGACATAATTATCATGGGAGTCGATATGATGAAACACACCGCACGAGGTTTCCTGGCAGTGGCTGGTCACGAATATCCAGATGGAGACTGTACACCTGGCAACAACACGGTAAATCAAATCTGCATCGTTAGAATAAAAAGCTACGTTATGTACGGTGCGAGTTTGGTTGTCCTACCAGGCAAAAGAGGAGGCTTTAACGCGCAGGTACTCCAGAGCCTCACTCCTGTAGGGCTCCAGCGTCTTTGTGATGCCAAAACTTTCTCCGGTTGAAGCATAAATTGAAGACAGCAAATGTACTGTTTCTGAATGACATGGAGAGTTTTTAGTAGGAAGTAGGGTTTTATATTTAATCACCATCATGTAAAAACACACGCTGATATGACATCATTTCAATTTACATTTCAACAAGTTGCTGTCAGATTAAATGTAGAATTTCTAAGATCCACTTGAACTTTTTTCTGATTTTAGGTGCCTGACATGTTCAGTTTTGAGCCGCCTTCTCCAACCTTACCTTGCTCTAAGGGGCACTGCTTCTTTAAAAACTGTTGAGTTAATTGCAGCATTTGTGAGCTCCAGGCAATACAGAGCTGATGCTGCTTGGCAGGTCGACTAAAGAAGGGCTTGGGCTGCAGAGTTGCCACATCCTGAGCTGTGACGGACCTCTCGGTATCATCGGATCCACCGTTTCCGACTGAAACTCGGAGGATGCAACTCAGCACCCAGAGAGAGTCTGGAACGATCCCATCAGCTTGATACACCAACCAATCTGGCAGGTTCAGCTCCACAGTCTTTATTTCGGGGTCGCCGGGGTCACAACGCCACCGTGTCAGCAGGAGTGTGGAAATTGTGCCGGTTTCAAAAGATACAACAAAGTCCAGCTGAACGGTAGCAGGTTCGTCACAGGAGTAAAACACTTCCAGAAGATGGTCTGGGA
The DNA here is from genome assembly GCF_022577435.1 of Embiotoca jacksoni. Classification (NCBI taxonomy): domain Eukaryota; kingdom Metazoa; phylum Chordata; class Actinopteri; family Embiotocidae; genus Embiotoca; species Embiotoca jacksoni. Next base: position 4,298,811 of record NW_027185379.1, on the reverse strand, counting down.
CAGCTTCCTCTGGAGGATTCAGGAGCGTCACCTCGTCCAAACCCCGAACAATCTGCAGGTGACAGAAGACATGCACTCGGTTTCTGATGACATCAGCTGGAAGCTGAAAGGGAACGGCGTACCGGAGACGATGCTCCTACCTGCATGCTCAGGCAAAACTGGCAGATGTATTTGTACACTGTATGGGAATCCATGGTCTACAGGGCTCCCTTAAACGTTCCATAAAGGAAATTCAAGCTGCAGTGAAACAAGCAGCCTCAAGATCCGTATTTTATCCTGCTCCACCTCAGTTGAATGCTGGGTAAATATTTAACAGCACACAGCTCCACCCAATTACTATATGCACAGTGTAGTTAGGGTGGAGCTCTGTGAACTAGGCTGCATTCCAATACTTGATAGACCAGGATCGTTCACCCGACTCTACATTTACATTTGAGCCCGGATTCGTTGTTCTAGGAAACACATTTAATTCACATTTAAATAGAAGACGCCTTCGTCTAATTCCGCAGAGCTGACGGGAAGTGTTGTGCATGAAAACAATCAGCCCATCTTTCATTCAAAATAGTTTATTGCTATCATGCAGGAGTGCCATCAAAGTCTAGACCACCACAGTAGATGCAAAATGATTTTCTCTGTACAAATATACCGCATGTGCTCATAATTAGAAGCTCAAAACAAAGAGAAAAGTCGGGACTTAAGAGCTTCAGCTGATCCACTCTTCTAACCCAATATAGGTTTCATTTTGACAGTTGACATGCATCAACAATTACAGTGCAATATACTGGGAGCGGACGGACGGACACACACACGCACACACACGTGCTCACACACTCACACACTCACTCACTCTCACACACACACACACACACACACACACACACACACAGCGGGTATAACCACTTTATAGCCGTGTCGTGCAAAGTTACAATTGACACTTAAAAAAAAAAAGAGAGTACCAGTAGGAAATCTTTTTCTTGTAACCGGTTTCTAAAATAAAACATTGAAACATGTGTTGTACATCCAAACCATCTGTTTCGTTACGAGGCTGAGGGGGAGACCGACCGTTTTCTGCAGCACTTTTTGGTTGTTCATGGATCAGGAGCGCCCTACGTGTACTGGCGTCCTTACTACTTTAGAAATCACCTACAGCTACTGATGCATAGTTCTGTGCTCAAATGAAGCAGTCAGTAATAAAACTGGCACAAAGTTCTTTGTAATCTGAGGATGCTAATCATCGGTAGCAAATGTAAACATACTGGACAGACGATACCGTCCCAGAAACAATACCACTGGACATTGTGTTGAAACTCTGGATATACAGTACTGTCTCTATTGTTCTGTGTCGTGTAAAAGGGTCTCAAAGGGTTGAACACAATACAAATACAAAGGCCTCCGACAGAAATAGCGATTGGCACTTTAACGTCTTCTGTCTCTTAACTTCTTTCATAGAAATGTGGATCACAAATGGTTTTCCTTGTAACTGTAGCCCTTATCAGCACCCATCCTCCACTGAGAAACTGCTGTGAAGCTTTAATTGTCCACCTAAATAAAGAAACAACAATAAAACGAGAAGACGCAAGATAGCAGAAGCATAAATTCAATTTGGACTCGTACCCTGTTCACCAGTTTAACATCAAATGAAAGATGTGGGGTCCCATTTAACTCTAAAGAAGCTAACCTCATAAACAAACTAAAGCTGTTTATTCTTTTTTTATGGTGCGGAGGTGCACAAAGCGAACACCCGACGCACACTTTCCTTCAAGGGTTATCTTCTAATTTTACAATTCAATACATATTTCAATAAAAGTTAGCTGTCCAGACTTCGCCACGTTGAAATTTTTGGTACTTTCTTGGTAGCATTTCTGCCTTACAATACAATTATAGCTGCTTTATAAGCTGGATATTATTAACCACCATCTTCAAACATGTAAACCCCAAAAATCAATCAGTGGGTGTTTCTCGATCTCAGAGATGCATCCTTGGTAACAGAGAAACCAGGCGAGACTCCCTCCGTCATTCTTCTTCATTGTAATGACAAATTACAAGCAGGCGGAGCATTACTGCCACCTGCTGGCGTGTTGTATTCTCAGCGTGTCACTGAAAAGTCCCCTGTACGTGCACGTGATTGTGGGTAAAAAAAAAAAAAGATCGATTCTTAACATCTTTCAACAGCGTTTTTGGTTGGATTTGATGACGTAGCATGTTTGAGATTGAGATACACCAAGTGCTTGAACCTGAACTAAGCTGAGCATTTCAGCAGAGACAGAGCAGACTTCCCTCCCTCTCCCAGGCTCGCATGCACTGAACCCGAAATATATATAGAAAAAAAAAACGAAATCAAAAGGCCTAATGCTGTAGTCTCTGCTGTAGTAACAGCAGCAGCAGCACATTACTATTAAGCCTCTTCTTCACTCCATACTGTTTCACCTCTGAGGAGCTCATCACACCCAGTAGCCACTGCTGACATACTGTGCTGAAACACCTAACATTTCGTTTTTTTGACAACCAAAAGTGAAGTTTATTAATACACTGGAACTTAATCCAACTATTCTTGTGTTTGAAGATCCCCTAAATGCGTCATTTGTTCTGCCAACAAGACGACAACAAAAGACAGATAAACATGTAACCATCGATAAGAACAAAGTACCCAGAGGAGGAAAAAACAACAACAACAAAAAAGGAGTGCGCATTCATTTTGGATTTGTAGGCTAGCTGGTTAGGTAGTAATAAAAGAAACATCAAGTGTCGTCTAAGCAGGTTGACGACAAGAACCAAGCAAACACTAAGAGCATTCGAGTATCAAACAAAAGTGAAGACATGCAAAATGTTATAGATTGTAGAACAAGAAAGAAAAGCCAAGTGGGAGCCATATTTCTCTTTGAGACTAGCACAATTTCCTGCAGAATAAATATTTTTTTTTACATTCCAATATACAAACCAACCCATTCAACACTGACCAAATGAGCAGACACAGCTGGATAGCTGGTTGCTCCCATAGTCTCTCAAACAGTCTCTCAGAGTAGGTGTTTTAACCTACAAAAAGATCTAATGGCAACAAATTGTGCCATCATTTGACCATTGATGAAGCCCAAAAACATTAAAACTTTTTTAATTTTTTTTTTTTTTAAACAGGCCAGTCAGAGGAAAACAGTCAGAATAGCTCTGACAGCCTGTAGTTCGTGTAGCTCTCATTTCTTCTGTTTCTTGAAGATCTTGAAGGTGTGTTTCTTGCGGCTGGCAGTGGAATCCGTGTCTTCTCCAGTTGAGCCGCTGTCTTCCTCCAGAGGGCTCTTCTTTGAGGACAGCTGTGGGATGCGCGTGTTGCCTTTTGCCCCCACGGCTCCTGCCTGCCCTCCTGTAGGCGACGGTGTGTCAGGTTCAGTGGAGTTTGGGCTGAGGGAGTGGGTTGACTCTGACAGACTGTTGCTCTCCCCCAGGCTGGGCGACTTCTCAATGGCGTACACCTTCTTCATGAGTATGGGGCTGTCGGGGACGGGCTCTGAAGGACTTCCCTCGTGAATGCGGTTCCCTCCGTTGGGAGCAGGCAGAAAGGTGGCATCATCTGCCCGGCTGGACAGGCCGTGCAGGAGAGAGGTGGGCTTGATCAGGTGGCCTTTGGAGCTGAAGGCAGAGAGCCGATCACCGACTTGGGAGAGGGACAGGGAGGAGTCGGAGTCAGAGCGATTTAGGTCCCTGTAGTGGGGAGAAAACAAAGAAGGTATAGGAAATTAGAAAAACAAAAAAAAGAGATCTGAATAGTCTAAAAGTAGGTCTTGCATGCTTGGGTTTGTATACACTATCCCTGCAAAGCCATGGACACACTGGGCACAGCCTGGAAACTGGAACTCTACACTCGTTAGTTATGCAGGCAAAGAACACCATGAACACTGAGGGAGGTTGAAAAAGAGTAAATGTACAGATTCTGCAATGGGTCATCAGGTGTGATGAAATGAAAGCAAAAGGATGTACAGAATGAGACACACACACACGTTACAATACACGTGTTAAAAAACAAAACGAAACGACAGCAGGTGGTGAAGAACAACCACGCACGTGCGGAAAGCTGGAGAGAGACGGGTACCCGAAACTGTCGCCGCATGATGAGAGCACTTTGGAGACGTCTGAGAAATCAGGAATGGGATCCATGGGCTGGAAAGAAGTATGGTATACATGGGAGGAGTGAGGGGCGACGCCCCCACCCATACAGCTGAGTAAGCAGGAGGACGAGGACTGAGCGTTTGGGTTGGAAGTAAAGATGATGGACGGGTGAGAAACAGCCGAGGAAAGAGGAGGCAGGGAAAGACAATCGAGCTGACCGAACGACTGGCTGCGTGACTGCCTGAAGGTAGCCCTAGACCTGGAGGGGTAGGGGTTTCCCTCTCCCTGCTGCCCTGCCAACAGGCAACTCTCTACCAACCTCTGGGAGCCCATGGCCAGCTGCGGGTCAATGTGGCGCTGGCGCAGAGACATCATACTGGGAGCTGTTGGCACAAAACGACAGCGTTATTAACAACCACTCATGAAATCAAATCTGATGGGACAGCTGGGAGATAAGTGGAAAGATACTCAGGTGGTGGGATCCATTTCTCTGACTTTAAACATGATTAAATCTCAAAAATACCATTTACTATTTTTGCCTTTGTAATCTACATTATTATTACAATAAAATAGAATCCCAACACTTGTTTTATCTCTCCTCCGAACAAAGAAAATATTCAAACCAATCAAAGCAGACAACAGGTATCAGGAAATTGAGAAATAAAAAAAAAGCCCTTTTAGGAAAGGAAGTGCCCATTTATAAAGAAATATATATATATATATACATATATACATACATACATACATACATATATACATACATATATACAAAAGGTAAAAGGTAGTAGTAAAACCCAAGTGGGAAGAACGCAGGGGTGACAAGATTTAGAGCAGGGACTATGTATGGCAAGCAACGAAGGCAAGATCAGGGGTGCTTTCAGATGAACACAGCATGGAGACGTTGTTTTTTCCTCCCCTTTCAGCTGTGTCCATCTGCAGCGCACTATTACATATAGTATTACATCTATCTGTGGCTTTTAGGCAAAGGGAAGAGACAAGGTTGTGAGACTACAGACTGAACTGGGGGGCATGAATAAATGGCCAACCGGGATATTTCCACAGAGGCTGACAGTCCGAACCAACGGACCACAGGTCACTGGTTCGCCGCTCCGACGGTCGGTTGCCATCTGTAGTGAGCCCAAAGAGACAGCAGTGGGAGCCAAATGCCAGAGACGTGGTGGAGGGAGATAGGGGAGTGAGATAGGGGAGTGAGATAGGGGGTGTTGTTAATGTTGATTAAAAAACTCACTCACTTTTGCAGCCGCAAAGGGATTCTGGAAGCATCCACACTCCAGTTAGTCAAACCCAAAACCGAATGTGTCGAGTTTTGTCACAGTAACGAGTCAAATATATTATAGAACCTGGAACAGCATGGCTACAACACATTGTGGTGCTTTTTGAGATGAGATAGTATGAGATGTGTTCACCGACGATTTCCATGATACATATTGTATGTTTTATGTATTTGATTGGCAGCTTTTGTGTATTTTTTTTCTCTCTCATATTTAACCTAAATAAGAATTTAATTGGACCACAGCTTGCATATGACACGCCTGTTTTTGACACAGCTATTTGTCCAAAAGCTGATTCAAAGTGTCTGTAGCACATATTGGGACACAACCACTACAAATACGTCAGCACAAAAAAAACGTGTTCTCATTACAAAGTATATTTTTCTTGACAGTTCAATTTGCAGAGGAAAGCCACAGGAGTCTTTGGTCTCAATCACAGACTGAGAGTCAAGTAAACATTTGTATCCAAAATGAGAGCAATTAACAAAAATGCATCCAAATGGAATTGTGTGTAAAAAGATAAGACAATTAGAAACATTTACATAATGCAAATGTAAAAAAAACAACATTCATTTAATCACAGACATGTTTAACCCTCACAACCTTAAACACCAGTGAGGCCAGAAGGACATATTCTGGCAAAATGTAGGATAAACGGTCCAAATTCTCATGCGGGCTGATTTTTGTATTTCCCCAGCAAGGCCTTCGACTGTTTAGGGACTCGTTTGCTAATCCCCACTGACTGGCCGAGAGATTCGGATGAACTCTTACATTGCAGAGTTCCGGGCACGATATCCTCGTCCATGTCGTCCATGTCGTCGGACAAGAGGAAGTGTTGAGGTGTAGCTCTGCCGCCCAGGAAGCTGGCGTCGAGGTTGAGGGACGAGGTCAGCGAAGGAAGGCCCGGGTTGTTGACGATGGTGAAACCCGTGAGGATCTCGATCTGCTGCCAGCGATGCAGCCTCTCCCGCAGGGCGGCCGTCACCTCTCCGAGGGCTTGTCTAGGAAAGATGAAAAGAAACGAGGAGGGAGGAAACATGAAAAGCGACACGCAATTATAACTGTATAAAGAGACAAAATAATAATAATCTAAATTTGAAATCTTAAAATCAGCAGGAAATCATCTTCACCCACTTCTTCTTTCTTTTTTTTTAACAATGCAAATTACATGAAAATGACCAGCGTTTCTAACATTATACATACTTTGCTGCCAATATTTTGTGGTCCACGTCATCCAAGGAGGAGCTGTGAGCCACATGGAAAGTCCCAAAGAGGGTGTTCCTCTTTTTCTTTATCTTCTCTGCCTGTGAAAACAAGTGATGAAACATGTATTTCTGTTGTGTAAGTGGAAAGGTAACAGCACCAGTCTGCGTATTCAATGATATTAATCGTTGTTTTTTTTTGCCGATTTAACTTTTTATAATTATTATTATTGAATTAACAACTCAAGGATGCCTCACGGATTTTAAGCAGACCGTCTTGTGATCCAGGCAATAACATTGAAGCTAAAATGGCTTTCCCCTTTAGGTTTTCACATCCTTACCCCTTCCTTGGCCACCAGGAGCTGCCGTTCCGCATTTTGCTTCTTGATGTTGTAGTACTGCACTTCCACCTCATGGGTGAGCTGCAGCCACTTCTGAAGAGACTCCGGTGGTGACCAGCTAATCCGAGACTCCAACTCCTTCTCCGCTTTCTTCAATGCCATACGCACCTGCAGTAGAAAATGATTTTCTCAGTTGCTGTAAGCTGTTACAACGTTTTTATAAAACATACAAAATAATAATAATAATAACATCTATTTAAACGGCACTTATTAAATAACATTCCAGAGTGCTTTTTGAGGTTGAATCTGGACTGCAGTGTTTCCCCAAAAGATGGAGTTGTAGCAGCAGAGGTAAAGGGAGCACGCACGTTTCTTTTGTCTGCTCACACTGTGAAACCCTGCTGAGACATTTCTGTGAATCTGCCAGCACCAGACAAACAACCACTGCATCACATATTAATGGTCTCCTGTTGTTAACACGACAACTCTTGGTTTGAAAAAAATGTGTTGTGTAATTTTCAGACGCTCCCTGCATATTCATCTCAGAGCTGTAGGTAGAGACCAGTGTTAATGGCTCCTTGTTTATTTTCCTATGGTAGGAATGAAACAGGTTTTTTTTGTTGTTGTTTTTTTTAATCAGGAAGTTTAAATCTGATATCTTTCCAAATTTAGAGGGGTTGTGTTTCCTTGTCCTCCTATCAAATCAGAACATTTGCTGTAACATTAGTGACATCAAAGTAAGTGTGCAAAGTAATAAAACATTAGTTTCTAAAGAGATAAAATAGAACCCTGTTGTCTCGACTCTGGTTTAAAAAAAAATAATAATAATAATTAAGCAGAGAAGCACTGGACCAAAACATTTCAGGACTGCAAAGAAGTCTTGCAAATGGCTGTTACATCCCATAAATTCAAAACTCGAAGGTAACTAGCTTCTATAACATGGTTATAGCTAAGGACGGGCAGATCTTGATGCTTGCATCCTGAATATAGGAGTGAACAGTAAGTGGTGACTGGTCTTGAACGCCTGATTCCAGTTTATCAATGTGATTGTGATGAAAAAACTCACCGTGACACAAGTGTCTTAGATCACTGTGATAATCCTTCGAGCAAATACTCATGTGCTTTTCTTACTTGTGTGGGCTGCACAGCGCTGCACTCTGCCTGCCAAATTTCTAATGGACAAAGACTTTAGTGGGTGGATTTATATTATCGCCAGTGGGAATCTGATGGACCTAAACATACTGTGCAGGGGCCACCTTGGAAGTCCACTCAGTTTCACTCTCTTCTCTGTGAAAACTCCATGTTTAGATGGCATTGATGAGTTTGGAAGTACCTGTTCTAGCTCCTCCTCTGCGTATTTTTGGCGACTCAGCTCGTTCTCTGTGCCCTCACGCAGCCCCTTCAATCGTTGGGCCTCCTGCTTGGCTGTATTTATCTCGTCCCTCAGCTTCTGCTCCAGATTCACCTTCTCCACTTCGACTGTACGGTGTTCCTCCTGGGCAATCTGCAGCCTGAGGACAGGGTGGGGAACAAAGTACAAACAGTTATGTTACAGGTTTATTTTGTCACAAAAGCGAGACATCAGTGGCTGCCTACTAAAGACGAGCAGAAAAGACAAAGCCTGGTAGGTGCCAGGGTAATTTTCCATGAGCAGGCATAACGTGAGCATCGGGGTGCCGTGCACGTGTGGTACGTCGTAGGCATTGCATTACTACCCAAGCATCACCGGAAACAATGGCTAACAAGTAGAAACTAACAGACCAGCTGCTGAGCAGCTCACATTAAACTGACATCAGAGGGGGTAGAGTCACGACAGGGAACAGCTGTCAGCATGTAACTTTAGCACAGTACAGTGTGATACCCAATGCTCCTACAGGGTCCAGAACATACATGTGTTGATTTGTGTGTGGGATACTTTTAGGCTAACCTCAAAAAAAGACTATTTTAAAAGGAGGAGTTTGTCACCCATTACATAATTATTTGTGCTATGACCCACCGCATTTAATTAGACAGCAATCTGTAAAAAGATCTAATCCACTTCGAAGCAATTGTGATGCAATAAAATACAATGCATTAAATTAAAAATAATTTGTTTAATTAACCTGGTAACCTAATTTGAGATTGAGCCTGCAGGTAATTCAACTCACAATAGGAATTATGGCTTTTGCCAAAACAGGCATTTCCAACCCCAACTCCCAGTGTTACGATGTGACGCAATAAAGCAAAATCCAAATTGTAGGGTTTTAGTATTATTTTTTGCATTGAAGGGCATACGGTTTCAGTCGCTAGGGGGCAGCACACTCCTCCAGCCAGGCTGAATACAACTGTGGAGGGAAGGGCAGGGAAATGAAAGTTGATCCAGACCATAAGCTATGGAAAATGTGGCTAGTGGACAGTCCTGCTAATGCTTTCGACCCTGACCTCTGCCATTCTCTCGCTAAGATTTGAAAGCACTGGCAGAGCTACAATGTCCGGAGATGCCAAACGCTGTTCCAACTGACCTGCATTACAGCACTCACAGGGCGCAGACACAATGTCTCTGCAGACTTTGCAGGTAACGGTAAATAATATAGACTAATTTTACATTTGCATGAATCTTACGAGCCAACAAAATTATGAATGACTATCTATCACAAGCAATGCCGTTGCCAGTCCTTTTTCAGGACCCCTGTCTGAACACCACACCCAAATTCAAATGTGGGTGAAATAGCACGAGAGTTGACGTGCTAAGCGGTCATACTTGACACCATCTCCCACCAGTGAGGCAGAGGCTGGCTCAAACAGGGTTGGAAAAGGCGCCCAGGAAATCCAGCTTTGGTCAAAGTCCCCTCCCACTGTCTCCCACTAGGGAAGCCATGTCTGGGGAAGGCTACTTGATATCACCACAGGATCAGCTTGAATGTATGGAAAGAGAGCAGCTGGCAGCAGGGATCAGGAAGAAAGGCACAGCAACAGACAGAGGACATCTCTCCCTCCCTCCCTCCCTCCCTCTCTCTTCCTCTCTCCCCCCTCTCCCTAAGTCTGAAATGTCTGAGGTTTGAAGTAACCTACTTCTGGCAGTACGTGCATTGGCTCGCATACTTAACATTGCCTTTTAATTTTGATGGACAATGTTCTACTTTATTAGAAACAGACACAAGACATTTGGTTTGTTTGTTCTGTCTCTGAACTTTTACCCACCACAGATTAGATTTAAATGTCGTTGCACAATACTGCTGAATTGCCGCAGAACGATTGTACTGCGATGCTGAATGAATAGCCGTAACTCAGGGACTTGAGCCGAATGCAGTTTCTGCACCTGTCAAGGTGCTTAATGTGAAGCACCACAACGCTGCCCCCAAACAACAACTTACAAGCTATTACAAGCAGCTGCGGCAAGTTTGGATATTTGCGCAGCATACTAAATCATTTTATATTTTTTATATTTACTACAGGTCTCTGGTTTGATCTGCAGGGGGGGGAATAAATACGAGCAATTAGCTTAGGAAGGAGGATATATCAAAGCCCACTTCAAAGTTGGCAGTGGCAGATCTGTTACAGCTGATCAAAGTATAAAGCCACAGAGGCAACACACAGATGACCTGGCAGTCTATCAGAGGGACAGAGTTTGACCTCTCTGATTTGTCCCCATTGCAGCAGTCAGTGGTTCTGTTGTTTGGTATTCAGTAGACAAATCCCACAAAAGACTTCCACCTCCCTTACTGTACTGCTGTAACAAAGAACACCCTGTTTGTTTTAGATCAAATATGCACACAAAGGAGATACAGGTGTACAGAAAATGAAGGAGTTGATGGCTGACACAAACACCAATCTCAGTTCAGTCTTTAAAGTCTCTTTGTTGTTGATCAAAGCAGACCATGTTTCAAAACCTGTCTCCTAAACAGCCGGCTGATACAAAGATCAACTCATGTGGGTAATAGGGGCAGTGAGAGTAACATGTGGACGGCTACAACAACTCATCTCTGCCTGCTCAATGCCCCAGTTCATCAAGCAAAGAATGTTGTGGAGTCATGTGCCATTGCCCGTCACTGCACCTTCCTCTGGCCAAGGAACGGGCCCAAGTACATCCTCGCAGTTTTAATAACAAAACGTAACATCCCGAGAGGTTAAAATCTTTCCAGTTTGGCCTTTCCATCAGCTTTCCTTTACGCTTAACCTCGAGCCAAATCTAACTTGGTGCTATTATCAAAATTGGTCAGAGAGGACAGAGTATTTTCTTGTGTTTCCTTGGAGCACTTAATGTTGTTACTTCATGACAAACCAGCAGGTGTCCGTAGATGTCTTTAATCATAGAAAAGCTGCTACTTCTCATATTTTAAAAATGAATAATGATGCTATGCATCTGTGGTGAAGGCAGCTCTCTTACAGCTGAACTAACAACCTGAAGCTGTGTCAGAGTTTTCCTTTAAAGGAATGAGAGGATACTGAGCACGCTTTAAAGCACATTCTGAGCATTCCTTTAAGTATTAACATGACCAAAGTGGTTTCGAATTCTCTTGCAACGTTCAATTATTCCACGTGATACAACCAAGCGCTTAAATGCATTTGACTCCATTCAGGGGGCTTTGTTTTCAAATGTCTATTTTACATCTCATTTCAAATTGCAACAAAGGCAACAAATGCAAACAAGGCACGATGGCCAGTAAACAGCAGGTGTTGTAAAGTTTGAGGAACTTCAGGCATAAGCACTCAATTCAGGAGTTAATCAAAAGCCGTTTTAAATTGTGGCTAAACTGCAAGGTACAGAGGTCGGCCATTTCATCAATTAATTGAAATAAATTCAAAAGACCAAATATTCAAAAGATCTAAGGTGATTCCAATCTAAACTTAACAATAAAAGTAAAGCAGGAGGCCTGAGAACCAGGTAACAAATCACATTAGCTGGCTCCTTTTGCTGTAAAGGAGCAGCAGCTCAAAACCAAAATTCACTGAACTCCATGTTGTTATAAACGTTAGCCTCTTCTCTTCGACCACAAAAGTCTGACCTTGATTTCTTGCATCTGCAATTTATTCTTTTGATCACTTCTCAAAAATGACTATGACCAGAGGTGAAGGCTAGACAAAAAAATTGGGAACTAAATTGAGAGCTAAGCTATATCTTTACCACTGAAGTCTGATACAGACAGAGCCTGTATTGCTGCAGCCAGCGCTACCAACAATAATGAGTTTGACCCCACATATACCTTTAATTTAGGAAGGATCTCAGAGAAGCATATGTATATGCTGTCCTATGATTTTATAGTCATGTCTGAGACCTCACCAATACACAAGTCCCTGCTTTTTAACAGAGCTCTGATATGTTCAGCATATGTTGTTTGAATTAATGGTCTTTGTTTCCGTCTGTCTTTGGGTGTTGGCCCTGTGATAGACTGCCTATCTGTCCAGGGTGCATCCTGCCTTTGCCCAAAAGTCAGCTGCGATAGGCTCCAGTCCCCCTGTGACCTCATTCAGGATAAAGTGGGAATAGATCATGGATGGATGGATGGATGGATGGATGGATGTTAATTGAATTAGTCCTCATCTGAAATTGCTTCATAAAAGCTGGTACAACAAATGAAAAAACACTCACGCCATATGCATGGCTTTAATCGCCACCCCTCAAAGCAAATCTTTCTGTATTTAACCCTCGAGTTAAGAAAGGCTTTTAATAGATTAGTCACTAGCTAAGAATATATTTGTAATTCTTAGGACATTTTTCCCTTTTTAAAAGCCGTTTAGAGCGTATGCCACAGTAGCCTAAAGGTTTACTGCAATGCTCACTACTGAACTCCTGGTTGACTGCACCTTTATTGAATGTCCTACAGTGCTCTCCATGCACTTCCTGCCCATAAATGGATTAAATACCAACTAATTCAATTGTAAAATAGAGTTCAAAAGTGACGTGTTTAAGACCAATTTGTGTCAAGTTATTTGTCAAAAGGCCTGACCAGTGAAATGAACAGCAGCTCTTCCAGTCGTTCATTGCCCAACAGTTTTCATTTCCCATTTTAGAACTACGTGCCAATGACCAGGCAATCCTGTGAAACTACGTGTGAACGAACTCATGAGTCATAACTTTCACAGGATAACATATACAATGACATAACTGTGTAAATACACACACACACACACACACACACACACACACACACACACACACACACACACACACACACACACACACACACACACACACACACACACACACACACACACACACACAACATTCAAATTCAAACATGCATTCACAGTAAAATCCTCCTTCTGCTGGCTGCCTCCTTTGAAATAACACCTGCTTCAGCTGACTAAAAGAATAAATACACTACGGAAATAAAATAAAATAAAACTAAAAGAGCAGGGATGTTATTTCACACAACGAAGGCTTGATGTTATTAAACTTTGGGTGAGGCTGTTGTTTTCATTGTCCTCCAAACAGATTTAAGCAGAATGTTCCTGAGGGGAAAAGGGAAACCTGGTTTTCCTCTGAGTGACCGTTCAAGTTTAACCACTCAAGTGAAGAGCTACTGATGTACACACGCACATGTAAGCATCACCATCAGCCCAACACTGGCTGATGTGAATTTTAAGAGTAATCGTTTTTATTTATCAGTGTTTAAGTTAGCTTGAAGTGAGTTTAAGTTAATGTACGAGAACTATACTTTAGACAGGAAGATAGTGAGGATAAATGTACTTTATGAGTTACCATTCCCATGGGAAGACTTAATACTGCGTTTTAAAGAAGTATAAAATCAAGGGTGCGTGTTCAAAATGCTGCACTTTTGAAGTTGGTTGTGTAGGTGGTGGGAAAACCACTCACTTTTGTTGTAGGTCATGCAGACTCTGCTCGGCTCTCTGCAGGCCCTCCAGGTCTTTCATCATTTTCTTCATGTGGTCTTTAGAGTAACGGTTCTGGATGTAGGCAAACCAGCAGCCACCCATGCCGATGACTATCGACACTACCAGCATGAAGTCCTTCAAGTGGTTATGTCTGTTCACTGAGAAAAAGAAGACAAGATACATTTTAGTAAGATAATAAACATCACAATCATTTGATAATTTCAGCAGTTCAGGAGATGCATTTCAGCCAGGCAATATATACCATGATCATATGATGAAGCTGTTTGACAATAAGCAAGCTTCACAAGGATGTGGTGAGAAGCTTGACCACAGCCGAGTCATACTGCAAGTGTTGTGGAGTGACACAAATAGGAGTCAGAAGCACGACCTCAGGGTGCATGAGAAGAACCCAGTGTGAAAGACCACGATAAAGACAGCTTAACACAACCTATTTCAGTCTGGTAACCAGGAATAATAATCATGCATAGAAAACCAAACAAGGGCAACTACAACAGTTTGGTACACGAGGTACCGTGAATCAAATCTCAGGTGCCATTTGTGACTATGCTGCCATTATAAGGGATTAATAGCTATTAAAAGCCACAGCAGCTATAAAAGCCTTAGATTAGATTCAGAACACCTTTCAGCCAAAGATACAAAGGCCATCTTAAACACCCAAAATCAAGTTTGGGTTTAACGAAGCAAAATGTTTTATTTCATAAATCAGAGGAGCAGCATGCATGCAGCAACTAAAACATAGCCTCATTTTCAGCCTTGCAAGATACACGAGATGAGGCAAGTTTTTTCTTGCAAAACCTGCATTGGGGTGAGCGGGAAAGAGATGTCAAACATGACTTCTACTTCCTGGAGTGAGACAAAGGGAAGTAAAATGAGAGTCAGTGTTGGCTTTCTTTTGTTCTTGAGATAAGATCAGGAGAACATGCCACCTAGAAAAACAGTTCTTTACAAACATGCTGCCATTTCTGCAACTCGTGTACAGGATCAGCAAGAATAACGCAGCTGCACTTCAGCATCAGTACATCTGACTGGCTGGTATATCCAGATCATTACCTCTTAATCACCAAGAACGCAAGTCCCCAAAATGAGGTCACAATATTTAACTGAAATGCATGTGTGCTAAAATTGTCGTTGCGGCTCAAATGAAATACTGAGCATTATCTCAGAGATAATATCAAATCATATCTTAATGCTACTCTTCTGCTGGTCTATTTATTACCATTACAACACTATCAGTCTAGCCTATGTAGTTTATGATGACATAAAGTGAACAATACATTCAATCCCATTGAGGAATACCACCCAGAGAGCATCAAGTGACATTTAATTAACAACAAAACTGGAAACAACTGGATGCTAATGTGCCTGGGTTGAGTATCATACAACTGTCCACTAGATTAGACTCAACCTATTGTGAAGCGTGTCTTAAAATGCTGCTGCCCTGTGCAGTGGGTCCGTCTGACTGTTAGTGAGATGCTGTGGCTTTGAGAGGCTGTCAAAGCCAGACAGCCCTTGCAAATGTCTTTCTTCGTGTGACTCGAACAAAACACATCCACAATGACACATGCCAGATACAGACCATAACACACTGTTGGCCTGTGCATCTTTTTTTCACTGGAAATGCCAGCTTTCTGTGAAGGATCATTACATTTGCTCTTCTCGCTTCACTAATGACTCCATGTATCAGCTCTGATAAGTACCGCTCTTCTAAATATGCACCCTACGATCTCAAAAGGAACCTGTAAAATTGTGTGGAAACTAAGATTCATATTTTTACACAAAAGCACTTAGAAGAGATCGTCTAGTGATACAAAAATGGCAACATTCAGCAGTCACACTGTAACTGGGCTCTTAAAACAGATAACATAAAAAAAAAAAAAAAAATTAAAAAGTGAAGTCCTGCCATGGGGTATAACAACTAAAACACACCGCATCCATTGTGATGTTATGAACCTCTAAAGAGACAAAAAAAACGGAAGGTTTGAAAATCTGTGAATACAGACTGGAGCAGTGAAACTGGGGAAGCAGAGGAAGAGGATGATCGGTGTGTTGATTTGTCTCAGTGCGCAGAGGGGTGTGTCTGGAATACAGAGCAGTGTGGGCTAACCCTCAGCTCACTCGTTTAATCCCTGAAACAGATATAGGCAGAACAGGATTTTTACCACATATCGAGGCCGATTTGGCTCGAGTGGGTAAATGAGGAAGTGAGCGTGTAAATGGGTGTATTCATAAATACAGCAAACAAAATGTGACCACAGCACATCACAGGGACAAAGAGCTGATGAAAAATGAAAGCAGCAGACAACAGTAGTCAGGATGTTGGTTATGCTGGGAGGGTGTTCATACTGCATCAACTCAAAACTGTACTGTAATATTCATTTAGAGCTTTTCTGTTAGGGAGTCACACAGGGGATCAAGTTGTTTCTTTGGTTTTTTTTGTTTGGAAGATTCTTTACTCGACTCGAGGGAAACTCAAGTCAGGCTAAAATAACATTGCAACTTTTATAACTAATCAGTTAAAAACATAAGGACAAAAACAGCAGTCGCTGCCCTGAGGTTCCAATATTACACACTGCGGACTCATACTCAACACAGAATTAAATCTATACACTGTCTGTCTTTGTGATAATGAACTTTGTATTCAGTTACTGACTATAGACTGCAGGCTTAACTTGTTTTAATGGCATTGCTTCATGTTAAAAATCCAACAAACGCGCATGCTTGGTTGTAACGTAGACGCTTTTTCAACTGCAGAGCACCAGAATCATTATTACTGTGCTGGACTCATTGTGAGGTTATGTCTTAGGTGAATAAAGAAAAGCATGTCTTGTCTGTTTGATCTTCCTCGGTGACTGACACCAGTGTTTTGTCCCCTACACGTTACAACCAATAAAACACATTTTAACATTTGATGTTAAATATAGAAGCCTGCTAAATGCTAAATGACTGAGCTATGCTGAATGTAATGTTAATTTCTTAATTATTGTCTCTTTCACTGCAGCTGTGTCTGTTTGTTTTTTTAAAGATGAGTGTGCATCATCAAAGTGATATTTCTACCTCCGGTGAATGAAAATGAAGGTTCTTCTCTATATCTACCTGTTGCCATGGTAAAGTTTCATTGACGGTGGGTTTTTTTTGTTTTTTGTTTTTTTTCCATTAACCCTTTACGAGCTAAACTCACAGTTGATCGAATTAACAATGAGTCGCTCTAAAACTGGAAACTTCACATCTTGCAGTTAGTCACTTCAGAGATTAACATTTTTATGGGTGTTTAGATCAGTATCTTAATAAACAGTGGTATCAGAACAATATGTCACAATTTAGGAAAATATTTCAGTCTGATATCAATGTTAGGAAAGAGAAAATGAATGCATCTCTTGTCGGGGTTTTGAGGTACAAGTCCTTGATAAATGATAGCATCAATCTAAGATGAAACAGAAATGCAAGAAAGGGATAAGTCTACATACTCAGGGGTGCACCAAACAGCACCGTATCCAAAGCTTTGAGCTGCAACTTTTGCACATGGCTGCGATCCAAAATCTTCAGAATAGAGAGCGTCAGAGTGACGTTCTTTATTGCAAGCCTGAGAGAGAACAGACACAACATATTCATTTTGCAGGAAGCAGGAAGAAAGACCAGAGGGTGTAATACATTGTGAGCTCTCTATAATGTAACCCCACCCCCCCCACCACCTCCCAAACAAATCCAACAGTTCATTATTAAAGCATTAATGCTTATTAAACACACAAATTAAGACCCCTTTAATTGAAGGCATATAAAAAGTGGGACATAAAAAAATGAAAAAAAACCTGACTGTTTATTACAATAGGACATGTAATGAGTTCGATAAAGAGGGTAATGCAAATGCTGTATTATCGCTGTTAATAAGAAGTTGCAAGTACGCTATTTGTGCTGGCTTTACTCCCACATTATGCATCACTATTCCCAGTCAAATATAACCCAAAACGTATTTGTCGTCACACGCCATCTTTTTCATAAAGTGCAGTTGACACAATGAGGTGTCCTTACCTTGGCATGGTGCTTCCATTGAAAGTCATCTTGCGAAATGCATCCACATATTGTGGCAGTTCCACATAGGTGATGAGCCATTCCACCACCTCATCCACTGTCCAATTATACACTGAGGACAAAAAGAAGAAACAAAGCATGAAGTTGCAGCTCTTATTAATTCTCACTCATCTTATACCAACATAATTTAACCATGATGAGGCTACATGGCACCGATATGTCACGTACAATGCAGTCAGAAAATAGCAGCAATTGACTTTTGAACTGTTTTTGCTGTCATCTAACAAATCAATACTGAGAAACAATGACTTTATTCTTTAACAGTGTTTGAGGGTGAACAATGTACAGATCTTTAGCTTTCTAGCCATTAATCTTATAACAATGCCGCAGCACAGCGACCCTAAACAATCAGGAGTCAGTCAACTGACTTCAACATGACCTGATTATGTGTTTAACTTGACCAGACTTAAGTTCTTAAAAGCAAAAATAATTTTAGTTTGCTTCAGTTCAGACTTGCAGAGCATTAAACAGGAAAGAAACCAAGGGTGAGGGCTCTCTTGATTTCTTCGTCATATACTGCAGGCAATCAATCACTACAAAAAAATTATGCAACTAAGTATTAATCATAAAGACTGTTTCAGAGATTGGAATAACTTGACCAAATACCGTCTGCTCCCTTTCTACCTACACCAGCCGTTTGAAATAGACGTTAACACTGTCAAATTAAAGATGGGTTGAGATGATCACGTGTATTCACATCCTGAATGATCTGTGAGGTTCCCGATAGCATAATATGCATTGGCTTGCCAACAGTAATAATTGGGGAAGGCGAACCTGCTCCCCAGCCCCTGGCAGAGAGTCAAAGTTGCGTGTTGTCTGTTGCTCTTTTGAACAGAAAACCCTGTTTCCCTGCTCAAAACCTCCAGAGCCTTATAAAGAAACTGCAATGCAGGGTAAGTCAGTGCTATGAGCTAAAAAGGGGGGAAAGCAGCCAGAGGAAAGGGTGTGAACAGACTTGAGTGCCAGATAAGGCACAGCTCTCAGTGAGTACACATTAGCCCGGCCAAACAGATAGACAGGAGGAAGTGAGAGTGTGGATGTGAATTCTGTGCTGACAGACTCAATGACATCCACTCTGCCACTGGCTGAAGCTCATTAAATAGGCTGAACTTGACTTGACGTGCAAGCTGATCTACTGACTTGTTCCTTTGTTGGGTGAATGGGAAGGTCAAGCAGGGGTCATGTGTGAGGAACACGCTCAGGTGAAAGGAAATGTATATATAATTAGAGCATAAGCGCTAATTTAATGGCTATAAAACACACTGCCATCCTCTAAACTGGCAATCAAAATCACCAGAAGTGTTTCATTTAATATCTGAATTATCTGACAGAGAAGATTATTTGTGGAGTCACTGCCGGCCCTCAGGGGAAGAGAGAGGCTTGAAAGAATTACCTTCAGAACCCTTCCACGCGTTCCACAAGTCCTCCACACTGATGAACTGGTCATCCCCGTGGAAAGTGTTATGCTTGGCTTTGGGGTCATGGTAGTTTAGATCTTCTCTCAGGAACTGCAGGATGACAAGGATGTTTGTAATTGTTACAAAAATATGTATTTTGTGGAAGAGTTAAGTGAGAAAAGTAGCTAGAAAACATTAGAAAACACAGTTTCTACCACTGTTACCAACAAAAGGTCAGCATAACATACTTTAGGAAGAGAAGTGAGACAAATGTAGAATTTTAATAGACACAGTATACTTGTATCTTACATATATATATATATATAAAACACAGACACTCCGACTGAGTGGGGGTTGATTAAATAAAATGTATGAATAGATGAAGGACAAAGACCACCATTGTAAATAGTTGAGGTTTGAATTTATTGAGCGCACTGACACTTGTTAAATATTGTGGTCTTTAGTGCCCTCATAAAAAAAATTAAAAAAAAATACAGTTCTTGTGCCATATGTGTGCAATTAAAGAAACACAAGGCACAATAAGTATGTCAACCTTGCATGCCCCCAAAAATGTCTGATGATTATGAGTCACTATTTAATGGTCTGAAAGAGCAAAGGACTTCCTCCTCACTGGTGCTAATAGTTACACAACATTACATCACCTGTACTGATTACAAATACCAAAAGGTCAGAGTGTGCCATCATCAAAAACCAACAGATGAAATAAATCAACTGGAATAGGTTTGGTGACTTTGAGCGCTACAGCAGTGTTCTGATAGATTCGTGAAAAAAATTCAAGCAGCACCTTAAATAAATCAACCAAGTACACAGTCAGCCCTTCAGAAATCCGACTAAAATGAATTCAGTGTCATAGTTCTAATATCTGAACCAACACTTAAGCTATTGTGTACCACCACAAAGAACATGTTGCCCTTCCCGTTCTCATTGTGCTTGTCTAGAGCAGCTACAAGTGGTTTCATGAGCAACCAGTTGGCTGACACTACAATTATGTTTGCGAAAATATTTAAAACATGTTGGGTATCTGGAAATTAGGTGCAGCCAAGCGAAAAGCAACTGTGACGTTGCCCATTGGTTTGAGAACCGCCGTTCTGAAGCCTCGAGTTCGGGTTTTGGTCGTCACCATCTCGCTATTTTGGAGCCAGAAGTGACCATATTTAGACGAGGAGCAAGTGGTGAATCTCACTCCATCTGATTGGAAACCAGAGGACACTTAGCGGAAACCTGACTGCACCACAGACCTGTCAATCAAACAGATGCACCGCCAGACATACCGCTTGTCAAGGCCTAACATCTAAATAATTATGGGGTTATTTTCAAATAGACCACCAAAGAAAAAAATAACAAGGAGGGATTTCAGCAAATTACACTGGTATGACTTGTGGAAAAAATTTATTGACTTAAGTTTTTCTTGATGTTGTTGAATGGGAGTCCAAGAAGCCAGAGCTTTTTTGGAGCCAACCTCTAGTGGCCCTTGTTGGTATAGCAGTTTAAGTCACTTTCGCCTTATTTTTCATAACCGGAAGCCACGTCCAATTTTATAGTCAATGATTGCAGCTATCTCCAGGTTGAACAGAAGTAACACTGGAATTCCTACATTTTCAGACACCATAATATAAGCTAAATTCATGGTTGATTAAATATAATCGACATCGGATGTTGAGGCTAATTTTGATGGAAAATGTTGGAAGGATCCAAAATATCATGAAACAATTTGTTTGGTTCTCTAGATTGCTGTTTTGGTATCTGTTTTAAAATGAGAACTCTGCATGTTGTACACGAGTCACAGTGGTGCACCGTATAAAAAAAAAAAAAAAAAAAAAAAAAAAAAAAAATGATGCTACTGTTGTTTCCACTCTCGCCCCCACTGGAACTGTCACCTGCTTGGCCAACGGAACGACACTGCTGAATGCCCACTATATTGTAGGCTAACTTGCTCTTTCAAAATGAACCCCACATAACATTTAACACTCCCACAAAAGCATAGTCGTGCAACATGGGTGAAAGAAGTAATAAGTCATGATGCTTTTCTTTCTTGATAGATTTGTGTGGGAGGACTTGACTACAGTGCAGGGAGATTCTGTACTGCAGGTGAAATACAGCACTCCTGGCAATATATATTCACAGGACTTTGGGTATATTGCGACAGAGGACTAAAGCTTGTTCTTTAAAGCCGGACGAACCTTTTGATCTTAGACGTAAAGAAATAAACTTTTCTCTTTATTTGATCACCGGGTGATAACAGGAAACAAAGACACCATCTTAAGTATTCTTGATCCTTTTGAACACCATTTCATCAGCTCAAAGGCCCTACAGATAACTGTACTGCAATTGAGTCTTTGCCTCGGGGGGTATTTTGCATGGCGAGTGTCTCTTCTAAAAGCAGCAACGGCTGCAGCGATGATGTTGCTTGCTTTGTACCGGCCTCAACAACATGCCACAGATTGAACCAAACCGAAACAAGGCTCCAGAGAGGCTTTTTGTAATGAAGACTAAAGTCCAGGATGTAAGCTAAACGTACTATAAGCAGCGCCCCTAAAGCACCAAAGATGTCTGACACACAACAGTCAGAGAAAAGCATTACACAGACCTTAAACTGCAATGTATCAAAAAGAGAAGCGGCAATCCTTGAGGATATTATAGGGCTGCGATTAACTGACCACCTTAGCAGCAAATCCTATGACAGGCCAGATGACAGAGAGGATCACAGTAATGATACGTGTAAGCTTCTTGACACTGAATAAAGACCACGTCTGTGGCTGTACAAACCAGAAGACCCCACTATTCAACAGAGTGCGAGCTCGTGCTGATTATGACTTTTAAGGCTGGTACTTACGCCGTCTGTCTCTGCCACGTCCACATTGCCGTTTGCATCATCATCCATTTGCTTGTGGATAGCAC
Source organism: Embiotoca jacksoni (assembly GCF_022577435.1). Lineage (NCBI taxonomy): Eukaryota > Metazoa > Chordata > Actinopteri > Embiotocidae > Embiotoca > Embiotoca jacksoni. The sequence goes on along the minus strand of NW_027185379.1, from coordinate 4,276,639 downwards.
GGATGGCCTCGAAGCTGAGAAAAGCGTTCTCGTCCTTGCATAGTGGCGGATCGATGCGACAAAACTCTGGTGGAAAAACAGAGTAATTTTGACACCAATGGGTCAACGGATTCTTCAAATCATATTTACATCTCTACTTTATATTCCTACTAATGAAATCAAATTTCAGCCTGTTTGAAAGGAAAAATTCAAGCTGACTTTTTTCGATAATAGACTAAATAAATAACCTAACAGATTGAGAATAGGCATAATTATGCACAGCTAAACAAAGTGCATTTATAGATGATACTGGTTTTAATGTTTGTTTTCAAAACAACAAAAACTAGAAAGTCCAACTCTTTTTGTAGATTATTTTTGGTAGAGCATTGCCCTCTTCATCTCTGCGTCCCTTCAAAAGGCCACCACTAAACCACTCTCTCTCTTGCTGAACTGCAAAATTCCTTGGCTGCAGAGAAGGCCTTGTTTATATAAGGCCTTTGATTTAGTGTCGGGATGTTACTAAGATGCCCGACACTGTCTGACTGTAACTGTCAGACCCATGTGTAGACAAATGATGGTCAGACCAACTTACAGTGTAAAAACAGGTTATATCCAAAGATGAATCAGTCTTTAATAATTATGGACTTTCAATTTGTATATCTAGCATTAATTTGGATGTCACAATTCTGTTTAATATGTATAAAAGGGCTTGTTTTTTTCATATTGAAGATCAGAGTAATGTGTGGAAATGTCTGTATGTAGGGCTCCACAGTTAAGAGACAAATCAGAAATGTACGTCTTTCTATCATGTGTCTCTCTACCCACTGTGTTCCCTCTATTTCCTGAGGGATTACACATCTTCTGCCATAGATCTGATATAATGCTGGCCCTCCCATTAAGAGGAAACCATTTTTGGCATATACTGCCAATGACATGACGATAACATGAGGTTGAAGTACTTATTTCAATTTAAAGCACTTTGGTTCAGGTGAATTTAGAAGAGTGCCCCTTAAAGCTTCTGCATATATATTTTTCATATTAAGAAGCATATGTCAAGCACAGAATCTTTTGTTGTGTATTTCATTGAAATACATCTAGAAAGAGAGGAAGAAGAAGGTCAGGGTTAAGGGTGAGGTTGGCCTTCACTGCCAACATTTGATAGTGGCTCTGACTTTCTAACCGGGTCTCAGCTTGGGTTTTATAAAAAACAACATCTTCCCACTGAAACATTTTGTACAGAACTTTTTTGTATTCATAACAATACATCTTTATCAACTAAAATACTTGATTCTAGTTTATTATAATGAATTAATGGATGGATATGTTTTGGTTTGAAAACTGGGAAGAATGACTTCCTAGACAGCCATTGCTTTTCATGTAGCCTTCACCATTTTTACAACAATACGGTATGTGCAAAATTAACCTCACTACCCCTTTTCCACATGTTCAAGATGAGGTCTACATATTCTCAACGGATGCTGCTTCATCATTAGTCACTGTCACCCACATACTTATGTATAACAAGTTGCATTTGATTTATAATGTGCTGGAATTTACCATGTAATGCCCCCTCCCACTGATCACTTCATCATACCAATCCAGGCTTTCTGGATTCCCAGAACGACATGTTTTGACAAGTAGGCTTAGCGATTAGAGAGACAAAGCAGAAAGTAAAGCATGTCACAGATTAATCTCTGAAAGAGTTTCTGTGTCCATGAATGTGTGTGCCTGTAAACATTTTGTACTTGGCAAACTGCGCCTCACACTCTGCATGAAACCACTAAACCAGAACTAGGAAGGCTGGAGGCACGATGTGAACTTCCGTGTAGTAAAAAGTTAATTTTTGAGCCGCTTTGTGTAAGGTGTTCAGCTTTAGTAAACCTGAAAGAGCCACATACCACAATGGCAATCTGTCTGTCCCACATTCACACAAAGACTGACAGATACGCTGGAAAAAAAGTCTACCACCTGTAACATATTCCCACACCCAACCTGGCCCTGTTCCTCATTTGGCTTGCAAACCTCCGGTGACACAAGATAAGATATTTACATACACGTCAGTCTGCTTTTTTGTAAGAGCTTGAGTTACGCAAGCCATTCTGTGTTGCTGCTTGCAGATAAAGAATACGCTTTATAACTTTGCCACCTCATAACTACAGCGGCTACTATCTTCTATTGCCATGTAGAATACCAATCAAGCTTTGAAAATCACTGCCGTTGTTAACAATGCATTATTTCATGCACAGTGGCCAGTTGCGACTGCTGGGAGTAAAAATGTGTGTGAAGCACATTTTTACTAGTGTGTGATCTGGGCAATGTCTCAGCAGTTTCCATTTTCGTACAATGTTCAGCAATACTAACCAAAGAGCCCAACTGAGCAAGTTAGTAGCATTGGGCCTTTGTCCAGTTGTTGCAAAAAGTATAGAGAATAATGTCTGGCGAAATAATCATTTCAAATGTTCATTTGACCAACAATGAAACCTTTTGTAAACCTATCCAAAGTGTTGCACTAGTGCACTTAAAACCCCCAATCACAGTACGTTGTGTGCTTGAAATTGCATCACTCCATGTTTTGAGGCGAGCAGTTACCACAATAAAAGAAGGCTTCTCTAAAAACATTTGTATCTTTACAGAACTTGTGAAGCTCGCTCAGCATCTTTGTACTTTAAATTAAAGTTGTAAAATTAAAAAAGGAGAAGCCACATGATGTCTAATGTACTAAACTAGGTCACTGCAGAAATACGCTGTTGTGAGAGCCATGTTGCTTTTAACATGCAAAGTAACTCAGTTAAGAAGCACCACGACTCCATGCAAATGAATAATACACTGTGAATATTGTTGGAAAAATAGTTACCCTAATCTGTCAGTTATTGGGAATGGGTTAACACACCGAGTAGCATTACAACACTTCTTCAAGCCCTGGTCATTAAGTCCACTTAACATCTGATCAATTACCTCCGGTTTGACTACGTGGCTTTTGATCTAAGTTAGACGCATGAAGCCCTTCATGCCAAATGCCAGCTGGACTATTCTCAGCACGGCCACATTTAGTGCCTGGTCAATCACAAAGGTTTGTCATCAACTGGAACGGGTCCAACTTAGTTTAACAGGTCACAGAAAACAGACTTATGATGTAAGAAATCGACGTCGTGATATTTTACTCACCTGACACCCCATTTTCCGCAACGTGACTCTCTGTTGTTGGCGAGTTTAGCTTTTCAGTCAAACTTTCTCCAAAGAGACTCAAACAACATATCCACAAAGGCACCAATCTGGGGAGCTCCATGACTGGTGGTGTGTGCTGGAAGGAAGACAGCAAAGTGACTTTAAAACTCTGGTTCCTGTCCGCAATTAAACAGCGTTTGTGCTTTTAAGTCTTTTAAAATGCCAGACGACCCACGGAAACCGCACTATCCGGCTTACAGCACGCTCAGAAACAGGTTCAGTTACGTAAAGATCACTTCTCCAGTGCGCCCTGTTCTTCCACATGGAGACGTGAACACCTTTACGCTTCAGCGAAGGAAGCCTTTAAAACACTCACTTTGCCGGTTTAGCCAGGCTAAGGGGGTTTTGCATCTGTGTTTGCAAACACGTGTCACTTTAGTGGGGGGAAAAAAATAATAATAATAATAGGATTATTAAAAAAATAAGAAGTAAGAGCAGCCGAGTCCGTCTGCGTCTCACGAGTCGGGTGTGTGGCAACCCTTCGGCTAGCTGGCTAAGCTCGCTAAGCATCTCGGCTAACCAGGAAATTAAGTCCAATATCCACCGAGGGAAACATCACAGAAACATTCAAAACACCCCGACCAACGCTTCCGTGTTTTGTTTTGTTTTTTCCCCCGGTGTCTACTCGCAAGCAGTCTTACACGCTCACGTTAGCCGCCGCTAACATCCCGCTAACCACAAAACAATGAAACGTTAAAGAAAAGCAGCTGCAGTAAACGTCACCGCCGAGGCGATTACAACGTGTCAGAACAAAGTCGTAAAAGTTACCGGTCATGTATCAGACGGGTTTACCATTGCAGCAGACGCCTTGGTCGCGGGGAAGTGGAAACACTGCGAACTCCACCTCCTGTGGAAGTCTCAGTCTTCCCCCGGCCGACGGACTGAGCCGGAACAGCCGCAGGATGTGGACTTGACCGCGAGCTTTGTCTTCCTCTACAGTCCGCTTGGTCGGTAATCCGCCGATGTCGCCCCCTACCGTCTGGGAGTGTGACTGTCACGTCTATTAAAATTAAAAAAAAAAAAAAAAAGTAGAGGTAGGGACATCTGCTGGGTTGTTTAAGCATTGCGAGGACCATTTTCAAACCTCTCCTCAACACGTATTGGCCTGGGTAAATGGTAATAATCAGTCTTTTTAAATGTTTTTAGTGACATATTTTCCTACTGTGACAATTCAAAATATCTGCTGAGAAAAAAAATGCTCATGTTTCATTTTTCGAATTAACATATCAAGATATTCATTAATATTGAAAACTTAATTTATTAGTATCAAAATACAGATTTCAGTCAAGTGATTATCCCTGTTGCCTCAAAACAGCAAGAAGGGTGTTGGAACAAACTACTGCAGCAAGATTGCATGTTCTCCATGTGCCTGTGTAACCCACTCCTTTAGGGGCTCTGGCTTCCTCCTACAGTACAAAAGATTAACTGATCATTGCCCGTAGGTGTGAATGTGAGTATGATGGTTGTCTGTCTATCTGTTATGATTCAAGGACTTGCAGTCAAAAAGTGACTTCTCACCAGTCCTTGACTCCCCCTGCATCATCAGAGTAAGAATTAAATTATGGATGGACAATACAAAGAGGCTCCAGAGCATTGCAAATGTAGGCCATCTTTAATTGCATAGTTGAATTTAATATAGTTTTAAGATTTATTTTTTTTCCTTCAAGGCAGTGTTATGATATGCTATTTTTTTGGCATCCCTTGGAATTTTCATATGTGGGTTTTTTATTCAGCAGCATTAACTTTAAGGTCACAGTTAGGTAAGCAGTCCGTAATCATAACACATACAACAGAGCATTACGGGGTTTTTAATACTGTTGCATAACTTCTGTTACAAACAACAGTCTTAATATTGCATTCTTTACAGGACAGGAGCTCTAGGTGGAAATATTTTTTGTGTAATCTGAATGGTGTAAACCATAGTTTCAGAGATCATACTCTCTGAGCCTGGACAGTATCTGTGACTCACAGTTGGGAATCCTCAAAGGAAAAGCATTCAGTATTTGGCAAAATAAAAGCAGAGCACCATCCATTATCTGTACCCGCTTTATCCTGAACAGGGTCACGGGGGTGCTGGAGCCTATCCCAGCTCACTTTGGGCGAAGGCAGGGTACACCCTGGACAGGTCGCCAGTCTATCACAGGGCCAACACGTAGAGACAGACGGAAACAAAGACCATTCACACCAAAGGGCAATTTGTAGAACCACCAAGGTGCATGTTTTTGGATGGTGGGAGGAAGCCAGAGTACCCAGAGAGAAACCACGCAGGCACAGGGAGAACATGCAAACTCCGCACAGATAGGCCCAGGCCCGGATTCGAACCCCTGAACCTTTTCACTGCGACAATGCTAACCAGTGCACCCCTGTGCTGTGTACAAAAAAAATAAAAATAAACAAACAAAAAAAAATAAACAAAAAAGCCAAGCACATTTGAAGAAAAGTCACTTTACTTTGGCACACATACAGTATGACCACACTTGTGCTGTGCAATGTACAAAAGTGGAAATTTCAAATTACATAACATACTGTATTTAGGTGAAGGCATCCATGAATGAGACACTGAGGCAAAAAAAGCACTTACAGTGAACTGAACAACCCTAACATTTATACTCATCTGACATCGACACTCTATAAGGACTTGAAAGCTGTCATCATGGAAATATATGGAAAAGACCTTCATCCCACTCTTCCTCCTGAGCAGGATCAAGGCTGTTATCATCAGGTGGTTCAGTGGCTGTACATTTATTACTGAGTCCTTGAATTTCTAGTCAGAAGTCTTTATCCTCAGAGGATGAAATGACCATGACCTCCCGGCTCTTAAAGTCCCACACGGCTGTGAGATGGAAGGCCATATTGGAGAAGACTACCAGGTACTCAAACAGGGCAAAAAATGTGTAACCTGTTAAAAGAAGAAACAGAGGTGTACTGTGACATATGGCATATGTTTTGGTCAGCATTTTGTGGCTGTAGTTTTGCATTACTAACTCATAGGACCAGCATGTTTTTGAATTACATATTCTTCTTTAATGCACAGCCCACAGGACTGATTTAATACTTACTCCCTGATTCACAGTACATGTTGTGTTTCCAGTAAAAGAATCCGGCAAAAGCACAGAAGCACACGTAGAGAAGTAAGAAGCGCACTTTCCAATGATGAGACTTGGCATCCTTTAAAGGTAAAAAAAAAAAAAGAAAGACTGAATTGGACTAGAATGATGAAAATAGCACAACAGATTTCAGTCTGTAGTGTTTGATTTGTAATTTCTTACCTCTGGACTTAATGAATACTTCTTAATAGCCTTCCATAAACGACAGGTTATCAACATGTGGATAAGGGAACTGACAATGAAGAGGACAAAACCCTCCTTATGTACAACTAAGCAGACAAATTAAACAAAAAGAGAAAGGTGCATTTTAGTCAGTAAAGGGCAAGAGTTGTAATAATTACTTACCAAATGAAAGTTAAACTTTGAATCAATGCATAAACTTGTTTGTCACAGTGACTGAACTCTGTGCCATACTTCAAACAACTGAAATAATACTTTGCTATTTCTTTTTTTTTTGTATTACTGATTCAATATACGTTATTTTGCCAAATAGGCGGTGAGGAGCTTAAAATAAATTAGGTTTTATTTGCCATTTCCACAAATCATTAAACCATTAAAACCTCCCATATGGTCTCCACTGGGTATTTAAAAGCATCTCAGAAAAACTTCATATAAAACAAATCAAAATTTTCATTAACTTGGGAGGTAGATTAGCTTCACACTGGGCAGTGATGCAAAGGGAAAGTACATGTTTGAATGAAACCCCTTCAAAATAAAAGTAAAGAAAATATGGATTACTCACAGTATGTCTCACTGGATGACACGTACGTGAGGAGCAAGAGGCCAAGGTTTTCAGAAATAGAGAAGGCCAGATTCAAGCAGCTGAGTGAACTCTCGGGGAACCGAGAGGCGAAACGTGTCTTGTAAAATCTGAAGTAGGTAAACGCCACCAGGAACCTCGGCGCAGAGTGCAGTCCGATGCAGAACCGCCATATGTGGCACTCAGGACTTAGGCTTATTGAGGCACTAATCGATGGCAGATAATTAGGAACCTGAAAACAAAAAGTAACACATTGAATATAACAGCCTAGTTTTCTCAGAACCACAAAAAAAACCCTGAATTAACAGGCAAGGAAAAAATGGTTTGCTTCATTTGATAAATAACAGTACCTGGCAATGTGTACCAGTAGCATCCTCAAAATGGAAAACAGAGGAGATGAAGACACAAGCTATTAGTCCAAGCAGTGGTAGGCACACAGTACCCAGAACACAGGTGGCGAAGGATACCTTGATGACCAAGGGCCGCTCATGCCCCAAGATATTTGATCCGTGTAGCATCTTAAAACTGCAACAGTGACAAATAAATGATTAAAAACATCTTTAACACAAGCTTGTCCAGATTATCACACAAGGTGATAATGCACTCGCAATAATGAGTCAGAACTCAATAGGCTACTTGAGAGGTAAGTTTGGAAAAGGGTGAAGGATACATGTTTTTTTATTTATTGTTTTTTATCTTGATTTAATCTGCCTCATTATATGCAATGCATGCATTTACACATTTTAATTGCGATATGTGCATACCTTTACACGTGATATTTGATACGTGCACGCATTTACTGGACAAATGCAATCTGAAATCAACATGAAAACAACCTACCTCCACTCTGTTTACTGTTTACCAAGAATGTCCTCCCCAACTACACGCACTGGCTAATAAACGACAACAACGCTACAGCGATACTATTCATTACATCCGGCTGCGCGATGGACATGAATCTTCCAGATATCACCGAGAGGGTGAAAAGGACGTCAGGATGATCCAGCCATCTTATTAAATCTCTGCGACATGTTGTGCATCCACAAGAGTCCAGGTGAGCGCTCCCACCAGATGATACCAGGCCTGCGGATGCAACAACACCCTCCATGTGAGGCAGGAGGAGAAAGGAGTAGGTGGGGAGCACCAGCACCCGGAAGAGAAAGCGAGCGGAGGAGAGGCTGCTTCACTGCGTTTGGACCACGTAGCCTGTCAACAATAATGCACAGACCACATGATGAATAATGTTAAAAGCACGTGAGGACAAAAAGCGAGAATCTGTGTTAATGTTCGGTTTTTAGTAGCTGGGAGCTCCCCGTGGTGCTGAACCACAAACGGGGGACCGATTTTTACTTGGTTTTTTTTAATTATTTTTTTTATTTCCCCCCGAAATTAAAGATGCACGTGTGGTAGGTTACTTGTCGTTTACAAATCCGATGTCCAGTGTGCATGTGGTATTGGTATCATAACTTCCTCTGCCCCTCCTCTCGTTTTCCTTTCAGTGCTCTTTGTGCAGGAGAAGATTACAAATGCACTGCTGACTTCGCCTTCACTCTCTGCTTTTTATTTATATTTTCTTTATTTTCTTTTTATCTTTAGTGAATGGAACTTGTTTGGCACAGAGCTTCACAAATGATCCTGGGATCTGGATAATTTGCTTCAGCAAGATGAAACAATGGGGGATCCAAACGTTATTTCCCTTACTTCTCTGTCTGTGTATTTTGCCAAGTAAGTTTCTTTTCATTTTATTTTCGGTTTATGTCATCTAAAATGTTGACTTGGTTTCACTTGTATTTCTTACCTGAAGTCAATAATATCTATTGGAAAATAGAAGAGATAAAAGAGAAGAGATTCAAAAATAGATTTCTCAGCAATGATACAAAAGTTGTGGTCAAAAAATTAGCAAGATTTTAACTGAATAAACGAATGACACCTAGCAAATATGTTTCAAAACTGTTAAGTCATAGAGTATCCCACAAATATGGTTCAGATGTTTCCAGATTCTAGACCATCTCCTCTATACAATTATGAAAAAAATATTTATACTTCCAATATTTTATGTTGAGAGAGAGGAAAATCATAATAATTTCATAAAACGACATGTTTTTTGTTCGTATGAAGACTAATGAAAAAAAAAATCTGTAAATATTATCAAATCAAATGATGAAAGATTTACATAGCCGAGACTGCTCTGAAAAAAACAAGAATGGCTAAATGACCAAGATATGAAGGCAGTGAAATTTCCCTGAAAATAGCATACTGTTCATAGTGATAAATATTATATGAAAAAGAAACCAGCATTTGTGAGATCGAAAAGATCTCAAACATAGTCCCTGTAAAGATGAAGACAAAATGTTTTGAAATTTTGCATATAATATTGTCTGTCAACTTCGATCCTCATCGACTGTATTTAATTTTTGGGGGGAGGGTATCGTTTTCATATTTTACGGGTTCTTGGAATTCCTCTCCTCTCCTACGCAAGCTGGTCCTCAAAATCCGCAAACTTGCAGCCACAGAGCTGCAGAGGGTCTCAGAGGTTTATTGAGACAGAGATTCAGTGTTAACATCTGGCCAGCCTGAATTGTTGACTCTGTAAATCAATGCCAGCTAGAATATACACCAAATATACAGCCATAACATTACAACAACGGACAGGTGAAGCATTTAATACAATACAACAACAGACCAGCAACAAATCCTACTCTTCAGTTATCACTAAGTCTGATTGAGAGCGGTGTGGATTCATTTAAATGGCGTCTTTGGATACTGTAATTTGTGGTGTTGTATTGAGAGGTGTTCCTAATATGTTGTCTCTCCTGTTTCAATGAACTGGGTCGAAAAAATATTGGGGACACCTGCCAGCAGTATAACCCGTAAACAACATAAAAAATTACAATCTCCAAAATTGCCATTCAAATAAATCAACAGCTCTCTCAATTAGACTAAATAACTGAAAATAATGATCCTTATGAGAAGAAGATTGATTGCTGGGCTGATGTACCTGAGATGAAAGAGGTTTAATGAATAATTCCCTTATAAAACATGAAAAAAAAAAATGAAAAGATGGCTGCTTTTTTTTGCTGAATAATTTCCAGCATCCCTGTCAAGACTCATTTTCATACTCATATGATGTGTGTCCAGTGGATTAAGCATTCATTTGACACATTCCACTCATACATACCCAGCCTCAGCAGAGAAAGTTGCTGCTGTGTACATAATGGCAGATTTGCTTGATCTCTTTCTAGAGCTTTGTAGAGGGGTAATCTAGCCTGACATCCCCTCTGTCCCCTCTCACCATCTGCCATGCGTTCGCATTTTGGCTCACATGTTTCTCCTTTTCTTCCAACCTCAGCTGAATCAAATGCACCGGCTTTACTCTGCATGTCACTGGCCAGAAAAGATAACTCGTCATGTGTTTAAAAAAAAAACACATTCTGATCACATCAGGCTGTTGATTTAAGCAAATACTTAATTATTCTCTAAATAAAATGTAACATGACTGACATAATTATTGAAATAAATAATATTGAATTATTGCTTTATGGTAATACAAGTGTAACCTGTTTCTCTTCGTGCCTTCCAGCCTGTCGTTGCGCTAATGGAAAATATGCCCAGAAGCTCCTGAATGACTTATTCACTAACTACACCAGCGCACTGAGGCCCGTAGAGGACACTAACACCATCCTGAATGTGACTCTGCAGGTTACACTGTCACAAGTTATTGACATGGTAAAACCCCGCAGTGCACACAAGTTCAGCTCAAGATTATATGTGTAAAAGTTATCAGAGGAGATATCCATACATCAATGAGACATGGAATTTTGATATTTGATCTTGTCAGTGGTTATTTGTACCCTGTTGTTGTCAAAAACTTTTCATAACTGTCAATATTTCACAGGATGAGCGAAACCAGATTTTGACTGCATATTTATGGATACGGCAAGTGTGGGTTGATGCACACCTCAAATGGGATAAAGATGATTACGATGGACTCGATACCATCCGCATACCTGGTAGTTATGTATGGAGACCTGATATAGTCCTATATAACAAGTAGGTCGGACTGGTACTGGGTTAATCATTATATTGCCATCCCAGGATGCCTTATATTGGTCAGTATAAAAGGCACAATCTGAACATTCCTTGAAGCCATTATTTATGGGAGTGTTCAGGCCTTCGTCTGCTTTTTATATCCCAACTTATCCAACAGCTCAGCTGATAACAACACATTTTGAAATTAAAGTCAGAGGCACAGTTTTTGTGACATAGAGATGAAGCAGTAGTGGATGTGGGGCCAAGTAGCTTACCTTGCTCGTGATGCTTCTGAGGAAATTACAGTGATTATGACAACCTCAAACAATAATGAAGGCCGACCACATAATGACATAGAAAAATATGCATGTTGCATTTATGAAGGGATATAAAATGCAGACACAATGCTGAGGAATGAGTGCAACTCTCCAAAATGTGTTGACTCTCTTCTCAGTTGGTTTACTTGTGCCTTTGTATTCTGATCAAGTTTCTTTCTCAAATCATTTTCCAGCTATTAAAACTAGTTACAGCAGGTCCTCAATGATTTTTTTCAAAGGTGTCCAAAATATATATTTGCTCTTGTGTGAAAGTTACGACTAAATATTAGGGTCACATTATGATTTTGCATTTTGAGAATAAAAGGGAAAATGTCAAGAATTAAATTAATATGTAGATAATAAAGATCGATGAGGAAAATAAAGTTGCTATACATGTCAAATTGTTGACAATGCAGTGGAAATAACCTTCATATAGTAAAAATGGCGATAATAAAATGAAAATGTCAAAATGTTATCAGACTTTATTTTCAAATGCAAAGTTAAAAGAAAAAAACGTTCTGCTTTTATTTTGCTTCTCTTAATGTGGACCTGATACTCTGTCGCAGAATATGAACAGTGTTGCTCTAATTTCTTTTTCAGGATAAGTTTTCTTTGTTTTTCAGTGCAGACAATCATTTCACTGGCCCCATGGACACCAACGTGGTGATCCAACATGATGGCCAGATAATGTGGGATTCCCCGGCTATCACAAAGAGCTCGTGCAAAGTGGATGTGTCTTTCTTCCCCTTCGACGCTCAGCAATGCAGGTTTACCTACGGCTCCTGGACCTACAACGGGAACCAGCTTGACATCCTGAATGCCATGGACAGTGCAGACCTGGCCGACCTGGTGGACAATGTTGAGTGGGAGGTGCTCGGCATGCCAACTAAGAAGAACATTATTGTGTACGGCTGCTGTGCTGACCCTTACCCAGATGTTACCTACACACTGGAACTGAAGAGAAGAGCTTCCTTCTATGTCTTCAACCTGCTCATCCCTTGTGTGATGATCTCTTTTCTGGCTCCGCTGGGCTTCTACCTTCCTGCTGACTCTGGAGAAAAGGTGTCTTTGGGTGTCACTGTGATGCTGGCACTCACTGTGTTTCAGCTGTTGGTTGCAGAAATCATGCCACCCTCTGAGAATGTCCCACTTATTGGTAAGAGTAGTAAACTGGGATCAAATCCTAATATTGCCCTTTTTCCACTGCTGGAGACTGCTGGTCTCGACTGTGCTCACTTTTTTTTGGTTTTCCATTGGGCAAATGTTGTGGATAGTACCTGTCCCAAGTTTTTGTTATCACCCCATCAAGGTCAATACTTAAATGCAGACCAATGATTGGTCAGAGAGATGCCTGCGTCTTTGTATTTGCAAAAACCTTCCAATACTAAACTCTCCTGTTCTTTTTATTTTTTATTTTGTCTTCCTGCTTTAAGCCTCCGTATCTCCATTGTCAGTGTTCTTGTTACCTTGAAGATGATGAGGTGTCACTATAATAAACAATGCCACATTAAGGGGGAGAAAACAGAATAGAGAAATACTAAAAGCGAGTCAAGTAGAGTAGAGCTGGTACCAGCAACCGAAAAGGGGCTTATGTGTAATGGCTGTACACTACAACTCTCAATGATGATTTCCTTGTCTTATTTCCTTCCACAGGGAAATATTACATTGCAACAATGACCATGATCACTGCCTCTACTGCCCTGACCATCTTCATCATGAACATACACCACTGTGGCCCGGACGCCAAGCCTGTTCCCAAGTGGGCCAAGACATTCATTCTGCAGCACATGGCCAGGATGTGCTTTGTTTATGAAGTTGGGGAAAACTGCATGTCACCACAGCCGGAGAAACAGGAACCTCCGCCTGTAAAGAACACCAACTGCACCAATAATGGCCAGGCAGGACCGGGCAGAGAGGAGTGTGCTTTCAAAATGGAGAGAGGGCAAGAGACAGCTGTACAGCAGTCATTTATTTCAGTGAAAAACACAGAAGTCGGCTACACGGCCGCAGAGGAGAGAGAAGACGTCGATCACACGATGAGTCCGATAGGCTCAATGGGGAAGAACCCTACCAATAACTACAGCGCTTGGAAGGATGGCACATTCATGAGCATGGACTGTGGCGATTCGGAGGGTCCGAGGAGATGCAGGAAGGGAGGAGTGAGCGACGGAGAGAGAAAAGACGGAGAGATATCGTGCAGCACCCAAAACAATGAGATGCAGCTGCTGCGAAACATAGAGTACATAGCCAACTGTTACAGAGATCAGAGGGGCACACAGAAAAGAACTGGGGAGTGGAAGAAGGTGGCCAAAGTCTTAGACCGCTTCTTTATGTGGTTATTTTTCATCATGGTGTTTTTAATGAGCCTTCTCATCATGGGCAAAGCCATCTAACTGTTGGTCTGGTGTACATAACACAGAGGTTACAGGATTTCTTGAGTATTATCCAATCGTTTATTTAACATTCAGATTTTTTTTTTAGAGATGGTCTATTCTAAAGGCCCTACTGCAGTATATATATAGTAGTAGAATTAGATCTTTGATAAACGTGTTGTTTACCTGTTTTGTTGTTGATAACATTTGCCCCAATGTTGTGTAAAAGTTTTTACACCCACTGAAGAAATTACAAATCTGCAGGCAAATCAATGCGTTTTTCTAATGATGGTACTTTCATAACTATCATGGAATTTACAAAAGCATGTCAAGAAGTGACGAAGGCGACAGCATTCATTGTTGCTTCACAAATTTCAAACATGAATTCTCTTTTATTATAATTATTATTTTCAGATAGTGAGTTTCAGAAGGAGACTAAAAGGTGAACAGGCCAGACACCAATAATTATTATTTATTTATAAAAACACTGAATATTGTTGTTGGTGTCTTTAGGGGGTGAAGCCGGACTTTGGTCTCCAGAAAACAAAGTTTAGATTATGTTTTCTTTATGTGACTAATTCAATTTTGAAAATAAATACAAAAATACATGAATACACAAGTGGAAGATGCAAAAAAAAATTAACTATTCCGCCGATCAGTAAAAGAAAGCGCGTGACCTACTTTTACAGAAGCATCAACATGTTCAGAAACACAACCAGGTAAAATCCAGAACAAAAAATTAGGCCAAGAGAAAAAAAACATCTCAGTGAGACTCATGGATTATCTGTTTAATCCCCTGGATAGCAACCATTTCCTTTGCTCGTCATCTGTGTTATCTCTGGACTTTATGCTGCAAAATGGGTTATTCTTCTTTAATTTAAATCATGACCATTGTAGTAATAATAGAATGAACAGCAGAACTGTGTTTGAATATATTTGAAGAACTGTTAGAAAGAGCATTAAAATGCACATTTTGAGAAGTGAAGAATTTCTGGATTAAACTGAGATGTGATGGACAATTTAATCAGGCCACTAAACCTGGAAGATGTAGGTCCCTGAGGTCCCTGTGGCATATAAGAGCAGAATTCCTCTTTGTTATCGAGGGCAGATGAGGGCTGTATGTTTTGAGGATTAAAATTAATTAATTTCCTATTCAGAAATACTTAGCCCACCACTGTAAATTTCTGTTAATTTCTGTTAACATTCTGTTAAGATTATACACAGCTGTGACAGACAATAATAATAATAATAATAACAAAAGAAGAGTCACTACTACAATAGAAAATTGAGCAATGCCACATAGGATCAAAGAGAACAGATAAGCACCTTTCCAATAGAAAAAAAATGTTATGAGGATGTAATTACTTTATCATAGACAAATGTTTTCAAATACATTCTTTACCGCTTATTCTTTACTGACCCTGTATATGTTCAATACGACTCACAATAACTAATTTGAACAGTAAAATTAAGTGAAAAAGGCTAATAGATAACACTCACTCACATTAGCAGGCCATCAAACAGAAACTGATATTTGGATAATTTAGTTGGACATAAAATATATCATGCAGAGTTTTTAGAAGTTAAAAATATCATTAACAACTTCTTCTGAGTTAAAGTCTTAGAATAATAAGCTGTTCATAACAGATACACCGCATCACCATATCTATGCAACGCACAGAAAATAAATATATGAATATACTTTAATTGCATGATTTTTAAAGTTCATTAAAGGAATATTTAATGCTCTGTCAAAAGAAATTGTGATTTTAGTGGATTTGCAATAATCAAAATAAGTGAGAGAGGACAGACTCGGCCTAGACTAGCTTGTTGGAGTTTAAGGGGTCATGGAAACAAGCGTTTCCTGAAGCAGGCAAAAGTGTCCAACAACGTCTCTGTGTTCCAGATACAGACGACTTTAGAACAGGAGTGAAAGTTATTAACCACGCATGTCTTTATGTTTAAGCCTTTGATATGAATAGAAGATAGAAAGAGCTATGTTGGAGTCACTTTTCTTTGCAGTATTTGAGTAATTTTATCCCGTAATGAATTTGTTTGCATCCCATAAATGATTGGATTTAAATTAGCAGGCACAACATGAAATAAAATAAACGCAATCTTCCTTAAATCGGGGTAATTGGGGAAACGATGCAATATGATTGTCAGAAACCCTGACCAGAGCATGATAAGATAAAGAACAAGGTGGCTTGCACAGGTTTGCAGCGCTTTGTTATTCAGCTCTTTGTTTTTCTTGATCCAACAGATGAGAGCTATTCTGAAATAGGTGACAGCTATGCCTCCGATTGAACAAGAAAACAGCAGCACCGTGAAAAAGAGTCCATAGATGTTGTTGATAGACACGTCCTCGCAGGAAAGCTTGAACAGCGATGCATTGTCACAGTAAGCGTTTTGTATAACCGATCTACAAAGTGGCAGCCTCACAGTTAGCCCTATCAGAATAGACACAAGCACTAAGGAGACCCCCCATGCAGTCACTGACAGCCCAACCACAGTCCTGGTGCTCATGATGGAGCTGTACCTCAAGGGGTAACATATCGCCACATATCTGTCAATCGCCATGATGACGAGAATCATGTGCGAGGCCGAGCCAAACGTGTGGCTGTGAAAGGCTTGAGCCACACACTGGTTGTAGGTGATGAACCGTTCTGTCGAAAGGACGTGGGCCATCAGCCGAGGCAGCAGGACCGTGTTACCTATGAGGTCGTTGATGGACAGGTTACAGAAGAGAATGTACATCGGCTGGTGCAAACTCTTCTCGGTGATGATGAGCACCAGAACTCCAATGTTAGAAAAAAGCAGGGAAAAGTACACAAACAGCAGTAAGAAAAACACAGGATGTATGAACCCTGGAGAGATGTCAAAACCTTGGATCTCGAGGATATCAGTGGAAATTGTTGTGTTTTTTTCCATTCTGTTTAATTTGATGGAAAACCTGAAAGAGAAAAAAAAAGAAAGTTAAATCACTGAAACATGTTAAATTTTACAATATGTGTAATAACAAAAATAGTACATGGTACATATTGGGTATAATTCTGTTACTTGCTTAATTTTTTTGTCTGAAACATTAAAAAAAATCTAAAACATGACAACATAAACATATCAGAATACACCAAAAAAAAAACATACATGAATTGAATAAAAAAATCATCACTGACTATTGGCTACTACTGACAATTACATTATAAAGATATAATAGGCAGAACAACAGTATATTAAAGTGAAACAATGCTGCTCACCTTTTCTCTTTACACATTTAGAAATAAATGCTCAACTTAACCACCAAACAGGCATAGTAACACTGTTGTATGTCAGTAAGTACCTGGCCTGTGGAGGAGGGAGTCCCAGGTCAGCTGTTGGATGCTGATTTCTTTTATCTTCAGGATGAGTAACATATGACGTCAGTTCACTGTCTTCTGCCTTTGAGCTCGTTTTTTCTTTTTTTCTTTTTTTAATTTAACAAGGACTTGTCTCCTCAAAGAGTCCCCTGGTGTCTCGACCCTGAAGTCTTTAGTTGTATTTTAGTTACAGCTTGGTTAAACATATTGATGAGTTTTAAGTAACATAAGTACTTTGTAAGTTACTTATCGGACTTAAGTGTAACATGTAGAATTATCTAATTTGAGCTGTATCGTGATCTTTTCCCAACCCTCACCCAATGTTTTGATCCCTAAACTTAAGCAGAATTGCAACTGTGCCACATTTACCGCTGAACATCATCTTTTCCGACACCGAGCCACGTAGTGGCCAGCAAGTTGTGACACAACTGCAGTATTTGACGCAATGGGATGAGAACTGGTAGCCCAGGACCCTGCAGGACTTTGAACTTTTTTATTTGGAATTATTGTTTTTATTGGAATGGGTAAATGAAGAAACAGTCAATAAATGAGGAGGTTGTGAAAAATGAGTTAGTTATGAATTGAATTTTGGACAGTGCAATGATGCACTTTAACCATTCGGAGGCTGAGCACCCCAGAAATTTATCCTTTTCAGTAACTAAAAATATTTACTGTATGGATGTGTAAAAACACCACAGTCCAACTTTATAAACAGAGAGACATAAAACAAAAAAGACTCAATCTTTGAGTCTTGAGGCCTTCTCCAGAGACAAACGCCCAACAATGTAAACTGCACAAAACCATCTCAGAGCTACTTTAGGCCTCAGTCATATCAAACCCAACACACTGCAACAGAATGGTCACTAACAGAATAGTGTTATGTCAGAAAAAATAAACCCATGCAGAGTTTGACTGGTCACCAGTTTATTACTGGATCAATACCTATAAGCAAACCCGGAGGCCACCTCTACATCATCCACAAATTAAGGGTGCTATAGTTTCAGACAAAACTCATGGAAAGAACACAAGATCACGGAAAATTCTACAAAGAAAGGCCTGAGAGAGCCGGTACACACCATGGAGTTTTCTGCGAGGCAAGACAAAGTAATTAGAGGGTCAAATCAATTATTAAACCCGCTCAAGGGTCCATCACGTCCATCTCTCAGTGGTGAGACGTTTAGTCTTTCCTAATGTCCTCATGTCCTAACTGCCCATCTGTGTAAATTAAAAAAGGTGCTTGTTCCCTGTGGCCTGATGCAACCACTTCAGCGCTCTGTTTCAATTATAATTTTAGTGTTTAGACAGAGAAAACAAAAGTAAAAAGGCTAAATAATAACTGTTGTAACACATGCACAGTTTTTATAAATAATTAAAAATCATAATATGAAAATACTGTAGATACTTTGTGAATAAATTTCAGAGGAATGACTAAAAAAGCATTTTCAGAAAAACAACATTCTCGTATTTTAACTTTAAAAATCTGAACTTATTAACACACTTAGTGATTAAAGTTATGGAATCAAATGTTGACAAGTCAAATGCAACCTCACATAAGAACTTGGAAACATTTGACTTACATGCAGCCTCCCATGGGTGATATTAAATAACATCCCTCATTAGCAAATACAACAGTGTCTCATTGCCGACCGGAGGTTTACCATTTGTCCAGGGATTAATTACAAAGGGAAACAGATAATAACACATCATTCAATTGTATCTCAGAGGGGCCCATTAATACTTGTGTTTTGACAAAGTAAAGAGGCATCTAGCTGATGTAATTCTGCCAACATAATAGTTTTGCAGAAGCCCTTTAGTTAAAAAGGTTCCTGGAAAATATTATTTCTTTTATTCCTGATGATATGTATTATATTGTTGTACTATTACAACTTGAAAGTAGATGTTATATGAGTTTGTGGCCACATTTCTATCTTCAGCACACCTTACCAGCAGTACTTAAATGTAATTTTTATTAGACCTGATAGTCCACCATTAAAAGCTGCAGTCAGCTCTCTGAGTGGATTTGTAAACCTTTAAACATTGAAACAGACATATTTTATTTAACAGCTCTACATTTACAAAAACTCAGTCAGTCCGTCCTGGTCTGGGCGCAATTGTCCACTTTTTGGTGTCTTAAAAGACTAGTTAATGTCCATTAATCTTTTTCTGTTTTATCTACAGTGCATCCGGAAAGTATTCACAAGCGCTTCACTTTTTCCACATTTTGTTATATTACAGCCTTATTCCAAAATGGATTAAATTCATTTTTCCCTCAAAATTCTACACACAATACCCCATAATGACAATGTGAAATATTTTTTGGGGGAAATTTTTGCAAATCTATTAAAAATCAAAAACAAAACAAAAAATCACATGTACATAAGTATTCACAGCCTTTGCCATTACACTCAAAATTGAGCTCAGGTGCATCCTGTTTCCACTGATCATCCTTGAGATGTTTCTACAACTTGATTGGAGTCCACCTGTGCTAAATTCAGTTAATTGTACATGATTTGGAAAGACACACAGCGTCTATATAAGGTCCCACAGTTGACAGTGCATGTCAGAGCACAAACCAAGCCATGAAGTCCAAAGAATTGTCTGTAGACCTCCGAGACAGGATTGTATCGAGGCACAGATCTGGGGAAGGGTACAGAAACATTTCTGCAGCATTGAAGGTCCCAATGAGCACAGTGGCCTCCATCATCCGTAAATGGAAGAAGTTTGGAACCACCAGGACTCTTCCTAGAGTTGGCCGCCCGGCCAAACTGAGCGATTGGGGGAGAAGGGCCTTAGTCAGGGAGGTGACCAAGAACCCGATGGTCACTCTGACAGAGCTCCAACGTTGCTCTGTGAAGAGAGGAGAACCTTCCAGAAGGACAACCATCTCTGCAGCACTCCACCAAGCAGGCCTGTATGGTAGAGTGGCCAGATGGAAGCCACTCCTCAGTAAAAGGCACATGACAGCCCACCTGGAGTTTACCAAAAGGCACCTGAAGGACTGTCAGACCATGAGAAACTAAATTCTCTGGTCTGATGAAACAAAGATTGAACTCTTTGGCCTGAATGCCAAGCGTCATGTTTGGAGGAAACCAGGCAGCGCTCATCACCTGGCCAACACCATCTCTACGGTGAAGCATGGTGGTGGCAGCATCATGCTGTGGGGATGTTTTTCAGCGGCAGGAACTGGGAGACTAGTCAGGATGGAGGGAAAGATGAATGCAGCAATGTACAGAGACATCATTGATGAAAACCTTCTCCAGAGCACTCTGGACCTCAGACTGGGGCGAAGGTTCATCTTCCAACAGGACAACGACCTGAAGCACACAGCCAAGATAACAAAGGAATGGCTTCGGGACAACTCTGTGAATGTCCTTGAGAGGCCCAGGCAGAGCCCAGACTTGAACCCGATTGAACATCTCTGGAGAGATCTGAAAATGGCTGTGCACCGACGCTCCACATCCAACCTGATGGAGCTTGAGAGGTCCTGCAAAGAAGAATGGGAGAAACTGCCCAAGAATAGGTTTGCCAAGCTTATAGCATCATACTCAAAAAGACTTGAGGCTGTAATTTCTGCCAAAGGTGCTTCAACAAAGTATTGAGCAAAGGCTGTGAATACTTATGTACGTGTTATATTTTCATTCTTTATTTTTAATAGATTTGCAAAAATTTTAAACAAACTATTTTCACTTTGTCATTATGGGATATTGCGTGTAGAATTTTGAGGGAAAAAAATGAATTTAATCCATTTTGGAACAAGGCTGTAACATAACAAAATGTGTAAAAAGTGAAGCACTGTGAATACTTTCCGGATGCACTGTATGTTCTTCATCTGTTTCCTACTTATTTAGACTGGTCATTAATACTGCTATTGTTATGAGGTGGGACTGGATAGGACCCACATGCAGACACAGAATTGAGTTCAAGTACAGAACAGACTTTATTTTCTGGTGGAGGATGAGTCCGAGGCAGGCTGGCAAGGTGGATAGAGTGTGTGGTCTCCCAAGGTCCGACACAGGGCAGCAGGCTAGATAGAGGTAGTCCGTGGCAAGACGACGGAATAGGACAGATGGCTGGTAGCATTGACGACAGGTTGCGGGTGAGTGGACGTAGGAGATAGTATGGATCGACAACCCAGGACTGCAGGACCAGGGTTGATATAATCCTCTCCTCTCCTCTCCTCTCCTCTCCTCTCCTCTCCTCTCCTCTCCTCTCCTCTCCTCTCCTCTCATCCTATTCAACAATTAGCCAAAAGATGTCAGTTTAAAATCTTCGCCGATGTCTTCTGAGGAGCCAGAAGGATTTTGAACCCATCTTGGACGTATGGTGGATGTGCAGACAGGGTCCTACTCAAATATACAGACATTGAACCCATCAATAACTTTTCAATAACTGAAAACGTTTTTACAGAGCATAATGCAGAACAAGATGCTTGGGGTGCATAAAAAAAATGGTTGTATTTGTGTTTTTTCCCCAGTGAAGTTTATTGCTTCAGTGCACAGATGGTCAAATATCCTGCCTCCATTAGATCTCTTTCACACAGGTCTCAAAAGTTTTGAATAGATACATTCGAGGGATCACTGCAAAAAAGAGTGTTTGTATATACTGTATAAACAGTACATAGTATGTAAAGAATATTGGCCGATGTATAAATATTGGAATTTTAATTATGCCCTAATATCAGTCGGGCTCTCCTCAAAACTTTATTCCCTCTAATACTGAATGTTGTTTATCTTTGTGAAGCCACTGATAATCCCAGAGGCAAACATGATGTGAACAAGTTACGGTCAGGGATAAAAGCATGACGCCAGATGAGCAGGGCAGCTCTCAGCACTTCAGGCAGCTTCACTCTGAAAGTGACATGTTGTCCAAACTTCTGCTGAGACATTGACTTGATTTACATTGATGAATTTTCATGGTTGTTTTTCTTTTCACCAGTCAAATCAAAAATGGAAAACAAAACTTTTGGATTTAGTTCTGAGTTAACACTCCAACCTTTTGTTATCTCACCTGGAGGAAAGTATCCCATATTTTTTCTCGGTATTGTGATTTATTTTTGGGGAATTTCCTGCAACCTGACCTTGCTGACTTTGATTATTCTGAAGAGGAACCTTCACAAACCCATGTATTTCATCCTGATTAATCTTCCGTTCAATGATCTAATAGGAATAAGTGCAATGCTACCAAAAGTACTCTCAGATATCGTTACAGAGACAAATAAGATTTACTACCCTCTCTGTGTTTTACAGGCCTTCCTGCTCCACATGTACGGTGGTGGGATTTTGTTTATTCTTGCAGCAATGTCCGTTGATCGTTACGTTGCCATCTGCATGCCGTTACGCTACACCTCTCTAATGACCCCCAGAGTTGTCATTTGCATCATTTCTCTAGTTTGGGGTCTTGACTTTGTCTTGATTGTATCGTTGTTCTCTTTGCAGACGAGGCTTCCAAGGTGCAAATCTGTAATCATGAATGTGTTCTGTGATAACCCGTCTCTCCTGAAGATCACATGCGGAAACATGGCAGTCAATAACATCATAGGCCTGTTTAACACAGCCATCATGCAGGCTGTGAGCGTGTCTGTTCAGGTGTATTCCTATGTTAAAATTCTAATCATGTGTCTGGTGACACGGAAATCTGAAGCAAAGACGAAGGCTGTCAACACGTGTGTTGCACAGTTAGTTATCCTGATGATATTTGAAGTGGTGGGAACTTTCACAATTTTATCACACAGGTTAAAAAATGTCTCAGCTGACTTGCAAAGGATCATGGGCATGCTAATATTTCTTGTACCTCCACTTCTAAATCCAATTGTATACGGGCTGTATACACGTGAAATTCGAACCACTCTCCTCAGAGTCTTAAAAAACAGAATGCCCTTGTAAATGTTTCACTGCAGCAGAGAATTTTTTTTTTCTTTCTAAACTGCAATCATCCTCATAAAACTGTATTATCTCAGAAGCACTCTGATATATTGTAAAAGCAATATCAACTCTAAATGGATCCATAATATCAATATGAACTTAAGCATAAACTAAAATCATATTTGCATTGTGTTCATTGTGGAAACCCTGAATTCTAAATTAAGCTTCATAACAGGAACTTGTATTCTTTATTTCATTGACTGACATTTCTTGTTCATATAGTTTTGAATCAATGTAATATACATTTTTAAAAAAGGGTTAGTGAAGTGTGGGGAAAATATCAAGTTATCTTAGTCAGCAATAGTAAGCTGGGCTTTAAGAGTGTTGGGGTCACAATTTATAAGTATGAGATGAATCTGGGTGAAAGTCTGTGATTCCGACTCTGATCATTAAAATATATTAGATTACGTAATTGTTTCTCATTATTGGGATCTGTTCTTGTGTGTTTTTTTAGTGTGTACAGTGGTTTGTGTTGTTTAATACATAACAGTCAATAATATTGACCTTATACTGCACCAACATGTAATACTTCAAATCATACTTTGATTTAAGGACTTAAAACTGACTTGATGTTGAACCAGTTCTTTACTTGTCTTCATCATCTTCACAGTGGATTGTATGTTTAAATATTGTTTTCTATAAAGAGGAGGGAATTCTGCAGCCCATCTTCTTAACTTGTTCACATTTTCATGTACTGATGGTGTACTTTATGTTTCACAGCTTCCTGGTTTAGGAAGTGCAAATGACTTCACATCTATGACCCCTCATTTTGTCTTCAAAATAAACAAAAATAGGTGGAATGTAAAATAACAGATGGATTGTTGTGTGATGTTTGTGGTCCATTAATAAAATACAACTATTCTGAAACAAAGTTTGTCAGGTATCATTGTTATATTCTTAACTAAAACAAAGGTTTATTATTAGTGCTAAAGGTACATAGTTATAAATGATCTTTTTTTTCCGGAAGAATTGTTCTAAAGGCTAAGAAAGTAACAGAAATGTGCAGCATGAATGAATTTTTTGTTTTTTAGTGAAAAAAAAAAATCCCTAATCTTACTTTTGTTGTAACAGTGATATATTCTTCTATACAACAGACTAAGGAACTCTACTACAAACTAATAGACTTCTTCCATCTTTTTAACCATTGCCTTCACCCACAAAGTGTATAAACACTGATATTAAATAAGAATAAAATAAGCTGATTGATACAAAATAAATTTAGGAAGAAAATATATCCATAAACTAAATTTAGCACATGTGGGACAGTATTGCATACATACATATATATAGTGTGAGAACTTCTCATATGTGCATCCCCTAATATTAATTGTAAGGGTTCAGTGTGTAGGACTTAGAGCGATGTCTGAGCAGAAATGGAATATAATATTTATAACTCTGTATTCATTAGTGTATAATCACCCGGAACAAAACATCATTGTGATTTTGTTACCTTAGAATGAGGCCTCAATACTTTATATACATAGAGAGCGGGTCCTCTTCCAAAGAGCACGCCATGTTGCACCCACATGTTTCTACAGTAGTTTGGTGCAGACAAACCGAACACTGGCTCTAGAGACGGCCTTTTTACATTTGTAGCCAAACAACCCAATCTACGTCTCATCTGTCATGAAAACTTTCCTCCATTTGTCTTTTTCTTTGTCCATGTGGTCTCGAAAAATGGAAACGTCGGTAGCGCTAGATGTGTCCTTTTTGGAGCAGAGGCTTCTTTCTCTCAGTCCATGGCAGAAATGTGCCTTAGTGGTTCTTGGATTATTCCTGACCAATCCCAATGGATTTCCTCTCAGCTAAGGGGGACAATAACTTGTACTTTCATGCAGTTGTTTGAACCGATGATTTGGCATCTGCAGTTTAGAAACATTCCTGATTTGTCCAAATCCACGATCTTCTTTCTCAGACCTTCTCTGAGCTCCTTGGACTTTCCCATCGTACTTTGTGCTGGTCACTCTAATGAGTGGTGTCAAACAAGCTCTTTCTATGTGGGCACGGAGAAATTAAGAGGTCTTTGCGAGGTAAAACACATTTTGGATCTTTCGGCACTACCAAATTAATAATGTAAGCGGGTGTGTGTATATTTTTGACTTGTGTAAATTTAAGAAAATCCATATTCAATTAAAATATATATTGTACACAGGTAGAGATGGATGGATGGATGGATGGATGGATGGATGGATGGATGGATGGATGGAATGGATGGATGGATGGATGGATGGATGGATGGATGGATGGATGGATGGATGGATGGATGGATGGATGGATGGATGGATGGATGGATGGATGGATGGATGGATGGATGGATGGATGGATAGATAGATAGATAGATAGATAGATAGATAGATAGATAGATAGATAGATAGATAGATAGATAGATAGATAGATAGATAGATAGATAGATAGATAGATAGATAGATAGATAGATAGATAGATAGATAGATAGATGAATAGATGGATAGATGGATAGATAGATAGAAGTACTATGCAAGGACTCCAGCTCTCTTCCCTCTGCTCGAAGATCTCATGGGAGATCACTGTCTTATATAAAAGACTAAATCTTTCTCTGTCAAGGCAGTGCGGGTGAGGATAACACAGCATACTGCAATAGGTAAAAAAGAAAACCACTGGAACATTTTAATCAATGAATAGCAGCTTATTTGAAATTGCTAGTTAATAAGAACATTTCTGTCAGGTGAGAATACTTCTTCAGTGGACAACTTTTTTTTTTTCTTTTTTTTTTTTTTACAAATGGGAGGGCAACAACATAATAAAGACGGTACAATTATGTTTTCAAATTCGTCTTCAAATAATGTACTAAGTTTGGAAACATTGGACTTATCTACTCTTCAAATGTATCCAGCATTTGTATTTGGAACACTTACTTATCTAATTATTGTCTTTTGCAATTTGCTGGTTTTATTAACTATTGCTGTGAGTAAAAATCTCCATAAGCCCATGTTCATCCTGCTGTTCAACCTGCCCATTAGTGACATTGTGGGTGCTACAGCTTTTTTTCCTCAACTCCTTTTGAGCATTGCGACACAGAACAGACTGATTTCCTATTCTGCATGTATTATTCAGGCTTTTCTGATTCATGTCTACGGCACAGCCAACTTGTTGATCTTGACTGCTATGGCATATGACCGATATACTGCTATATGTCGGCCACTGAGGTATAATGCCATTATGAATACACATATTCTAATTAAAATGATTATTTCAGTGTGGTTTATAAATTTCTCGATAATGTTAACGTTGTTTATGCTGCTTGTGCGTTTTAAAATCTGTAGGACACACATTGTGGATTTGTACTGTAACAATCCATCATTAATGAAACTGACCTGTGAGGACACCCGAGTAAACAACTATTATGGAATCATGGCTTCATTCGTGCTTCAGGGAGGCCCACTGTCAATAATAATATACACATATGCACAAATCTTGCGTACCTGTCTCATGACTAATCATGCGGATGCACGGCAAAAAGCCATTCAGACATGTGGTACACATTTAGTGGTTTTCTTGATCTTCCAAATCAATACTGCCTTTACACTTATTTCTCATCGCATTAATGGCGTGTCCCCTTTCATAAGAAGGGCTTTTGGAGTGTCAATTCTGGTATTTCCCCCTATTTTGGACCCGCTTATATATGGGCTGAAAACTAAAGAATTTAAGCAGTGCATGATAATGTTCCTAAAAAGAAATGTGGGTTTCACAAAATAACTGCTTTTCTACTGTGCCTTTACTTTTTTAATGTTGTAATCGTTTTTTTTGTTTTTTTTAAATAAGTGGGAATTACACTTTTATTTGGATACATTATTGACAACCTGCCTTTAAAACTTTGAGCATAAATAATCTCCATACAAATATTTCTCATGCCTTTTTTCATCATGCACAATAAATACAAGAATGTACAAATTTCTCCATTCAGCTTGTTAGATATTTTATGAATGTGTAACTTGTATTTTGTCCTAATTTATGTTAACATGTATGTTTATGAGCATTGCAAGCCTTTTTCTACTTCTTTTGTTCTACTATCAGTCATTTCAGAACTGAAAGATCACAGAAAGAAGCAAATAAAACTATGCTTCAACAGTTATACATACAATTCACACCTTAAAACAATGTGTTATGTTTCTGTCTTGTATGAGTTGTATAAAGTGTATCTTTGTATTGTCATAATGTAAATTATGAAGACCCTGGGAAGAGTAGCTGCTGCTATGCAAAGGCTAATGGAGATCTAAACAAATACATGTAAACACCTAGATGTGAATGTTTTGTCCTTTTCCTCTGCATTATCATAACCTCCACAGACCGACGGTAATTTATCATTTTAATAAAGGATATGAGAAATGATAGATCTTTTCAAAACTGCTGAAAGATATAAAAACCATCTTACATACAGTATGTAAAGGAAAATCGGTCTATATTCCACTGCAGGTGAATACACTTGGAAATAATGAAGTACATGTCGTGAAATGTATACAAATAAATACAAAACGCAAATGAAATAATCTGCTTTATGTGGTCATTTTGCAGTTTTATATGAAATGTATGGATTAGCATGTGTGTTAATCTCCAGGTTGATTGGCTCATTGCAAATATATAACTGATAAGTTGGACAATAGACAAGAAAAATGACTTTAAGTGATGTATTTTTTGATATTATGCTGCCCTTGTGTTTTCCTTGACAATGTCAGAAAAATGTATTAAAAATGCTGTGGTTGTGAATTATATATATATATTCACTAGTCTGGGAGTGTTTTGGGAAAGCTGAATAGACTAATATATTTTTAAGACGAATATATTTTAAGATCTATGACTTGATCAAAACTGTATCTCAAGAAACAATTACTTAGACAAGTTACTATGTCTTCAAATCATTGTTTTGTGTCTATGGCAAACACATTTCTGTCTGCAATGCGAAAGAGTTTTGTTTTCATGTCCTTGGAGTGAATATCTGTATTTCCTTTTTAAAACAGGAAAGTAGAACATCAGCAGCAGAGTCTAAACTAAACTAAAGTCCCTTTACTTTGTGAAAACAAAACACGTGGAAGTGCAGTGGTGGTCAGATATGTAACATTCAACCATTTTGCCATTGTATTTGTCTCATTTGTTTAATTGGGGTCTCTATTGATTTAGAGGACTTGTGTCAGAACTTGATGAGGTTTTACGGTCATGTTTATATCAAAAATTCTCAGGTTCACACATTTACAAGCACCACTGTAAAAGTAATCATCAAAATCACAACTTGAGTTAGAAAGTGACAACTGAAAAAAATACATACTTGAGAAGCAAATAACTGTGTAAGTAAAAAAAAAATATTGTGAATGTGACTGACATCTTTTCAACGACAAATGATCTCAGGTACGGGAAGTGAATATACAGCAGTATATGAGATCATATTGTGATAAAATATCATCATCTCCTGATTAGATAATCTGCTGTGAAACAATATTCTTTATTGTCCGCGTTGGCAAATTGCTTTGGACTCGTATTGCTGCAGTCGATAGATGTAATTCGGCATTTTAGACATTGCATAACAGCATTTATAAAAACATACATATGCATGCCATAGGAAAACAAACAAATAAACAAACAAAAAATACACAACATACATTTCAATCTTGATTTTCCAAGTCCTGGTTCCCACCACAGACTCTCAGAGGAGGCTCATTGCTCATTCACTTCTTCGCTTTAATATGAGGAAGCCTATCTGTGGTCCAAACTTAGGTTTTTACGTACATAGTTTACTGTCACCTCGCTATTTTTGTATTTTTTTCCCTGAAGCTTTACATACTGTGTGTCTTATCAGCATTAGCTGTTTGAAAGACGATGGAAAAAGAAAACAGTGAGGTCACAAATTCTCTGTCTGTCTGCCTCACCAGCAGACGTGATGTCCGCAGATCAAAAATAATGTCTTAAAGGAACATTAGCTAGCAAAGCCTTAATCATACAGGAGATATCAAGATCCAATTCCCTGTTGCAGCATATTTTTATTGCAGTAGAAAAAATGCAGTCATTTTAGTCTAATGCGCAGCCACTTTGTGATCTCCATAGAAAATGCTGTTTAAAATGTGCTTACATTTAGAAGACCTTAATGGTCCAGTATCTCTGTTCACCCATAAGGGCCACACTGTGTATAAAGATGGTTGATACACCTTTACACGCACGGTTAGTCTGATATAGCGGTGTGAAGGATGTCAAAGTTAACTGTAGAAAATCCGAGTGAATTTTTTTTTTTTTTTTTTTTTTTTTTTTTTTTTTTTTTTTTTTTTTTTTTTATACCTATAGAGAGTATATTTCATTTTAATAATCTGTTTCTGTTTACTTTATCTTAAGTTAAGGGAGGTGGTGCAGTAACTAACACATTTCACATTCTTCCAAAACCCCTTGTGGGCCAACAATAACAATCTAAAGATAAGTTTTAAAACCCAAACCCACCGAGGAGCTGCCTGCTGTTCAACAAAGGTCACATCGATAGAGCTGCTGATCCCTCTGAACATCGCAGCAGTTCTTCATTGAGAGCACTGCCATGACTGGGTAAAGATGATCCACTTCTTCATGCAATCTTTATTCTGCTTGGAAGTGAATGAGTGAACTGTTTTATGTCTGTCCTCTCTGTATATTTTGCTCCTGGAGTTTCAGAGCCAAAACATTAGAGTTGTCATTATGTACTGTTTATTATATATGATGTGTCATATTTAACTGAAATGTATGTGGCCTCAAAGGGAAGTGACGTGGATGTATTCGGCTTTTAATTTGGTACGTTTTGCCCTCAGCGGTGAGAATTTACAGTTTGTTCTTTAAAACTCAAATATGACTGTAATTTTCATTCTTTTCACATAATTTCTTATTTACACATTTTCTATCTGATTATGTCCTAAAGTGGTTTTGGGAATTGATACTGAAGCTCTGAATGAGCTTTACATTTTCTAGGGAGGAAGAGCATAAAAATGGACAACCAGCACAACACGTCGTCTGTTTTACAGCTGAAGGGCTTTAATCTCTCCTCTGAAAGCACCTTTCCTGCATTTCTTTTTGCTTCTCTGAGCTACATGATCATAGTTTTCTGCAACCTTATTCTAATCCTCACTATTGTGCTGAACAAATCCCTGCATCAGCCAATGCATATATTTCTGCTGAACCTTCCCATCAATGACCTCATCGGTTCCTCAGCGTTCTTTGTACAATTCTTAAAAGAAATAGTGACAAAGAGTGGGACAATACAGCACTCAGCTTGTGTTGCTCAAGCTTTCTTTGTCCACATCTATGCAGCAGGTTCTGTGTTCATTCTGACCATGATGGCATATGACAGATACATTGCCATATGTTGCCCTTTGCAGTACAACACTTTGATGACTTTTGCTCACATTATGAAAATAATCACAAGTGTGTGGATAAGTAACTTAATTCTAATAGGGGTCCTATTTTTTCTACTTTTGCGTTTACCCCGCTGTCGATCTGAAATAGCACACCCCTACTGCGATAATCCCACTTTGCTGACTTTGGTCTGTGCCGACACAACCATCAATAACATTTATGGGCTGTCTTGGGCTGCTCTTTCACAGGTGTTAGCAAATGGAGTGATTTTGTATACTTATCTCCGGATCCTTATTGCATGTTTCAGATCTAAACGCTCAGACACGAAAGCCAAAGCTCTGCAGACATGCGCCACACATCTCCTGGTTTATCTCCTGCTGGAATGTCTCGGCCTTTTCACCATCATATCATACAGACTCAAAAACATTTCACCCAATTTTGGAATGTTCATGGGGATGTTGACATTAATCTTCCCACCAACATTGAACCCAATCATCTATGGACTAAAAACAAAAGAAATTCGAGAAAAGATGGTGCACTTTTTCAGGAATAAAATCTATCCAATTTAGCGCACTGTATTTCAACTCAACTCAAAAAAAAAATTTGAGGACTGTCTCATCCTTCCATTCAGAAATTATCAAAGCTGCACTGATTAAAGTCCAGAAAAAACTCTATTTATCTGTCTTCAGGTCAGGCACGGTAACTTGTATGCAACTGATTAGATGTGACCTAACTTGAATGATGCATCTTATTCTCTGCCATAGAAAATATGGAG
Organism: Embiotoca jacksoni; assembly: GCF_022577435.1. Taxonomy (NCBI): domain Eukaryota; kingdom Metazoa; phylum Chordata; class Actinopteri; family Embiotocidae; genus Embiotoca; species Embiotoca jacksoni. The sequence goes on along the minus strand of NW_027185379.1, from coordinate 4,245,463 downwards.
TCATTCTTTATGAGACTGAATTAATGGACCTAGACTGAAATTTACCGCTTATCATTATGTCTTTTTAGCTTGGCTTTTAATTAAGGTGCCTTGGGTTTGGTTGTTTATTTTTTGTTTTACAAATGTATTGTTTTTTTTCTTTATCTTTAGTGAATATATATATATATATATATATATATTATTTTTTGCCAGAAACTCAAGAGAATCTTCTTATGCAGCTAAATATAAGTAATAGTAAATAAAACTGAACCTGTTGCAGTTACCTTGTAGTACACTGACTGACCCTTACCGTAATGAGGATTATCTTGTTATAAATATGTTCATAAATAATGAACCCTGATTACTTAATGACTATGATGTGAATAACTGTCCATAGTTGTTATATGTTGTTATGGCTAAATGTTTGCTTTATTTAGCTCTGTCGTCCTTGTTTTGTCAGAATATGTCAGTGTCGCTTGCTGTAGGTTTGTTCTTGGCACTGTGTGCGAGCACATTGAGAGCAACTCGAAATCTGACTGAAATTCCTTTTAAGTTTAGACAACCTTGGCCAATAAAGCTGATTTTCATAAAGAATGGTGTTGTCTTCTATTAAATTAATGCTTTTAGGTTGCATGTTGTGAAGTTATCAAATAAGTCTAAATTGTAAAATTGTACAACAGCACATATCTCTTGTTCTTGGTGTAATATTAGACTTAGACATACAGCCTTTTACTACAGTGTTTAAATTTGTGACTGAGTAAGGCACGACAGCAAATCTCATAATCTGCAATTTGACACCTGAGTCATCTATTCTACTCTCTTCTGCTGATGTTAAATGCTGTCTTTATAGCTGTATGAGAGGAAAACATTCCCTGCCAAGGCCTGTATTATTTTGAAATTCTTTAGAAACACTGTAAATGAAAATAATTCCTCAAAATTGACACATGAAAAACATAATTACTTGTTTGATAATCATTCTTAGAGATACTTTAACAAAAATATACTTTTGTCTCCACTCTGTGGTGAAGTTTGATATTGCACACATTGATCTGACTTCATCCTCATGATTCATTTATAGTGTACACTAACATTTCATTGTCTCCATTAAGCTTTTATTGGCATGATATTAATATTCATTAATAAACAAATAATAGCAATGGAAGAGTTATCAACAAACTTTCCTGATGTAGTGGATTTAGTTGATGATCTAGATAGATGTTACAGTTTTACAAAACTCTAATAATACGAACTAATTGTTGTATATATAAGAGGCCACAAAAATTAACATCTGTATTTCACAGCTCCTTTCAGCTGTACTTTTTTTCTGCAAGTAAATGGTAAAAACAAAATGATTTAATGTACAAAATCTCACTGCTATTCTTCAATCCTGATCACCACGGGATAAAATGTGCTTTGAACTATACCGATGGGGTGAGATGATAATTTGATTATTTACTCACCACAGCTAAAGTTGACTTTACTAAAGGTGTCTACAATACAATACACATTTACCCTCACATAAACAGTGATGTGACTTGTTTGGTGGCAAATATGATATTGTTATATTTTTATATTTTCAAATATTTTACTACATCATAAAACATGAACGCTGACAAAATTAGAAACAAAATAAACAACATCAATAGTAAAGAAACCGTTACAAGCCGTACAACTTAATACACATATTTTTAGGGGACATGGGAGTAAAATCTGAATGTGTCATAAAGCACAAATATGGGCAGATAATAAAACATTAACCTAAATAAAAATGTTCAAATAAAAGGTATTACATCATTTGAAGGGGCCCTGTTTTACGTGACTGACTATCCTACACTTACATTACATTGGCACTTTTTTTTTTTAAATTGTCTCCTTTGTGATATTTTTTCCTCGCAGTTGATTATAGAACCCAATGTGTGCTCTATATTGTATTTTGCTTCATCGAGTGTAGGAGAGCTTATGAAACAGTTTCTCAGAAATATATCAAAAAGATGTTTTTCTCATTTTGCAGTTCATGAACCTTAGGAAACACAGAACCAATCAAAATGTGCTCCTCGTAATGTTTACCCACATCTGATTGGTTAACTGTGGGTGCGTCATCAGCCTTCAGAGGAACTTTGAGCGAGGCACAGCTATTCATTGCGTCATGGTTACCAACAGTTGGTTACTGTTTTCTTAACTATGCTCATTAGGTTAATGACCTCTTTGTTTACAAAGTGTTGATCGGATGAAAGTGTCTCTCTCAGTCCTCGAGAGTGATGAGTCCTCAGTACTTCGCTCTGGTAATGAACCTCAAAGGATTTGGTGACACAGTGCAGTAAACAGCTACTGTTTTGTTTGGCAGCATTTCCAACAGTGACAGGAGAGTTGTGAAAGTTAAAGAGTAGATTTCCTCTGGGTTGGACTTTATAAAGAAATAATCTCCAAAAAAATTCACCATGAAAATGATACAAGATCTTAGATGTAAACTGCACATAGTAACTAGTTATATTAGTCAACAGGTTGTTTTCACATATGGTCCATTTTAAACAAACCAAACTCAGTCTCCTTAAAGTGGACCATCAGAAAAGGGACTCAGTTCTTTTTGCATTCTCATTGTGGGTTCATTTGAGAGGACTCCCTCCACTTCAGCTTTGATAAGGCCTCAGTCCTCTTTCTGTTCACAATGATCAGTCCATCCCAAGGAAACGTTTTTTTGTTTTTAAACTTTTCTGAGAATATTATGTCCTAGTTATGTTATCAGCAGGAAGTTTTGTTGTTTTTGTTGTTGATGTTCACATAATGTTCTTATTAAAAGGAAAATATTCTCTCAGAACAGTTTTGTCTTTTTTTTTGTTGTTCTCAGAAGACCCTGAGGTTATCAACTGAATTCCTCCTAAATTAAAATTATAATGATATAGTGTATCATTACTCCATCACAAAAAATAAAAATACTTTTTCCCAGAGACAAAGTAAGTATTTCATATGCATGAGACTTTTGTTTTTGCCTGACAAATAGCTCCAGTCTGAGACTTTAGTGTCCTTAAAACTGCCATATACAGTGCATCCGGAAAGTATTCACAGTGCTTCACTTTTTAAACATTTTGTTATGTTACAGCCTTATTCCAAAATGGATTAAATTCATTTTTTCCTCAAAATTCTACACGCAATATCCCATAATGACAAAGTGAAAATAGTTTGTTTAAAATGTTTGCAAATCTATTAAAAATAAAGAACGAAAATATAACACGTACATAAGTATTCACAGCCTTTGCTCAATACTTTGTTGAAGCACCTTTGGCAGAAATTACAGCCTCAAGTCTTTTTGAGTATGATGCTATAAGCTTGGCACACCTATTCTTGGGCAGTTTCTCCCATTCTTCTTTGCAGGACCTCTCAAGCTCCATCAGGTTGGATGTGGAGCGTCGGTGCACAGCCATTTTCAGATCTCTCCAGAGATGTTCAATCGGGTTCAAGTCTGGGCTCTGGCTGGGCCTCTCGAAGACATTCACAGAGTTGTCCCGAAGCCATTCCTTTGTTATCTTGGCTGTGTGCTTCAGGTCGTTGTCCTGTTGGAAGATGAACCTTCGCCCCAGTCTGAGGTCCAGAGCGCTCTGGAGAAGGTTTTCATCAAGGATGTCTCTGTACATTGCTGCATTCATCTTTCCCTCCATCCTGACTAGTCTCCCAGTTCCTGCCGCTGAAAAACATCCCCACAGCATGATGCTGCCACCACCATGCTCCACCGTAGAGATGGTGTTGGCCAGGTGATGAGCGGTGCCTGGTTTCCTCCAGACATGACGCTTGGCATTCAGGCCAAATAGTTCAATCTTTGTTTCATCAGACCAGAGAATTTAGTTTCTCATGGTCTGACAGTCCTTCAGGTGCCTTTTGGTAAACTCCAGCTGGGCTGTCATGAGCCTTTTACTGAGGAGTGGTTTCCGTCTGGCCACTCTACCATACAGGCCTGCTTGGTGGAGTGCTGCAGAGATGGTTGTCCTTCTGGAAGGTTCTCCTCTCTTCACAGAGCAACGTTGGAGCTCTGTCAGAGTGACCATCGGGTTCTTGGTCACCTCCCTGACTAAAGCCCTTCTCCCCCGATCGCTCAGTTTGGCCGGGCGGCCGACTCTAGGAAGAGTCCTGGTGGTTCCAAACTTCTTCCATTTACAGATGATGGAGGCCACTGTGCTCATTGGGACCTTCAATGCTGCAGACATTTTTCTGTACCCTTCCCCAGATCTGTGCCTCGACACAATCCTGTCTCGGAGGTCTACAGACAATTCTTTGGACTTCATGGCTTGGTTTGTGCTCTGACATGCACTGCCCACTGTGGGACCTTATATAGACGGTGTGTGTCTTTCCAAATCATGTCCAATCAACTGAATTTACCACAGGTGGACTCCAATCAAGTTGTAGAAACATCTCAAGGATGATCAGTGGAAACAGGATGCACCTGAGCTCAATTTTGAGTGTAATGGCAAAGGCTGTGAATACTTATGTACATGTGATTTTTTCATTTTTGATTTTTAATAGATTTGCAAAAATTTCAAAAAAATGTATTTCACATTGTCATTATGGGGTATTGTGTGTAGAATTTTGAGGGAAAAATGAATTTAATCCATTTTGGAATAAGGCTGTAATATAACAAAATGTGGAAAAAGTGAAGCGCTGTGAATACTTTCCGGATGCACTGTAGCTAACAGCAGGTATCATTCACAAACTACAGTTAGCGCCTCTCAGTTGTGTGCCTCCTATGGTCACAATCTCCCCTTCTGTTTCTGAGTTATGGTGTTGAATTATTGACAGAAAAGTGCTTTGCAGAACATTTTGATGTCACAGTGGAGCTGACCTTCGACATGAATATTAAATGTCATCACTTCAGCAATTGATCCTATTAGACATGTTTTCATGATTAGTGCACAAATTGTGGAGTTATGAGTTTTGTGAAGTCTACAGTGACCTTCAAAATTCAGGATAATTCAGTGTAAAGATCAGTGCTGTCAGATTTACAATGTGTATGAACCACTCACATTTTAAAATGCAGAAATATCTATATTTCAGGCATCGTTTACTATCATTTAGCTTTGTGGACCAAGCATGTGAACAGATGGCTGGAAAATAGGGGCAAAAATATTTTGTTACGTTATTTTTTTTTTTCATACTAACTGATATTGATAGCGTTCACAATACATTGAACACAACAGATGAGGAAGGAAACACAGCATGTCTGTTAGACCTCAAGGATACACACAATGTGTTTTGTGATTGAATCCTAATGTGAACATGACTTGTTTGTTGACAAGAAGAAAAATACGTTTTTAATTTGAGGTTCATGGGGCAATGTTATATTCAGTTGTATTGAATCCTCAAAAAGTCAAATAAATATTTGTTATGGTTCAAAAGTATAATCCTTTTTTGAATGAACAATTGTCTTTGCAATTGTTACGTTGCAACAAACAACAGCAACTATGCTTTTAGATAAGCAATACAAAAACAAACATGTTCTCCTACACATAGTTGCTGTTGCACACTGGCTCTGGTTGCTGAGTTTGCTTTTATGTGCCACATAATGACACTAAAAACTATAATAAAAAAAACCTGTATAAATCAGAAAAAGTGACTTTTACAGTGATAAATAGACAAAGTTGTTTGGTATATCCATACATTTTTTTAACATTAAATAACATTCTACTTATTTCGATTGGCAATAGCTGTCAAACAAAGAATTTGAGTTCACTTAATGTGCAAATATCTTTGTACATTAACCGCTACAGTACAGTCATATCTTGTATTACTGTAAAAATCGGCTTGATTAAAATGTAAACCTTGTTCTAATTTATATTTTTACATCACTATATATAATGTAAGATTATAATTTCATGCAATGTGGTGTGATAATAGTGTGGAGTATGGAAATGCCAAAAATGATCAGCTGAGATTTTTGCTTTCACCAGCAGCAGGTAGCACCGACATTTGTAAACTACATTACATCCTCAACAGGAGTGTGACTAAAGTGTGACAGTTTAATAGTTTAATAGCCACTTTAAGATTTAACTATTGCAGTTGACCCTAACTAAATGTCTCTGGAATCTGGATTACTCTGATGCAGATATGCAAAAGCATGTAACTACATCATACATTTTTAATCTGAATAATAATCCAACAAGTAGTTTTATAACTTCAAAGACAGCATCTTACAGTTTGTCATCAACAAAATTGTTTAACAAGCTTTTGCAATTCAGGTGGCTTTGACTACATTAATAATATATGTGCAATCTTTACCTACTAATGTTATATTTAGTGCAACAATTTATCGTACAAAGTTTTTCCCAGAGTAACATGTTTGTTTTAGACCAGTGATACAAGCAACAACACAAAAGAGCTCATGGAGGCACTTAATTAGTGTCTCATGTTAATGGTGATCTCAAGTGTTTAATTAAAGTGTGCGTGTGAGTGGAGGCCTCTGTGTGTCAGTTCTTATGTCAAAACAATCTTGTGCAATGTTGTTTTCTACTGAACTTTTAACATCAAGTTAACATGTATTTTTTGTTGAATCAGTTCTTTGCTCAATGTTTGAGAGCGTCAACTCTTAAAAATGGAATCTATAGAAGATAGATGGATAGATGGATAGATAGATAGATGGATAGATAGATAGATAGATAGATAGATAGATAGATAGATAGATAGATAGATAGATAGATAGATAGATAGATAGATAGATAGATAGATAGATAGATAGATAGATAGATAGATAGATAGATAGATAGATAGATAGATAGATAGATAGATAGCGCAGCACCAAGACATGTATGGAACACAGAGAAGCTATAACCTTTGTGAGTAATTACTCCAGGTTTCGTCACTTGATCAAAACCCACACCAGAGTGACACATGTTTTTGTGAGCAGTGGTTCCGGGTGCATCTGAGATGTTTAACGCACCTAAAACTTGAGCAGAGAGCACACATCTAAGTTTGTGACAAATTATTGGGGAACAGAAAGAAGTAGCAGGGAGCCAAATCTGGCGAGTATGGGTGGTTTTCCCTCACACCTTAAAACATCACATCAGAATTCGGTGTTGGACAGTATGAGGGACAAAATTCATGGTTGCGGAAACATGAATGTCACTCAAAACAGCCCGCCCAGCTCCTTGCTTCATATCCACAGGCTGCCTGAAGCATTTGAAGGGTTTCTGTGATCGATTTCCAGCACTCGACACAAAAGTTGATTAGCACCTTCTGGTCATGTCCACAATAGCAGACGCGCCAGACCATCGCTCACAAAAACGTGCGTAACTCGGGTGCTGATTCTCATCAAGCAATGAAATTTGTAACACTACCTCATTAAGGTTGTATTTTCCTCCTGCTCCATGCACATCACAGTGCTGTTCGCGTGCAACAGGAGCAGTCTCGCAACCTTTTGACGCACCTTGTACATCAGCTGACATATTAGTTGATCTTATTAAATCTATGAAAAAGAAATATAAATGCGGTGAAATGCATGCTACAGTATAAAAGTAATCTGCATCACAAAACAATCTGTTTTTTGGCAGAACTCCAGATTCTGGTACGCCGAATATACAATTGTTTTTAACTTACATTCCCTGGAGTTAAACCACAGCTACAATTTATTACCGAATGGTAATGATAAAAAACTAAAAGGCAGACATTAAGCCCAAAGGCTTCACATATTTGCTTGTAACCCTGAGGGCTATGCGGTGAAGAAATTACCTAAGATTGAACACGAGATGAGGGACCACCATTAAACCCTGGGGATATTAACACTACGTTGCTTAGTATTAATTCAAGTACACATTGGGGTTTTGTTAAATTGCAGTTATTAGCTCATGGGGGATTTATAAGCCATTAGCATTATTAAATCAGTGGGTCTTCCAATGAGCTAAAATGAGCTGAGTGTTCCTCGCTATGCAAAGCATATAGAATATCTCCTCACTGGTTAATTTCATGTTATTATTAATTAGAGCCTAAAAAGTAGAGTAAGTAGTAGAGTTATTATGATTTGTTCTATTTACAGAATATTACACCATTAATGAATCCAGTGGGTGTACTGCACTTTTTGTTATTCTTAAGAGTCATTCATGGATGTCTTTCTACTTGACCCCCCAAAAAAAGAAAGAAAAAAACCTGCCAATCGTGTGGCTTACAGATATTAACTGACTGAACATTAATGATCCACAGATAACACAAAAAGGATGGAAACCACACCTTCATGGCAAGGCAAGTGCTTTTAAGTGGTGAACCAGCAGGAGACTCAGCAAAGTTCACGACTATGTTGTTTGAGAGAGGGCACATGTAAGCTGATAGAGGTAACTATAGTCAAACTAATGCTTAGGTTTTATTTTCATGCATATCATTGGGGATTTAAGAATTGTAAAACAAGCAATTGTCAACTCGATATGTAATATATGTAGTACAGCTTTTGTTTAAATGTTCGGCCAAAGTGTTTTATCTAATGTGTTGTATGCTTTTCAGACTTTTAAGGGTATTTCTGCTCCATCATGCCAGAGGGAAATCACAGCATTGTGACAGAATTCATTTTAACTGGATTCCCTGGACTTCCTCCAAAATACAACGGTCTTGCCTCAGCTGTGTTGTTCTTGGTGTATTTGTTAACTTCAGTAGCAAATGCTACCGTTCTTTTTCTGTTTGCAACTAACCGGACTCTTCATAAGCCGATGTATTATATAATTCTAAACCTGTGTGCATGTGATATTCTCTTTAGCACGACCACTCTCCCAAAGATCATCAGTAAGTATTGGTTTCAGTCAGGGACCATTTCTTTTACTGCTTGTTTTATCCAAATGTACTTTGTTCACTATCTTGGCACAGTGAATTCTTATATTCTCTTTCTGATGGCTTTTGATAGGTATTTGGCTATCTGCCATCCACTCAGATATCCAAATGTTTTTAAAAACTCAACTATCCATATTCTCAGTGTTACTGGATGGATTGTTTCTAAGGCAGGAGCTTTAAATTTAGTTATTCGGGCATACCCTCTTCCTTACTGTGCTTCGAACATAATCAATCACTGTTATTGTGATCATATCAGTATAACAATGCTGGCATGCACCGACAGGGCTCCTTATGGATTTCCTGCTTTTGTGTTTGCAATGGTTGTGCTAATGGGACCTCTTGCATTTATAATTTTTTCATATTGCTCTATAATTAGAGCAGTGCTTCAGATTGCCAATTTGCAAGGTCGTCTAAAATCTCTGGCCACTTGTAGTACTCAACTGATAATAATCTCATTGTATTACTTGCCCAGATGTTTTGTGTATTTAGCCAGCAATGTTGGCATTAAATTTGATACTGATGTGCGAATAGTAATCATCATGATGTACAGCCTTGGCCCCCCAATGATCAATCCACTTATCTACTGCTTAAGAGCTAAAGACATGAGGGAAAGCTTGCGGAAGCAATTCCACAGAAAAAAGGTTCTACAAAAAGCAAAAGTTTCAGCTATTAGTAAGTGATTAATCGATGCATTTCAGTCACCTTGACTGAAAAAAAAAAAAAAATCAGCAATCTCATGGGGATGATGATAATGAATGATTATTGATGGCCAATAGAGATTGGAAACTTTATTTCAAAGAGCTTTTTTTCCCACTATCATAAAAGATACATATTTATTTAATTATAAATAGTGATATATATGAACATATTGACAATCAAAGATTTTATGATACTTGGACTCCCAGGACTTAAATCAACATATTGTGGGCTTGCGTTTGCTCTTCTCATTTTCACCTACATGGTTATTCTTGTTGGAAAGATATTTATTTTAGTTTTCATTGGGTTTGAGAGGTCTTTTTTTTTTTATAAGCCAACATGTCTGTTCTTTTGTCTTCTGGCAATGAATGATATGTTATGTGGGAAAGTGACTTTATCAAAAATTTATATGAAGACATTTTTAGGGGGACAAAATAAAATGTATAGTGCCTCTTTCATGCAGATGTATTTTGTTAATTCTTTGGGAGGAATCATTTTTGTTCATCAGCTAAATATAGCACTTGATTGTTTAACTGAAGTTTGTCTTACTTTAAAGTATCCTGGTCTAATTACTAACAAAACTCTCTCTATATATACATTTATATATGAACAACAAGCAATATTCACTTAACTTCCTTACCTCGCCTTATTATTGTGACCACATAACATTGTTTTCATTACAAACTTGGCATGTGGTTGAAAATATGTTCAGTTGCCTGGTGTCTGTCTTGCAATACTTAGTCTCTAGCTTCCACTTCCATTTGTCATCATTTCACATTTTTTAACCGCTAGTTATTTCTTTCTTTTGTTTATTAGCAGCCAAAATGTTTTGTTGCTTTTTAGCTCATGCTGCAGGATTGTTGCAGTCCTTTTCATTGTGCATTAATCATATCATATATTGCTTTAAAACCAGCAATTTCAATGATATTGTGTAGTACAAATCGCGAAAAGCAAAAGAAGGAATGAAGCAATATTCAAAGTAATGAAGACACTGTCAGAATATATACATGATATATATGAAATAAAAATGTTTCTAAACCAGCCAGCCCTTCTCCCCGTCTCTCAAGTTCTAATTCAATTCAATTTTTTTTATATAGCGCCAAATCACAACAGAGGTTATTTCATGGCACTTAACACATCAAAGTCCTTGCAGCAGAACTTTATAATATTATACAGAGAAACCCAACAATTCAACAATTCCCACATAAGCTACGAGGGAAAAACTCCTCTTTAAGGGAGAAAAACCTCCAACAGAGGGAAGGAAAAACTCCCTCTCAACAGGAAGAAACCTCCGACAGGACCAGGCTCAGAGGTGGGCAGCCATCTGCCTCAACTGGTTGGGGTGAGAGGAGAGCAGAGAGAAAAGGACAGCAGAGATATACAAGATAAGAACTGTTGGTGGGGATGACAATCGCAGAGCAGAGACATGCAGCTCGATGGCGGGACATCTGACATTCATTTATTTCTAGCAAAACAGACAGCATGCTCTCTGCAGAGCATCGGGTTATCTTCAATCTCTTGCATTACTAATGCCACAACATAACCTCCAACCTTATCATGCCTAGAACCTACAAATAAATCTGTCTTGCATAAAGTTAACTTTAAGTTTGGTCAATGATTGACCAGTTATCCCAGCCCACACAAAGCACACTCTCATGTGAATCCTAAAAGACAGGTACATTGAGAGGTTTGGTAAAAACTACAGATTTGTTTGAGGGTCCACCAGCCCACTAATGTGGCTGACCAAAGGGTTTTGTTCTGGTATGCTTTGCGGCTAACAGACTACTTTAGTCACAGAAGGACTACCTAATACCCTTGACTGTTTGTATGGAGCCTCCTTCCCAAGCAGTACGGTTAGCATTAGTAGTAGCATCATTAAATCAGTGGGTCTTCCAATGAGCTAAAATGAGCTGAGTGTTCCTCGCTATGCAAAGCATATATAATATCTCCTCACTGGTTAATTTCATGTTATTATTAATTAGAGCCTAAAAAGTAGAGTAAACCACCTGAAAAAATATTCTTATTATGATTTGTTCTATTTACAGAATATTACACCATTAATGAATCCAGTGGGTGTACTGCACTTTTTGTTATTCTTAAGAGTCATTCATGGATGTCTTTCTACTTGACCCCCCAAAAAAAGAAAGAAAAAAACCTGCCAATCGTGTGGCTTACAGATATTAACTGACTGAACATTAATGATCCACAGATAACACAAAAAGGATGGAAACCACACCTTCATGGCAAGGCAAGTGCTTTTAAGTGGTGAACCAGCAGGAGACTCAGCAAAGTTCACGACTATGTTGTTTGAGAGAGGGCACATGTAAGCTGATAGAGGTAACTATAGTCAAACTAATGCTTAGGTTTTATTTTCATGCATATCATTGGGGATTCAAGAATTGTAAAACAAGCAATTGTCAACTAGATATGTGATATATGTAGTACAGCTTTTGTTTAAATGTTCGGCCAAAGTGTTTTATCTAATGTGTTGTATGCTTTTCAGACTTTTAAGGGTATTTCTGCTCCATCATGCCAGAGGGAAATCACAGCATTGTGACAGAATTCATTTTAACTGGATTCCCTGGACTTCCTCCAAAATACAACGGTCTTGCCTCAGCTGTGTTGTTCTTGGTGTATTTGTTAACTTCAGTAGCAAATGCTACCGTTCTTTTTCTGTTTGCAACTAACCGGACTCTTCATAAGCCGATGTATTATATAATTCTAAACCTGTGTGCATGTGATATTCTCTTTAGCACGACCACTCTCCCAAAGATCATCAGTAAGTATTGGTTTCAGTCAGGGACCATTTCTTTTACTGCTTGTTTTATCCAAATGTACTTTGTTCACTATTTTGGCACAGTGAATTCTTATATTCTCTTTCTGATGGCTTTTGATAGGTATTTGGCTATCTGCCATCCGCTCAGATATCCAAATGTTTTTAAAAACTCAACTATCCATATTCTCAGTGTTACTGGATGGATTGTTTCTAAGGCAGGAGCTTTAATGTTAGTTATTCGGGCATACCCTCTTCCTTACTGTGCTTCGAACATAATCAATCACTGTTATTGTGATCATATCAGTATAACAATGCTGGCATGCACCGACAGGGCTCCTTATGGATTTCCTGCTTTTGTGTTTGCAATGGTTGTGCTAATGGGACCTCTTGCGTTTATAATTTTTTCATGTTGCTCTATAATTAGAGCAGTGCTTCAGATTGCCAATTTGCAAGGTCGTCTAAAATCTCTGGCCACTTGTAGTACTCAACTGATAATAATCTCATTGTATTACTTGCCCAGATGTTTTGTGTATTTAGCCAGCAATGTTGGCATTAAATTTGATACTGATTTGCGAATAGTAATCATCATGATGTACAGCCTTGGCCCCCCAATGATCAATCCACTTATCTACTGTTTAAGAGCTAAAGACATGAGGGAAAGCTTGCGGAAGCAATTCCACAGAAAAAAGGTTCTACAAAAAGCAAAAGTTTCAGCTATTTGTAAGTGATTAATCGATGCATTTCAGTCACTTTGACTGAAAAAAAAAAAAATCAGCAATCTCATGGGGATGATGATAATGAATGATTATTGATGGCCAATAGAGATTGGAAACTTTATTTCAGGGCTTTTTTCCCCACTATTATAAAACATACATATTTTTTAATTATAAATAGTGATATATATGAACATATTGACAATCAAAGATTTTATGATACTTGGACTCCCAGGACTTAAATCAACATATTGTAGGCTTGCGTTTGCTCTTCTCATTTCCACCTACATGGTTATTCTTGTTGGAAATATATTTATTTTAGTTTTCATTGGGTTTGAGAGGTCTTTTTTATAAGCCAACATGTCTGTTCTTTTGTCTTCTGGCAATGAATGATATGTTATGTGGGAAAATGACTTTATCAAAAATTTATATGAAGACATTTTTAGGGGGACAAAATAAAATGTATAGTGCCTCTTTCATGCAGATGTATTTTGTTAATTCTTTGGGAGGTGTCATTTTTGTTCATCAGCTAAATATAGCACTTGATTGTTTAACTGAAGTTTGTCTTACTTTAAAGTATCCTGGTCTTATTACTAACAAAACTCTCTCTATATATATACATTTATATATGAACAACAAGCAATATTCACTTAACTTCCTTACCTCGCCTTATTATTGTGACCACATAACATTGTTTTCATTACAAACTTGGCATGTGGTTGAAAATATGTTCAGTTGCCTGGTGTCTATCTTGCAATACTTAGTCTCTAGCTTCCATTTCCATTTGTCATCATTTCACATTTTTTAACCGCTAGTTATTTCTTTCTTTTGTTTATTAGCAGCCAAAATGTTTTGTTGCTTTTTAGCTCATGCTGCAGGATTTTTGCAGTCCTTTTCATTGTGCATTAATCCTATCATACATTGCTTTAAAACCAGCAATTTCAATGATATTGTGTAGTACAAATCGCGAAAAGCAAAAGAAGGAATGAAGCAATATTCAAAGTAATGAAGACACTGTCAGAATATATACATGATATATATGAAATAAAAATGTTTCTAAACCAGCCAGCCCTTCTCCCCGTCTCTCAAGTTCTAATTCAATTCAATTTTTTTTATATAGCGCCAAATCACAACAGAGGTTATTTCATGGCACTTAACACATCAAAGTCCTTACAGCAGAACTTTATAATATTATACAGAGAAACCCAACAATTCAACAATTTCCACATAAGCTACGAGGGAAAAACTCTTCTTTAAGGGAGAAAAAACCCCAACAGAGGGAAGGAAAAACTCCCTCTCAACAGGAAGAAACCTCCGACAGGACCAGGCTCAGAGGTGGGCAGCCATCTGCCTCAACTGGTTGGGGTGAGAGGAGAGCAGAGAGAAAAGGACAGCAGAGATATACAAGATAAGAACTGTTGGTGGGGATGACAATCGCAGAGCAGAGACATGCAGCTCGATGGCGGGACATCTGACATTCATTTCTTTCTAGCAAAACAGACAGCATGCTCTCTGCAGAGCATCGGGTCATCTTCAATCTCTTGCATTACTAATGCCACAACATAACCTCCAACCTTATCATGCTTAGAACCTACAAATAAATCTGTCTTGCATAAAATTAACTTTAAGTTTGGTCAATGATTGACCAGTTAGCCCAGCCCACACAAAGCACACTCTCACGTGAATCCTAAAAGACAGGTACATTGAGAGGTTTGGTAAAAACTACAGATTTGTTTGGGGGTCCACCAGCCCACTAATGTGGCTGACCAAAGGGTTTTGTTCTGGTATGCTTTGCGGCTAACAGACTACTTTAGTCACAGAAGGACTACCTAATACCCTTGACTGTTTGTATGGAGCCTCCTTCCCAAGCAGTACGGTTGGCATTAGTAGTAGCATCATTAAATCAGTGGGTCTTCCAATGAGCTAAAATGAGCTGAGTGTTCCTCGCTATACAAAGCATATATAATATCTCCTCACTGGTTAATTTCATGTTATTATTAATTAGAGCCTAAAAAGTAGAGTAAACCACCTGAAAACATATTCTTATTAAGATTTGTTCTATTTACAGAATATTACACCATTAATGAATCCAGTGGGTGTACTGCACTTTTTGTTATTCTTAAGAGTCATTCATGGATGTCTTTCTACTTGACCCCCCAAAAAAAGAAAAAAAAAACTGCCAATCGTGTGGCTTGGAGAGATTAACTGACTGAACATTAATGATCCACAGATAACACAAAAAGGATGGAAACCACACCTTCATGACAAGGCAAGTCTTTTTAAGTGGTGAACCAGCAGGAGACTCAGCAAAGTTCACGACTATGTTGTTTGAGAGAGCGCACATGTAAGCTGATAGAGGTAACTATAGTCAAACTAATGCTTAGGTTTTATTTTCATGCATATCATTGGGGATTCAAGAATTGTAAAACAAGCAATTGTCAACTCGATATGTAATATATGTAGTACAGCTTTTGTTTAAATGTTCGGCCAAAGTGTTTTATCTAATGTGTTGTATGCTTTTCAGACTTTTAAGGGTATTTCTGCTCCATCATGCCAGAGGGAAATCACAGCATTGTGACAGAATTCATTTTAACTGGATTCCCTGGACTTCCTCCAATATACAACGGTCTTGCCTCAGCTGTGCTGTTCTTGGTGTATTTGTTAACTTCAGTAGCAAATGCTACCGTTCTTTTTCTGTTTGCAACTAACCGGACTCTTCATAAGCCGATGTATTATATAATTCTAAACCTGTGTGCATGTGATATTCTCTTTAGCACGACCACTCTCCCAAAGATCATCAGTAAGTATTGGTTTCAGTCAGGGACCATTTCTTTTACTGCTTGTTTTATCCAAATGTACTTTGTTCACTATCTTGGCACAGTGAATTCTTATATTCTCTTGCTGATGGCTTTTGATAGGTATTTGGCTATCTGCCATCCGCTCAGATATCCAAATGTTTTTAAAAACTCAACTATCCATATTCTCAGTGTTACTGGATGGATTGTTTCTAAGGCAGGACCTTTAATGTTAGTTATTCGGGCATACCCTCTTCCTTACTGTGCTTTGAACATAATCAATCACTGTTATTGTGATCATATCAGTATAACAATGCTGGCATGCACCGACAGGGCTCCTTATGGATATCCTGCTTTTATGTTTGCAATGGTTACGCTAATGGGACCTCTTGCATTTATAATTTTTTCATATTGCTCTATAATTAGAGCAGTGCTTCAGATTGCCAATTTGCAAGGTCGTCTAAAATCTCTGGCCACTTGTAGTACTCAACTGATAATAATCTCATTGTATTACTTGCCCAGATGTTTTGTGTATTTAGCCAGCAATGTTGGCATTAAATTTGATACTGATTTGCGAATAGTAATCATCATGATGTACAGCCTTGGCCCCCCAATGATCAATCCACTTATCTACTGTTTAAGAGCTAAAGACATGAGGGAAAGCTTGCGGAAGCAATTCCACAGAAAAAAGGTTCTACAAAAAGCAAAAGTTTCAGCTATTTGTAAGTGATTAATCGATGCATTTCAGTCACCTTGACTGAAAAAAAAAAAAATCAGCAATCTCATGAGGATGATGATAATGAATGATTATTGATGGCCAATAGAGATTGGAAACTTTATTTCAAAGAGCTTTTTTTCCCACTATTATAAAAGATACATATTTTTTTAATTATAAATAGTGATATATATGAACATATTGACAATCAAAGATTTTACGATACTTGGACTCCCAGGACTTAAATCAACATATTGTGGGCTTGCGTTTGCTCTTCTCATTTTCACCTACATGGTTATTCTTGTTGGAAATATATTTATTTTAGTTTTCATTGGGTTTGAGAGGTCTTTTTTTATAAGCCAACATGTCTGTTCTTTTGTCTTCTGGCAATGAATGATATGTTATGTGGGAAAGTGACTTTATAAAAAAATTATGTTAAAACATTTTTAGGGGGACAAAATAAAATCAATAGTGCCTCTTTCATGCAGATGTATTTTGTTAATTCTTTGGGAGGTATCATTTTTGTTCATCAGCTAAATATAGTACTTGATTGTTTAACTGATGTTTGTCTTACTTTAAAGTATCCTGGTTTTATTACTAACAAAACTCTCTCTATATATACATTTATATATGAACAACAAGCAATATTCACTTAACTTCCTTACCTCGCCTTATTATTGTGACCACATAACATTGTTTTCATTACAAACTTGGCATGTGGTTGAAAATATGTTCAGTTGCCTGGTGTCTATCTTGCAATACTTAGTCTCTAGCTTCCACTTCCGTTTGTCATCATTTCACATTTTTTTAACCGCTAGTTATTTCTTTCTTTTGTTTATTAGCAGCCAAAATGTTTTGTTGCTTTTTAGCTCATGCTGCAGGATTGTTGCAGTCCCTTTCATTGTTCATTAATCCTATCATATATTGCTTTAAAACCAGCAATTTCAATGATGTTGTGTAGTACAAATCACAAAAAGCAAAAGAAGGAATGAAGCAATATTCAAAGTAATGAAGACATTCAGAATATATACATTATATATATAAAATAAAAATGTTTCTAAACGAGCCAGCCCTCCTCCCCGTCTCTCAAGTTATAATTCAATTCAACTTTTTTTTATATAGCGCCAAATCACAACAAAGGTTATTTCATGGCACTTAACATCAAAGTCCTGACAGCAGAACTTTACAATATCATACAGAGAAACTCAAGACAGTCAGAATATATACATGCTATATATAAAATAAAAATGTTTCTAAACCAGCCAGCCCTTCTCCCCGTCTCTCAAGTTCTGACATTAATTTATTTCTGGCAAAACAGACAGCATGCTCTCTGCAGAGCATCAGGTTATCTTCAATCTATTGCATTACTAATGCCATAACATAACCTACAACCTTATCATGCTTAGAACCTACAAATAAATCTGTCTTGCATTCAGTTAACTTTAAGTTTGGTCAATGATTGACCAGTTAGCCCAGCCCACACAAAGCACACTCTCCTGTGAATCCTAAAAGACAGGTACGTTGAGAGGTTTGGTAAAAACTACAGATTTGTTTGGGGGTCCACCAGCCCACTAATGTGGCTGACCAAAGGGTTTTGTTCTGGTATGCTTTGCAGTTAACAGACTACTCTAATGACTACCTAATTACCTTGACTGTTTGTATGGAGCCTCCTTCCCAAGGAGTACGGTATCACATTACTATAGAGTCCAAATTCAACCTAAAAGATAGTTTGTAAAATGTCCAATCTGCACTGATTAATTGGACAACCTAACCCGTATCCTAACCTAAAAATCTGATGACCTTTGGTAATAATGATGGAGATCTAGCAAGTGTCCATTGTTTTTTATTTATTTACTAAACAAGCTATCGAGTAAGCAAGTTACAATCAAGCGTGACATTACCCATTGGTTTGTGAACTCCCATTCTGAAGCCTCAAGTATTTTGACCATAATCATTTTGCTATATTTGGGACAGAAGTGACAATATTTGGACAAGATGGGGAGGAGCAAGCGGTGGATCAGACTCAATCTCCGAGGACACTACACCTGCCCACCTATAGTGGAAACGTGACCGCACCACAGGCCTGTCCATCAAACACAAACCCCCCCCCCAAATATATCGCTTTTTAAGGCCTAAAATCCAATTAACTACGGAATTATTTTCAGATGGACTGCCAAAAAAACTAATAAGAAGAATTGTAATGAATGTCACATGCCTTGTGGAAAAAAAATGTATTGACTTTGGCTCCATAGACCTCCATTTAACTTCTTTCATGGAACACAGAGCCTTTTTGGAACCAACCCTTAACAGCCCTCAGTGATATTGCAGTTTAAGGCACTTCCACATTGGCCTCATTTTTCAGACCACAAAGATACATCTACTTTCATATACAGCCTATGTTAGTAAGCAGCATAAATGTGAGAGTTATTCAACAGAAAAACAACTGAGCAACTTTTAAAGAAACATATCCAAGGTTAATGGATTACAAGCTTGCTCAAAACAAAGAAAAAAAGAAGAGTGCTCTTAGTTTGTCAAACAAAAGACTCCTCAATTCACATTGTGATCCTTTGAGGATTACGCAGGTCAGACTTCATAAAAAGGCTGAACCTATCTGCCTCCCAGACATTGTCAAGGGTTTTGGATACAGAGCTCCAGTCTGGAGAGAAAAGCATCAATATCCTTTGATAGACCTTCTTGCATTGGCTACTAAATGATTTTCAGATGCATGGCGTTTGAATATCTGGTTTTAGTTATTTCAGTTCAGTTATATAGTATATTGGTAGCAGCCTGTATTCTCCAAGTAATGTTTAAAAGGTGTAATGCTTTAAAGTTGTAGGTCTTTATTTAATGTCTTAGTTCTGATAGATTGTCATTGTAAACTAAAACGATGATTTCCAATTTTACAAGGATGAGAAGCTTCTTCATCCTGGGATTTCCTGGACTTTCACCACAATATTATGGACTCGTGTCAGCTCTGCTTTTTTTCATCTACTTGGCTATTGCAGTCGGAAATATTTTCATTTCAGCATTTGTAATCTGTCAGAAGTCCCTGCATAAACCAAAATATCTCGTCTTTTGTCACCTGGCGCTGAATGACTTAACATTCGGTACTTTGACTCTGCCAAAGATCATAGCAAAATATTGGTTTGGTGATAGCATCATTTCATTTCATGGATGCTTTGCACAGATGTTCTTTGTTCATTATTTAGGATCAGTAACGTCTTTTATTTTGTTGGTAATGGCTCTGGATCGATATATTGCTATATGTATTCCACTGCGTTATCCTGTTCTAATTACAAACAGAACCGTATCTGTGCTGTGTGGGTTTGCTTGGTTGATACCTCTGCCTTTAATGGCAGCTATTATGTTTCATGTTCTTACTTTACCTTTCTGTAAATTAAATGTCATTGCTCAGTGCTACTGTGACCACATTTCCATAACAAGCCAGGCATGTGGAGAGGATGTTAAAATAGTTACAGTCACTTCACTGTGTTTAGCCATGTTTTGTCTTTTGCTGCCTCTTGCATTTATCTTGTTTTCCTACATTTCCATAATTGCAGTTATTTTGAAAATGTCCACCGTTGGAGGGCGTAAAAGCACCTTATCAACTTGCACACCACAAATATTCATCACATGTCTTTTTTACCTACCCAGATGTTTTGTTTATATTGCTAATGCTGTTGGCTTTATTTTCAGTATAGATATTCGCATTATATTGATATTGTTGTACAGTCTTTTTCCTGCGGCTGTTAATCCAATCATATACTGTTTCAAGACCCAGGACATCAAGCAGACTTTGATAAAGAAGCTCAGAACAACTAGGATTGGAATAGAGGTGAAACTTTCTATCTAATTACTGAATGATGACATAAGTGTGACTGTATAATAGAAAAATGTTTTAAAATAGGTCAAGACAATGTGTAAATTATGTCTTTTGTGTGGTTGGGTGTTTCATTACTGTAAAGCATGTGTTTGGCAGCAGCTCAGATGATAATGATATCTCAACGGTACTTACTGGCAATTTCCGCTCTGCACTGTACAATTTCCCAAATTGTGATGGGATTCCAGATACCAACACTAAATTCTAATTTTAACTCACACACAAGGGTGTATTTTACTTTCCTTTTGGGCAGCACTTTGCATTTTACCATTGTCTAAAGTGTCGATAATGTTCACTAACACGCATAAAAAGCTTTTAGGAATGGACTTTTTTTACAACCTGTTCACATCTGCATTTTTCTAGGATGTTTACAAAGAAAAGGGGCAATAAACATTTTGTTTTGAAGGACACAGAAACGACACATGTGGTAGGTATATGGTCCCCCCAGACATAGAGCAGCAGGTAGATTTTCTGTCTGACCTCAATAGTGAACCACTAACCAAACAATCCTCTGGAGCCAGGAAAGCTCTGGTGCAATTTTGTTCACCACAGTAGAACATTTTTAAACCTGAGGGCTGTGAAGCAACACCACCGTATTCTATCATCACTATGTGTTTTGACATTTAAATGGAGTTTGATAAAGTCTCAGGCTTATCTGTAATTATTTGTTGATGAGATGTGAAGTTGATCTGGCTGCCGGTCCTCCGCTCATCTGTCAGATTTGGTGATGTGTCCACTGAACAGCCCACCTTTCTTTTCATGGGTCATGTGATGCCTAAATGCCCAACAAGTTGTATTCAGTAAAAAACACAATATCTCTCATCAAACAAGAAATTAACACCCACTAAAACAAATTACTGCCTTACATTTGAATACATTAGCTGCTGCACATGTAAAACTGGGACATTATGTGTTTTTAATCCTATGAGGATTTCACAGTTATATAAAATTAGGTTTTTAAATGTGTTCAAATTGATATGTGGTGTCAAATTTGCTCTGTCAAAGCTGTTCAAATAAAGTATGTGCTGAGAAAATAATTAAATTCCTATCAAACGCTGATTTAATTGGAGGTAAAGTTTTAGCTGAATTTCAGGAGCAGGACCACGCCTCAACCACTCCCCCACTTCCGGGCCACACTCCTATAAATATCCACCCACTCTAAACCTCGGCCTATTCGCGTTTTCTGCATCCGGAACTAGACACCACGCAGAAGGAAAAAACAAAACCAAAAACGATCTTACCTTGGACCAAACATGGATCTGTTGTTCCTCAGCCCGCCTGACGACGACGACGATTGTTTTGCCTTCACACAGGCCACCCATACACCCAAGGGAAGCCCTCGATCTGCTGCCCTCTCCAAAAATCCCAGGGATACCCACTAGACGCCGCCAACCGCCACCGGGAACATGCTGCAGGATTGTTGCAGTCCCGTTCATTGTGCGTTAATCCAATCACATATTGCTTTAAAACCAGAAATTTCAACGATATTGTGTAGTACAAATCTCAAAAAGCAAAAGAAGGAATGAAGCAATATTCAAAGTAATGAAGACAGTCAGAATATATACATGATATACAGTGGGTACGGAAAGTATTCAGACCCCTTTAAATTTTTCACTCTTTGTTTCATTGCAGCCATTTGCTAAAATCAAAAAAGTTCATTTTATTTCTCATTAATGTACACTCAGCACCCCATCTTGACAGAAAAAAACAGAAATGTAGAAATTTGTGCAAATTTATTAAAAAAGAAAAACTGAAATATCACATGGTCATAAGTATTCAGACCCTTTGCTGTGACACTCATATTTAACTCACATGCTGTCCATTTCTTCTGATGCTCCTTGAGATGGTTCTACTCCTTCATTGGAGTCCAGCTGTGTTTAATTAAACTGATTGGACTTGATTAGGAAAGGCACACACCTGTCTATATAAGACCTTACAGCTCACAGTGCATGTCAGAGCAAATGAGAATCATGAGGTCGAAGGAACTGTCCAAGGAGCTCAGAGACAGAATTGTGGCAAGGCACAGATCTGGCCAAGGTTACAAAATAATTTCTGCAGCACTCAAGGTTCCTAAGAGCACAGTGGCCTCCATAATCCTTAAATGGAAGAAGTTTGGGACGACCAGAACTCTTCCTAGACCTGGCTGTCCAGCCAAACTGAGCAATCGTGGGAGAAGAGCCTTGGTGAGAGAGGTGAAGAAGAACCCAAAGATCACTGTGGCTGAGCTCCAGAGATGCAGTAGGGAGATGGGAGAAAGTTCCACAAAGTCAACTATCACTGCAGCCCTCCACCAGTCGGGGCTTTATGGCAGAGTGGCCCGACGGAAGCCTCTCCTCAGTGCAAGACATATGAAAGCCCGCATAGAGTTTGCCAAAAAACACATGAAGGACTCCCAGACTATGAGAAATAAGATTATCTGGTCTGATGAGACTAAGATTGAACTTTTTGGCGTTAATTCTAAGCGGTATGTGTGGAGAAAACCAGGCACTGCTCATCACCTGCCCAATACAATCCCAACAGTGAAACATGGTGGTGGCAGCATCATGCTATGGGGGTGTTTTTCAGCTGCAGGAACAGGACGACTGGTTGCAATTGAAGGAAAGATGAATGCGGCCAAGTACAGAGATATCCTGGAAGAAAACCTCTTCCAGAGTGCTCTGGACCTCAGACTGGGCCGAAGGTTCACCTTCCAACAAGACAATGACCCTAAGCACACAGCTAAAATAACAAAGGAGTGGCTTCGGAACAACTCTGTGACCATTCTTGACTGGCCCAGCCAGAGCCCTGACCTAAACCCAATTGAGCATCTCTGGAGAGACCTGAAAATGGCTGTCCACCAACGTTCACCATCCAACCTGACGGAACTGGAGAAGATCTGTAAGGAAGAATGGCAGAGGATCCCCAAATCCAGGTGTGAAAAGCTTGTTGCATCATTCCCAAGAAGACTCATGGCTGTACTAGCTCAAAAGGGTGCTTCTACTCAATACTGAGCAAAGGGTCTGAATACTTATGACCATGTGATATTTCAGTTTTTCTTTTTTAATAAATTTGCATAAATTTCTACATTTCTGTTTTTTTCTGTCAAGATGGGGTGCTGAGTGTACATTAATGAGAAATAAAATGAACTTTTTTGATTTTAGCAAATGGCTGCAATGAAACAAAGAGTGAAAAATTTAAAGGGGTCTGAATACTTTCCGTACCCACTGTATATAAAATAAAAATGTTTCTAAACCAGCCAGCCCTTCTCCCCATCTCTCAAGTTCTGACATTCATTTCTTTCTAGCAAAACAAACAGCATGCTCTCTGTAGAGCATCAGGTTATCTTCAATCTATTGCATTACTAATGCCATAACATAACGAGTTGCGGAACTCGATGGGCCATTCAGCTGAAAACCATCGTCTGCCGTAGTGGCCCCCAAAACCAGCGGAAGGAGCAGCGTCAGTATAGAGCTGAATGTCTTCTGGGTTGGAAAGTTGGTCATCGTAAAAGAAGGTGATACCGTTCCAGTTGGAGAGGAGGTGCAGCCGCATCTGCATCTCTGTTCTGGAGGGGGTATCCATGGAGACTGGATTGATAAGTGAGGGTGTAGATGATGCGAGGGAGAGCAAGAGCGAAATAAAGGAGCGGCCCTGGGGGATGATGCGCAAGGCAAAGTTCAGATGTCCTGAGAGGGAGAGCAGTTGTCGTTTGGTGCAAGAGGGAGTAAGAAGAAAGTTTTGTAGGAGGAGAATGATGCGGTGGAGTTTCTCCGCGGGCAAAGAAGCTTGGAACCGGACAGTGTCGAGAATAATCCCGAGAAACTCCAAGATGTGTGAAGGACCTTCTGTTTTCTCTTCAGAGAGGGACGCCAAGCTGAGCGAAGACTGATCTCATGGTCAAGAGACCGTGGGCTGGAGGTGATAAAGGAGGAGTTATAACTAGGAAGTCGGGTGAGTGGTGGCTGAAGGTTGGCTTTGGGGACGTGGTTGTATGGGGATGGTGCATGTGGAGGCGGGATGGGAAGGGGCGCTGCATAATTTGCAGGGGAGAGCTGGACGGGCGGCAAAAATGCAGCAGTAGAGTTCCTGGTCGAGGGTACCCCAGTAAGTAGTCTGGTTGAACTGGAGGAGACGGGCTGCGGCTTCTGAAGCGAATTGGATGTGGTATTGGTAAAAGCCTGATCCACCGAAGTGGAGAGCTAGGTCGAGGATTATGGAAAGGGGGGAGGGCGCAGAGCCAGAAGAGCATGGGATGGTTGGAGGGTAGGGGAAGAAGGAGTAGGGACTGGCATCCCGGTGCCAGGAATCTGCATAGTAAAAGGATAAACTGCGGCCCTCGTTGTGCTGGGAAGGTCGCTGGAGGCGCCTGAGGAAAGGGGGCAGAAGGGTTGTAAGTTGGCAGCCCAGTGGTGATGATGGGCGCTGTGGATGGATGAGAGAGGGGGAAATAGGAAAGAAGACCTGGCAACCCGGTGCCAGAGTAGAGGGCAGAAAAAAAGGGGTGTGTGGAAGAACAGCAGCAGTACGGACTGATGAATCCAAGCCAGAAGGTGGGATGGAATGCTGTGGAAATTGAAGAGAGGAAAAGATGCAGCATCCTGGTGCCGCTGTGCAAAGATGAGTTTGCCTGAGGAAGTGGAGGGGGATGAGAGGTGGCGCGCTGCAAACCTGGCAACCCGGAACTTTGTGGGTGGGAGGGCAGGGTTTGGAGGTGCGTGGTGACATCACTGTCGTTGACGTTACGCCGGTGTGTTTTGGATAGAGGTACGTCTGTGTTTTTTGCCTGACGTGACTTTTGGAAAGTTGTGAGGAGTTGGAACAGTTTTGCTTTGTTGTCGGAGCGGTGGTGAGGTATCCCCTTCTCTTTTAACGCTTTTAGCAGACGGACTACGGTCCGGTCGGAGATCTTGGCTGGTGCGTCTTCGACGGGGGACCTGGCTGGAGCGCGGGAGCGGTGGCGGCGGCTTTGAGCGCGGCGCGCTGGGGAGCCGGAGTCTCGGAGACTCGTTCCCGAGCGCTGGGTCTGGAGCGAGCGGAGGAAGAGAGAGGGGACTTACGTTGCCGTTGACTACATCTGGGGGGTGGCAGGTCTCCCTCTGTCACCGGTGAGTGAGTTATTGGAGGACGGCCGTGGATCGGAACCTTCGTACAGAAGGATTGAACGGAGAGAGGGATTCTGGTGGGTGGATGCAGCTGGTCGGCTTGTTGGAGATCGGCGGTTTGGCTCCGATGTGCTGTCTGGGTGTTCCCGGTGGCGGCCTCTCGTGGGTATCCCTGGGGTTTTTGGAGAGGGCAGCAGATCGAGGGGTGTCCCTTGGGTGTATGGGTGGCCTGTGTGAAGGCAAAACTATCATCGTCATCGTCAGACAGGCTGAGGAACAGCAGATCCATGTTTGGTCCAAGCTAAGATCGTTTTTGTTTTTAGTTTTCCCTTCTGCGTGGTGTCTGGTTCCGGATGCGGAAAACGTGAACAGGCCGAGGTTTAGAGTGGGTGGATATTTATAGGAGTGTGGCCCGGAAGTGGGGGAGTGGTTGAGGCGTGGTCCTGCTCCTGAAATTCAGCTAAAACTTTATCTCCAATTATTTCAGCTTTGGTCATTATAAAATGTATGAAAATTACAATGTCGAGACAAAAATATTCCATATATGTCCTGATAAAACTGTCTGATTTATGGCTGTGGGCAGGCAGAACTAGTAAAACACCTGTTGCGTCTGTCCGTCCATGCCTTGTAAACACCTTGAGAGAATTTCTTCAAATTTGGCACAAACGTGTACTTGTTCTGTGTTGAATTACCCACTCGCTTACTGTAGTGTTAGCTCGCAGTTGAATTTTACCCTGCTTAATAATTATGTGTTGGATATTTCTATTTATTATCTCTGTCACTGCTATTTATGGATATATACAAATTGCAATTTCTCTTCACAATGTTTTGATAGAACAACATAAATATGTGCACATGTATGTGATATTTAAACATCAGGAATATTCAATATACAGATGACAAAACACGAAAATATTACATTACAGCCAAACAGGTGCTTTTTTTTTTTTTTACCAAAAATGTATTTAAGAAATGTCAGAAAGCAACAAATTCTGGGGCAGAAGATGTGGTTTTGAATTTTTCACAAAGACATCCTGCTTCTTCTGCAATCTTTTGTTTAAGGGCACTATCGATGAAATTTATTTGTATAGTTTTTAATTTGTGGTATCGATACCACAGGTTTTCTAATAACTTCTATGCACTCAGAATGTTTGTTCTCTCTTCTACCACACAGACTCATGTTTCAAACAAACAACTCTTTCATGAAATTGTTCCATGCATGCACAAACTTATTCCTGCTTCTGTTAGATGCATCAAACATGACTTTTCAGAAAAGCTTTTAACAGTCAACCACGGCACAGACCTGAAACTGTTCACTATCTGTTTCATAAGATAAGCAGTGAGACACTTCAAAAGCTTGAGTGCACATGGGAGTTGGCTCCTCTGAGTTTTCATTTCCACACACATCATTAGACCAGACTCTGTTGGAAACCTTTACAATATAAAGTGCCAAAAACATCAAGACTGTTTTTGGAACCAGACCGCATTCTCTCAAAATTAAGGCTGAAAAGGTGAGATGTAGATAGGTAGGTAGGTAGGTATATACTTTATTAATCCCTGAGGGGAATTTTTTTTTATTAGATGTAGTTTATGACATATGACATGCAGGAAGAGGATTCATTGCTATAACCTTTGGAATGTCCTATTGTATCCCTGTTGCCTTATATTTGATTAGTATTGAATGTTGAGTGGTATTTATTCATTCACTCTTTTCTGATTTTACAACCAGGATTGTTTGTTTTATTTTTTATTTTTTATTTCAGGCTGTTTCTCTCTACCTGTGATTATGAAATACACCAATGTTACCAATATAAAATACTTTGTTATCACTGGATTCCCCGGACTTTCACCTGAGTATTATGAAGCTGTGTCTTTCCTCCTCCTCCTGGTCTTCCTTGCTATCGTGATTGGAAATGGTTTTGTTTTAGTTGTTATCATTTGTGAGCGGTCTCTTCACAAACCAACATACTTGATCTTTTTTCACCTTGCAATGTCAGACATCGTGTTTGGCACTGTGACTCTTCCAGAAATCATTGCCAGATATTGGTGGAATGACATGATATCTTCATTTACAGCTTGCTTTGCACAAATGTATTTTGTCCATTCTTTGGGAGCCATTCATTCTTTGCTTTTGATGATGATGGCATTGGATCGCTTCGTTGCCATTTGGTTTCCATTCCGATATCCTCTCTTATTCACAAACAGAACCATTTCCATTGCATGTAGCTTGTGCTGGGTTTTAACATTCATACGTATGATGGGGATTGTGCTTCACGCCTCAACTCTGCCTTACTGCAACCTAAATACCATCATGCACTGCTACTGCGATCATATATCAATAACTCGGCTGGGATGTGGTGAAAATGTTGCATATGTTAAAAATGTTGCACTTGCAAATGCAATGGTGACTCTCTTAGTTCCTTTAACGTTCATCATTTTTTCTTATCTTTCTGTCATCATAGCTGTTCTGAGAATGTCTGTCACTGAGAGGCGTCACAAAGTTCTGTCCACCTGTGCTCCGCAGCTCTTTATTACCTGCCTTTACTATGTGCCAAGATGTTTTGTTTATCTGGCTAACAATTTGGGATTACATTTTAGTCTCGTTGCTCATATTATAATAGCAATGATGTACAGCCTCATACCTACAGTGGTTAATCCAATAATATACTGTTTCAAGACTAAAGACATTAAAAAAGCTTTGATGCAGAGACTTAAAAATAGAAAAATAAACACTGGTATTAAGTAGTACTCTAGAAAGTTTTGCTGATTGCATTTTTTACCCTAAATGTTAAAAAAGAACTAAATAGCATGTTGCATACAGACATCTTATTGGATGTGCAGAACGTGTTGTATACCAAAATAAATAACACTATACATAATAATAAATATTTAAAGAAGAGAAGTTCAATTCGTATATATACTTGAAAAGTACTTTGCCATTCTTGTATTTATTTTGAAGTTTGGAGTTCATTTCAAAAATCCATTCAATGGTTTTCAAGATGTGCTTTTAGTGTCTATATTTTTATGTAATAAATTAATTGAATTTATAATTGATTTAGTAAAGCTTTCTTTGCCCAAATTAACCTGTAAAATAAAACGGAGACAGAATACGGTCAAGTGCTGAATCATACTTTCTTGCTTACATTCGGATTAATCCGAAAATATTTTTTTGGGGATGTAAATCCACCTTATACATGTCAGTAGTTCTTGAAATCTAAATATGTGATGGTCTGCACTGAAATGCAAAATAAACCTTCCACAGACTGAGAGTAACTGTCATTACAATTATGCTATAATTCATTGAAAATCTCTACTTGTGTTTTCAAAGAATACATGCAATTTTCAAAACTTTCAGAATATTTTTTGAAAACATTCTGCTGTGTAATATTCTATACATTGTGTAATGTGCTGTTTACTCAGGTTTCTTGTACTATATTTCTTATGATTAAAATATACTCGGAATGAAATCGAATAACTGTTTAAAAGATCAGCACTCCACTACTGTATGTATGCCAAATATATAATGTATACTGTGTAACAGGCAACAAATCTTTCAACTAGACCGCGATCTTAAGCTCACCTCAACACAATTTTTGGCCATCATAATTATTATGGCTACAAGAAGGCTTTATGAAATGTATGATAAAATGCTTTTGGAACAATAACAATTGATACTGTCTCACATGATTGATGCTTTCACAATAAAATGTAACTGGGTTGCAATGCACTGCCTGTTTTAAGTAATCTATGGGGATATGTTCTTTTGGAGGACTGTGAACAGAACATGTTGGAATGTAACCTTGCATTTAACCACTAGGTGGAGCCAAACCATTACTGTATGTTTGATAAAGGAAGGAAACAGATGCAAGTCAATTTACACCTTTAATTTCAAATTGAACAAGGATATGGGATTGTAGAAGGTGGAGGCATGCAGTTTTAAAATGTTACTAAATCAGTCATTCAGCTTACTGGTAAGCATGATTCTATAAACTGCTATGATGTTAATAATATTTACTGACACAGTAAATGACTGAGTGATTAGATACATTTAACAATATCATTACATACAAAATATGTCAATAATATCTAAGTAACAGAATGTATTAATCCACCTGACCTATTAATTACACCTGTGTAATTACAGTCAAATCATTTCCTCTATGTCGCTTTGCATGTCGCAGCTATGACTAGATTCAATAGGTAGATGTGCAATATCCTCAAATACGGGAGCATAGCTGCTAAAAAGAAAGTGCATGTTTAAAACATTTCCCCATTGCTCCTCAAACGTACCGGAGGGAGCACAATCAGCTTCATCCTGACCTGCAGCAGAGAGGCAGGTTTGTTTTAAGAATGAGTTGGCAGGCAGGAAGCCTTGTTGCCTTAAGGTACATTCTGACAAGGCTGACTGGTCATGTATATATTTCCGGCCCCTGATGACAGTGAAGGGTCCGCACTCAGACTCTGAGCAGGTGAATGTGCTGTCTGTTTCACTCTCAGATGGGACATCCATCACTGAGGTGGACTGGGCAGGTCCAGACTTCAGGGATGCATGATGTGATGTTTGCTCCAGAGGAGCATTTAGCTTTCTAATTTCTTCAAAGGAGAGACTTTGTATTGGCTCCAGGAGCTGTGGCTGTTGGAATCTCTTCATGTAACAAGGTTGTGTCCGTTGGGACTGCTCTGTGTCAAGCTTAGTCAACAACTGCTTGTTTAGGAAAGCAACATTTTGAGGCTTTGTAGGATTTTTTTCTTCACTGGAGCTTTCTTTCTTAAATCCTGTAAACAGCGTCCTCAAGTCTCCCCAATGCTTAGAATCACTTTTTGCATATTTTGTACTGTATAAATGTTTGTGCCAGCTGAGCTTCAGTGACGTCTTGTCGGAATGAAATGCACTACAGATGCTGCCGATTTCACAATAGTCTACCTCACTCTTTGGCACCGGCTGAACACCTGACAGGCTGGTATCACAGTAAAACTCCACACTTGACCTCTGCTGATCGGCGATCATTGGGTCATGTCGTTTCCCTTTCTCTGGAGACACAGCATCTGTGAGGATTGTGCTGTCATCAAAACAAAAAGCTATGTCGTCTGTCCCTTGCACTGTTCTCTGTGGGAAGCTCTCGCTCTGACACGTTGCATCCTGCTGCCTCACTCTGTACAGGCCATAAAGCATTCCTATAATCACCAAGATGGAGATCAGAGGAAGAACCACAGCTAAGAGCCACATCGGCACGCTGCCCTGCACTTCAGAGCAATGATCATGGCTTTTCGCTGTGGAGATACATACATCACAGAAGTCATCAGAGACATTATGTAAACAGATGCAGGACCTGTTTTGCACAGCAGGTCCGCACTTCCACCGGATTGGACAGTATGAGGAACACGTCTTCCTGTTAGCGCCCTCGTCAGAGCAAGGCGAGGGCAGGCAAACACCTGGAGAGCTGCAGCTGGACTGGGTGAGGGTTGAGCTCGGCCAGACGTCCACCATTACACTGTGTCCACTGACAGGCAGAGTGTAACCGGTCACATTGAAGTATTGCACACATCCACTGAACCCTGTCATGAAAAGGAAAGAAGAAAACCTCCTGTAAGAAGTGAAATAGGAAGTCTCTATGCAAGAACCTCAGCAGCTGGAAGAACAGATAGACGGGAAAAGGAGAAAAACTGTGCTGTACATAAATCGTTCACGCAGGAATCCTTTCAAAATAGATAAACTGTACATCTTTACCTGTTTGTTGAAGCTTTGTTTCTGCAGCTGGAGCTGCACCAAGAATGATCTTCTCCACACTAACAGGAGTCAGATCCATGCTTTGATCGGTGGTGTTCAACACAGGACTACCATCCACAGAAAGGAAAGTGTTCTGCCCGTTGCTGAACAAGGAGAGGACATGCCAGACCCCATCAGCCACAGGAAGGTCCACAGTGAACTCTGACAGGTGTTCTGACAGTGGATCTTTGGAAATGTGCACAAGCTTTCTGCCTTTTATCTTAATAAGGAAAAACAAAGTTTTACACTTCAAATGTAAAAGCAACATGAATAAATATCTACAGTAAATGTATTTAATACGCACCTTCAGCATAATATATCCAGTCTGTCCAAAAACAAACATTAACACTCCATCATCTTTGGTCTTAAACTTGATGTTAACAACATTTTGTTCTTTTGTTTGTCCCTCTTTTTCATCATCCATCAAGTATTTTAGCAGGTAGTCTCTCTTGAATCTCTCCTTAATAACATATTCAATGTAGTCATTCCCATTAAATCGCAACACAAGCTCTTCTGACATTTCTGTTCAAAAAGGGAAAAAAAGCTTAATTTCGAAATTAAATATAAAATATAAATCATAAAGTCATAAAATCAAAAGTCACTTTCATGTATATACTTTTTTATCTATTTTTTTTTTGTACCTTTAGAACAGTTTCTCCCAGTAAAAGGGCTTTTGCACTCACAAAGATAGTCAGACCAGAGGTCATAGCACACACCATCATTCTTGCACGGGACACTGAGACACGCTGACACTTTTGCTCGTGGACACCTGTGTACAACAAAGATGAAAGACACGTTTGTAAATCTCAGACATATGCAAAAACAACATGGTAATAAACTATGTATTAAACACTCAAGTATTTCAAAAATAAGGACTGAGTTGTTGGTTTACCTTTTAAATTTAATAAACCTACCTATCAAGTACATTATATGTTGCGAGGGCCATCGAAGGTCTCAGCAGGATGCCATTAACACGAATGTTTCGTACACATCCAACAAAGTCGTGGGTTTTTATCTGAGAAGGGTGCAGTGAAATGGATTCAATAGTCCTCAAGCCTCCAAATGTCATATTATTGTTGCCAACATCAAGTGTCCTGATTGGATGTAAAGACAGAGAAAGAGAAATGATTGACACAAGTTGTAGTTGCTGACAGGGCTAAAAACAGAGAAGATAAATGGACCTTTCAGAAGGCAGATATTTTGACTTGTCATTGGAAAGAAGGCATATGTGCATTAATGATATTGTTTCACTGTTACCTTTCTGAAACACTGCCATCACTCTTTGAAAAACAAAATCCATTTTCCTCAACATCTGTGCAGTTGTCCACATGCAAAGAACCCATCTGTTAATACAAACAGAACTACGTGAGTGTTTTCAAACTCACTCCTCTCTGAAAACGGTTGAAAACTGATTAAACTTGTGTTACGACAACTCACATTGCCAATCCTCCTGGCAGTGACACTGTGAAAATATCCATCTGCAACTTGTTTGTGTGTCTGCAGCCTCACAGTTCTTGAGCCAAGGTCATAAGAGAGATGAATGGCCCCATCCAGTATTTGCAGTGCGAGGAACTCCCTGCTGGAGGCTCCTCCGGGATTGTAGAGGAGGAGGGAGTTCCTCTGCACCGTGGCAAACTCGAGAGAGATTAAATTAGTCCTGCGATCCAACGGGGGAAATTCCATGAAGGACAGATCCTCAAAGCCATAACTGTGTTCCTCACAGTGGACTCCACTGACACCTAGAATAAAGATGAATTGCAGTGTTGGTACATAAAAAAACACTTGACAAAGTTCGTGCATTTTTTCTCAAATTCAAATAAATAGTGAAATGGTTTGGGGAAAACACTGTTTTTGTGAAGAATAATGAGAAGATTGACACCACTCTCCTTCTAAAATGCTGAACTTTTGCTATGAAGATCCCTTTTTCTGTTTTATTCTCACCAAAGGGACAGTTGCAGGAGAATCCTGCCAGTAAATTGATGCAGGTGCCCTGAATGCAGGGTGTTGATCTACAGTGGTCAATTAATTCCTCACACATTTCCCCTGGCAAAATGAAATAAAGCACAGATTATAAAGAACTTCTGCCCTCTGTTGACACATAATAAGGTGGGTTTTTTTTTGTTTCTTTATATGCCGAAACATACCTTCAAATCCAGCCACACAGTGACAGTGATATCCATCCTGGGAGGGACTACAAGTTCCACCATTCTGGCACTTCACCTTCAGGCATTCATCTACATCAGCGGAGCAGACGGAGCCAGAGAAGTCGCTCTGACACTGACAGTAGAAACTTCCTGCTGTATTCACACATGTGCCATTATTCTCACAGGGATTCACCTCACATTCATCAATGTCATCTTCACAGAGGGAACCAGTGAATCCGACCAGACAGGTACAATTGAGAATCTCCTTCTGTGGTGACACAAAGATGACCACTACGCTTTCCAGGACAGCCGCCTCCTGGCTGATGTAAATGTTTTTGTTGCACGATGCCCCGTTTTGACAAGGGCTGGTAAGACACGGATCACTGGTGATGTGGGAAATCGTTACATTGCTCTGAGTCTCCAGTAATTTCTTATGTCCAGCAGATACACCTCTCGCTACCTCTCTGCTGAGATACTGACCGTCGTAATTTTTGACGGCGGCCAACAGCAGGATTTCACTGCCAATATGTTTGATTCCAAACACATGAGTCTTAGAGGCCTGTAGGTTAAACAAACTGTCCAGAGCTTTCACAAACCTCAAATACTTATTCGACAAGAACTCTTCCATTGAGGATGAAGACACATAGAATAATATACAGCTGTCAATAGAAGCGTTCGTGAAACCTTTGTAGTTGACATAGACGCTGTTGTTTACTGGGAAGTGAAGCTGGTCTGTAGCTTCGGTTGTGATGTTAAACGTTGCCTCGCCTTGAAAAGGAGAAGACCACAGCTCACATGTGCCATTAGGTATTGTGAACATGTTAGTTGAACCACTTTTTATGGCGCAGTTGAATGTATCAGACTCGTCCGGATCCTCCGGATGTACATTACCGATCATGCCTCCTTGGAAAGAAGTGCCAAAATATTTCACCTCAATGAAGATATTTCTGGGTAATGGAGGGTTATCGTTTTCATCCACAACCTTGATATGGAACGTTGTTGTAGATGATAGTGGTAAAGGAAATCCCGCATCCCTGACAACCACGAGGACTCGATATGCAGAGATTTGCTCCCGATCAATAGTCCGTGTGGTGAGTAAAACTCCATCAGGAGTGAGAGAAAAAGCACTTCCTCTTGAGGGATTTATTATCCAATATGTAAAAGGACCCTGATTTGGTGGTGAATCACGATCAGATGCATTTAATCTGGCCACTACGGTGCCTTCAGGCTGATTTTCTTTTACCTGAGCCTCCGTGGATGTGAGCTCGGGGGCGTTGTCGTTAACATCGCCAATAGTTACC
This sequence comes from Embiotoca jacksoni, assembly GCF_022577435.1. NCBI lineage: Eukaryota > Metazoa > Chordata > Actinopteri > Embiotocidae > Embiotoca > Embiotoca jacksoni. The sequence continues at coordinate 4,210,826 of NW_027185379.1, read as the reverse complement.
ATGACATTAGTGGTCCCAGTGGCTGGTGGCGTGCCGTTATCAGTGGCTGTGACAGTCAGATTATAAAGTGGCCAGAGTTCTCTGTCGAGTGGAGAGTTAACTGAAATAACACCACTGGATGGATCAACAGAGAAAGAGGAGTTTGTGTTTCCATTTGCAATGCTGAAGAAAAAACGATTCCAGTCCAAGAAGGAGTCCTGATCCAGAGCGCTCACAGTCATCACAGACATCCCAGCCGGGCTGTCTTCTGTGACATTTGCCACATAGTGTGCAGAGGTGAACATAGGTGCATCATTGGTGTCGATCACATTGATGTGGATCAAAGTCTCATTTATGTCCATGCCTGTAATAACACCAGAGTTCTTTGCCAGAACTTTTAAAACTGCACGGCTGTTGCCCTGTTTCCTCAAACTAGCAGTTGTATATATTTCTCCAGAAAGCTTGCCAATCTCAAAGCCTATATGTTTGTTCTGGCCAAACATCAAGTAAAACACCTGACCTTCAGAGCCTCGGTCATTATCTGTGGCCTTCACTTTTCCAATCAGAGTTCCAACAGGCACATTTTTAAATACTGAAAAGTGAAATTCTTTTTTCCTGAAAGTAGGTGTGAACTCATTGACATCTGAGATTTGGATGACAATGTGTGCCAAACTAAATAAAGTCTGTCCGCCAGTGTTTGAGGCTTTAATCGTTATATCGAAGATCTGCTCCCGCTCATAATCAAAGACGTCCAAAGTGGTGATTGTGCCGTTTCTTGAATCAATTGCAAATTTATCCATATGGCCAGCGATAACAGAGTAGAATATTTGTGCATTTGCACCCGAGTCAATATCAGCAGCCTTCATTTCTACAACATTTGTTCCAATTTCTGAGTTTTCAGGCACGGACGTGGTATACTCTGAGGATGAAAAGACTGGAGGATTGTCGTTCACATCCATTACAATAACTGTAACATTTAACATGGCACTTTTAGAGATCCAACCGCCGTCTATGGCTTTGATTTGAAGGTAAGAAATACTTTCTTTTTCAAAGTCAAGCTCTCTGATTAGTGTCAGCAGTCCTGACACTTCTCCAATAGACAATGGTAAATTAGGATTTTCTGAGTTAATATAGTACATGATTGCACCATTGGGACCACGATCCCCATCTTCTGCTTGAATTTTCCCAATTACTGATCCTACAGGCAAATCCTCAGGGACAGAGAAAGTAACATGTGATTTGCTAAAGTTCGGAGAGAATCGATTCCTGCCCGTGATTTCAAAAGTGATTTCAGTCTGTGCTGTTAAAGAGGGGAAGCCCTGATCTTTGGCCACAACTAATAAAGTGAGGGACAGATTTTCACTCTGTGCTAAAGTTTGATTTAAGATTACTTTTCCATTGTCGGCTTGAACCCAGAAGAAATCGGCTGCATTACCTCCATTTAAAAGATACTCAATATTAGGGCTGCTATTGACATCCAGATCTATTGCGGTAAACTGGACCACCTCAGTTCCCACAGCCAGGTGATACGGAAGAGCAATCAGAGGCTGGAAAGGCAGAAACATTGGTGGGTGGTGGTTGTACTGTTCCAATCTCACTACGACAGTGGCATTACTGTACAGGGGAACACGGCCACAGTCGAAAGCAATAACTGTAAACTGATAGAGTTCAAAAGCAGGATTATGCAACATCAGTGGCTGCTTTGTATAAATTTGACCAGAGGAAGCATTCACCCAAAACTCCTCATTTGGAGGTTCAATAACATAAGAAATCTCACGGTTTTGCCCAACGTCTGCATCTGTAGCATGAACTTGCAAAACAAACACGTCTTGGTCTTTTGTGTCAGAGAGGACTACAGTATAAAAAGGATCAGAAAACACTGGTCTATTATCGTTGGCGTCTGAAATGACGATAGTGACATCTGTGCTTATACTCCATGCTGAGTCATTTGCATTTACTTTCAAGATATAATGATCTTGCACCTCCCTGTCCAGAAGTCTCTCAACAGTGATGTAACCAGTGGTGACATCAATATCAAAAAGCATCCCGTCACTTTGGTCAATTATGGAGTAAGTGATGACTGCATTAGCGTCAGTATCATCATCAGCAGAGGTGACTTGTATAACTGTGTGTCCAACAGAGGCATCCTCCGGCACTTCTGTGAGAAAAATCTGAGAAAAACGAGGGGCATTGTCATTTCTGTCTAAAATAATGACGATGACGGTCGCTCTGTCTTTACGATGAGGGTTGTCTAGTTCTGCAGCTTCAACTGTTAAATTAAATTCAGGGGTATTTTCTCTATCTAGACTTACAGTGGTGCTCAATAAACCATTTTCAGGGTCGATTGTAAAAAAAGGATCTGTGCTTCCTTCTGTTATGTTGTACTGCACTGTGCCATAAGAGCCAGAATCTGCATCAACGGCAAGAACATCGCAAAACCCGGATGGTGAGGAATTCTCAAAAACCTCACATCTGTACTCAGCTTGAGTGAACTGAGGGAAATTATCATTTACATCAGAGATGTTTATGTGAATTTCGGAAAATGAGGAAAAAGGAGGAGAACCAGAGTCTCTGGCTTCTATCAACAAAGAAAACTCCTTTTTGTTTTCATAATCCAGAGGGTTCGCCACTGTCACTGCCCCGTTTAATTGCTCCACATGAAACATGTCTTCATAGTTTCCAGAAGCAAGATAAAAAGAGACCGGTTCAGCTCTGCTGCTCACTGCAGAGACCACAGCCACAAGGGTCCCAACTGGCTCATCCTCAGAGAGGGAATAACTCAGAACGTCCACATTCATCTCTGGGAAATCCGAGGCGTTCTGAAACCTGATGCTTATAGTAGTGATGTCAGATTTGGGATTTTCTCCAGCATCCTCCACATGCACATTGACGATGAAATCATCTGTTCTCCGGAGAGCACTTGAAGTGAATACAGTGCCACTTTGTGGATCAATGGAAAACAGATCGGAACTTTGTCCATACAATGAATAATGTAGTTCTGCATTCATGTCAGCGTCTCCATCTGTTGCTTTTACAGCACAAAGAACTGAGCCTGCACAAAAAAACAACATTCAAGAAATAAAACTCAATCTTATCATTGTTATCTGGAATGAGATACAGTATACAATGTCAAAAGTAAATACAGTCCCTCACCTGGAGCCAAGTCAGTGGGCACATAGGCCACATAGGGGCTGTTCATGAACTGAGGCAAGTGATCATTGATATCTCCAATAAGTACAGTCACGAGCACGGAGCTCGAGAGAGGCCGGGTTGGATGTTTATCACTGCCAATAACTGTCAACCTGTAAATAGCTGCTGTTTCCCTGTCGAGGGTATTGGTTGTAAAAAGTTCTCCAGATCTTTCCTCAATGGCAAAAGGTACATCAAGGTTTTCCATGGAATACCTAAAGTGAAAAATACAACACATTCTTAATGTATTGCAGTAGAATATAGGTAAACATCCTGTATATCCTGAAAGGTTCTCTATGCAGCATATGCAGTAAATTCAAGAAGAGACTACTGTGTAAGAAATAGAGAGAAATATGGATTCTGTCTTTATCCTTATCTCATACAAACATGGAACTGACATAAAAAATAAAAAAATAAAAAACGGCCAATAACTTTCCCTGGACCTCTAACTAAGAAAGCAATTACCCCAAATTCCTTCTCAATAATCTTTCAAATTTTAAGTGACTTCTTGATGTGACGTTTTACCGTATTTCCCCACTGACACCCTCATCAATGTCAGATGCTGTTATCATGGCGAACACCGTGCCTATAGGACTGTCCTCAGACACGATGGTGTTGTAGACTTTCTCTGTAAACTCTGGATGGTTATCATTGACATCGTCCACCACCACATGTACAGTCAAAGTTCCTGTTAACGGTGGCAGTCCTTCAAATGACAAAGTGACATTCGTTATCACATTGTTTGAAGAAACAGTTTGTGTAGGATATTATTTACATATCAAATTAAGAGTCTAAATGACCTGAATCAACAGCAGTGATGGTGACCATGTAGAGCGATTCCTTCTCCTTGTCCAGGCTGTGTAAAATTTGAAGCGTGCCACTGGGAGTGATGGAGAACAAACCATCACTATTTCCTTTCTGTATAAAATAGGTAAGCTGACTGTTGATGCCTAAATCTTCATCCAAAGCTGACACCTGATCAAAAATAAGAAATTAACATCAGAACCCTCTCCATCAACATTTAGTGAACTCTTACTGAGACCCATTCGCACCTGATACATCAGCAGAGACGGGTCCTCCTCATTCTCCTGGACATGAATGATCAGTGTTTCTGGTGAAAACTGCGGCGCAAAGTCATTGATATCCAACACGGTCACACTGATAGCTGCTGTAGCAGATCTGGGTATGTCCCCTTGATCGACAGCAGTTATTACTAATGTGTAGTTTGAGTCCCTCTCTCTGTCGAGCTGATTTATGACTGTGACAACACCTCGAACTGTATCCACCACAAACGGACTCGCCTGGGTCAACGTATACCGCACTTGGCCATTTCGCCCAATATCCTGATCGCGAGCCTGAACCTGCAACAGGCTCGTTCCCCTGGGGATATCCTCTCTGACTGACAGGCTGTAGTTGCTTTGTGACAACTCAGGGTCATGGTCATTTGCATCCTCAACATGCACGGTGAGATTCATGGTGTTTACCATCTGGGGTGAGCCTCTATCAGCGGCTGCTACGGAAATAGTCAGGGTATCTACTTCTTCTCTGTCTAATATTTCCTCCAAGTATACTTTTCCACTTCTGTGATCGATGCTAAATATCCCATCAGAGGTGTTGTTTAAATAATACAAAACCTTCGCATTGGATCCAGTGTCTTCATCCTCAGCGTGTACAGTCATGACAACAGAGTGAAGTGCAGTGTCCTCCGGTATTCTAACACTTCTGGCTGACACAAAGAAAGGAGCGTTGTCGTTGACATCTTCAACTTCCACAAAAACATGTGCTGTGCTGGTGAACTGTGAAGAGGCAGGCTGGGCGCAATCATTGGCTGACACGGTCAGATTGTAGGAGGACTGTCTCTCTCTGTCCAACTCTTTGTTCAGGCATAGACTACCAGAGGCGTGCAAGAAGAACACTTCCTCCTCATCTCCACTGACCACTTTTAGTTTCAGTTTTCCATTGTCACCTGGCAGAAAAGAAAAGATAACAAACGACTCATCACAAATAATAGAAAAGCCTTCTGATAAAGACCTGTTGTAAGGTAATATGGGAACTCTTAGACCTCTCTTTTAAGCATAAATAAGTGAATTATCATACTGTACACTCTTAAATCCCAATTAAAAACCTTATGTTCTAGCCCTCTATGCATATTCAAGAATTATTTACATATGACACTACAATCAAGCATTCATTAACTTAAAAAAGTGTTGTGTCTTGTTGCAGAATACTCTTTCTTTTCTAATGCTGCATTTTTAAGGGACCATTTTCTGAATGCTATAATTAAATATTTTTTTTTAGAAAAAATAAACATAATCCATGTCTAGGTTTGACTTGCCAAATGTTGCATGTGTAATGAAAAATGTGTGAAAATGAGTTATCTGCTTCCACACTCAAAACCTGGAAGGTTTTATTTTCACAGTTATCTGTGCAAAAGGTCAGTCCAACTCATTTGGAGTTACATACACTGAAAGATGTGGATGGTGTTAATGCTAATTATAAAAAACTATATATTATTGGCCAAAATGTTGTTGTTTTTTTATCATACATGGCATTAGCTTCTCATTAACTTTAGCTGATCCATGAGATGCAGGGATGGTTGTAGATTTGACCCCCATAAATTGCTTAGACCCATAAATCCCTTGCTGGAGGAGCAGCTCCATTACAAAAAGAATGGATACAACACAGTGAAAATAAATCCTGCATTTGTAGTGTGTACGAAGGAGAAAGTATAAAGTACAAACAGATTTCAAACTATTCATGTAAAAATCAATGCAAATATATAACGTATAAAACTAGGATTTTAATTATCTGTATATTTGTGCTCACTTTTCTAAGATTTGTATCAATCATAATCATATAGACTAAATTAAAATGTGTATTTAGCTGTTTAATCAGATAGATTATTTATTGTTATTATTATTCTTTCATTTTACATCCTGTATATAATGAATGAATAATGTATAAGGAACATAATTCATTAATATAATATATTTTGATCAAATGCTTATAGATGATGTTAAGGCAGCAAAGAACCTTTCAACCTCCAGAGCAAAAGGTGGGCATGTTATTTGTCCACAGCAATAGGAGGGTGAGGTTCCCAAACACGCATGAATTCTCAGTGTATATTGGTTCTATGTTTAGTCTTCATTCTACAAGAGTACATTTTTACATAAAGTGACTGTTGTAACACTGAAATTTCCCTCGTGTTGGCTGGTAGTAATATTTCAGAAGTATTTTTGCACACTTACCATCATCTTTATCTGACACATTCAATGATAGGAAGCAGGTGCCAATGCATGTGTCCTCCAGCAACGATGCAGAGAGGGTTTCCTGACAAAAAACCGGGGGGTTGTCGTTCACATCCAGCACATTGAAGTAGACCCTGACACCAGATACCTGCGAATCCCCCTGCTGCACCTCAACTGTGAGAATGTAGAATCTTTGTGTTTCAAAATCCAGGCTGCGGGATAATAGGAACTCCCCTGAGATGGGGCTGAGGAGGAACAGGTTCTCTCCATCATCCTCCTGAACTGAGTAAGTGATAGGCGTGAGACTCTCAAACTGTGTTTCCACCTTTCCCACAACGGTTCCTGTCAACACAGTGCATAATGCATCATTACAGGGTGGTCTAATAACTGCCAAGTGAAAAAGTTCAAAAATGTTGACAACATTATTGGCAAACATAGCAAAGATAAAATTAGTTGCATATTAGTATTGCAAAAAACATTAAATTATGTGTTGCCAACAATATATATTAACATATGCACTTATAACATATATTTGTGCTCCCATGAAGAAAGATAACTAACCTGGTAGTGTGTCTTCTTTCACTTGAAATGAATACACACTTTTGGAGAAAGCCATCTGTGATCGCCATCTGTTACGAGAGTGTAAGCTGGCTGTGCCATGCTTCAGCACAGCATCAGCAGATGTATGATACCAGGAGGGAGGCGTCTGCTGCCCTGAGACAATCTCTGCAAAGTCCCTCTCACGACTCACATTCAGTGTTTTTCCAGATGAAGGTTCATGAGAGGATGCAGAATTTAACACCTTAAAAAAAAAGAAAAGCAGCCTGGTGAAATATGCATACATTTACAACTTTTGAGGCATCTAAATAACTAAAATGGGAGATTTCTTTTCACATTCCATATAGATAAAGGCACTGTTGCGTTATAAATTTGATAAAAGTTGTTATCAGTTACTACGACATATGAGCTAACAGGCCAACTTACCACAAAATGAAACAAAATAATGATACATATTGTCCGTTGTCCGGAAGAGTCCATTATAAAGTTGACTTCCTAAATGCCTCTTTCTTCGTCAAAATTAAAAATCTAGTAAGAAATTAGGATACTAAGCATAATGAAACAGGTGAGGCATTAAAAAGTAAAGTCCTGGAAACTGCACAGCTTTACCTCCATACAAGACCAACAACTGGAAAACTAGAAAGGCTGTATCCCCAGTGATTACTCAATCTTCTGAGTTTGTAATCCTGAATGACACGCCTCTTTGACATCACTATGCTAATCCTGCAGTCAGAAAAAAAATCTATATATTTTCGGGTTCCAAAATGAAGCTGATTAAAAGTTAGTGACTGTTATTTGTATTTCATACAATATTTGGATGAATCAACCTTGTCCTGTATTCTCTCCGTGGATTTTCCGACTGAGGTTACTCATTGTAGACATGAAATGGAATCTTTGAACAGTTGCCTGCGGTAAGGTAGCCTAGAGGGAGGCTTCCTTGCTGCATGTCAGATAGAGGTTTCATTCAGAGACTGCAAGGCATTCATTCAATGGGTAAAAGGAGAAAAGGAGAGAAAAAAAACAAAAAAACTCCACTCTGAATCACAAAATGATAAAACAGATTTTTTTTGTGTGTGTGTAACAACATAAACAGTTTCTCAGGGCAACTATAATGAATTAAATAATTAGAATTTGTCTGGAATTCCCGAGAATTTCTCTATGGCATTCAAGATGACCTTTCTGCCTCTTATGGTTTACATAATTATTGTTACTACAGCACAACATGTGGCTGCAAGGGAATAGAAAAACTACCATTATCACTCTCCAATAAAAACAACTATTGTGACCCTAATATTAACTACATGCAGGAACATTGAGCCTATGTTAGACCCACTTTACAGGAGACGAATGTCTTCATTCATATTTGCAAACACTTCTGACTAGTTATTTACACAGCAAAGGAGAGTACTGCTGAGAAAAGTCAGATAAATGGAAATGTGAGCCCCCTTTAAGTGACTGTGAGGCCCCCGTGACTGTGAGATTGTCTCTAATTACAGAGAATGGGAAATCAATCCTTGCAAGGGATCACAAAAGGTTTCTGCCTCGACTCACTGCAGAAGAACACACACACAAAACACTACTGGTACCCTGGTAAGACTCAAATGGACGCACAATTCTATGTTTTGGATGAGGTCGATGTAACTCATGAACGTAGAGCCTTATGTGAAACAACATTTAACCTAAAGTCAAAGATCTGTGTGCACAATGAGGCTCAGATACAATATGTAGGTTTCAGTGGTCTCCCCGAAGAATACATATTATTTGCTATTTGATTGAGACTGAAAATGGAGTCTATTTTGTATTTGATTACTCATCGTATAATTTTAGGACAATCTTTATTCTAAATTGTCCTTAATTTCTGATGAAATTAAAATAAAAAGGTCTTTGTTAGCAAAGATTTTCAAGAAGTAGGTGTCTCATCAACACAAAAGTCATTTCTGTTGTTGGATATGTCCTTTCAGGCTGGGCACATGTATGTACATGAAATAAAACTATACTAAAAAAGTAACTTTTGACTGATTATACTGCACGATACACTTCTTCACGGCGCCACCTTCTGGATACGGTCGGCTCAAACTGCAGTACAATGAACAGAGAAGTTACTCACTTTCCACAGTATGTTTAAAAAAAAACATCAAATAATCCTGCAGGGTGTGGATTCATAAGCACTTTAATAATCACAGTCCTTAGGCAACGTGTGCTTGGACTAGATAAACGCCTCAAAAGCTGATTTTATTTCCAAATCAAGCAATAATGCATTCTTGATAAGAGTTCATATTGTTTACTGTTGCCAATTTCCTTCTCTGTTGATGAGCATTTCATTGAATGGAACCATGTATCGTCCATCCAGCAGAACCATCATTCTAAAGATTTATACATCACATAAGAAACAAAAGAAAATTCAACTATCCTTGTGAAAAAGAACTTTACAGCAATAACAAGAACAAAGCGACATTATGTTATGTTGCACTTTTTCACAGAACATCAGCTATCCATTTTAAATGAAAAGCCCCGAAGAGTTTGAATTATTTATGTCGCTACATGTTCCACGTGTTGGGTCTGATAACTGACCGGACTCTTGGAGATGTTGAGAGCCCTAAAATTAGAGGCAAAAAAAAAAAAAAAAAAAAAACTAATTCATTAAATTAAAAAGAACAACTTCGTAAAAAAAAAACCAAAAAACTACCTTTATTGGTATTTATTGTTAGAGTGGTATTCAAAGAACAATAAAAAGACATTGGGACAGCACATAAAAAAATATTTTTCAAAATAAAGAAAAATACACTACCAACTCAGAAATCACATTTTTGAGTTGTAACACCGAAAGACTAGTTACTTTGATACGTATTTGTATTCCTCCTAAATAGTTACGTAAAATGGAAAGGGTAAAGAGCTACCACTAGAAAATATCAAACTTAAGATATGTAGTGTTAACTTTAAAAAAAAAAAAGGAGAATAACACTGTACATCTTAAAAACATTAAATATACACATGTTTTTGTTCAGTTTGACTTGTTTCAAGATGGTGAATTGAGTATATATATGGCATAAACAAAACTTCAGGTCCCATCCGTTTGCAGTCTACTCATCATCGTCATCGTCATCATCATCCTCCTCCTCCTCCTCCTCTTCATCTTCATCATCATCATCGTTAGCTGCAGCAGCAGATGCCAAATCTACTTTTCCCTTTGTACGATAAGAAACCATGTCCTTTGGAAACCATGACAAATGTGTTTTTAGGGCAACAGAGAAAGCCGATTCATTCAAATCTGGGTCTCACAAAAAAAATATGCTCGTTAGATTAACATGAACAAATCTATCTTCAGTCGCTCGATGGCTTTTTACCTTATCATATTTCTCCTTCAACTTGGCAGCCTTCTTCTCATATGGCTGCTTGTTTTCTGCAGATGAGCCATTCCACATCTCTCCTAACTTCTTTGCCGTGTCCCCGATAGAAAGTCCAGGAGTATCACTTTTTACCTTGGGGCGAAAGTCGGCACAGAACAGGAAGAATGCAGACCTGTGGGGAAAACACACTTAGCGCTTACTGTGGGGAAAAAAAGAGGAAAAAAAGACTATTGTGTACATGCTGATCGTTCTACATACGGTGGTCTCTTGGGGGCGTTGGGGTCCTTAAATCGCTTCTTCTTCTGGCCCTTGGGGGGAATGTAATTCATCATTTCCCTCTCATAGCGCACCTTGTCTAGTTTGGCCATATCTTCAAACTTGCCTTTCTCTTTTGGTGACATCGTCTGTGAGAAAACAGAAGCAGTAACAATAAGCAATCTGAAAGATAAACACGGCTTTCAAGAAAATTATACTGGATAGAGAATAAAAAAAATTTTAAAAATATTTTTTTTTTTTATTATTTTTTTTTATTAAATAATAATCCGATATCAAGAATGATTGATTTTACCCTCCATCTTTCAGAGCATTTCTTGGAGAACTCTGAGAAGTTGACACTGGCATCAGGATGTTTCTTCTTGTGCTCCTCTCTGCACGTTTGCACAAAGTAGGCATATGAGGACATTTTGCCCCTGGGCTTCTTTGGGTCCTTCCCCATGTTGGATTACTAAACAGAGAGAGAGAAGAAATAAATAAATACGCTATGAAATAAAAAATAAAAAACGGATCCAAAGTCCACTCGTGCAGCTGCAGTGACGATATCTAAATATGCCCCGTGCTGCTCGATTGTCTGCCTCTTTGCTTTGTCGGGTCCATCTTTTGTTTAAAGCGGGGGGGAGGAGGAGGTGGAGGAGGAGGTGGTGGAGGAAGGAGGAGGAGGAGGGTGTCTGGGGTGACAGATGATCCGTTGTACAAAAGAGGGCCAACAACGATGCTCCTCTTTAAAACTGCAATGAACTTACTTCCTCCGTCGCTACGAGCTCCCGCAAAGAAAGACGCGACGCAAACGAGCGAAAAGCGGCAAAACGTGTAATAACACGAAAAACTCCCTCAAAATGATATCAAATAAATACATTTAATAAATAATAAAATAAAAAAAACCTGCAGCTCGCCAGCTGGGATATGCAGTTAGCCTCCTCGCTAGCTTGTTCGCCAACAATGGGCTTTTTTTTTTTTTTTTTTTTGCTTTGTGTCATCTTCTTTTCGCCTTTTAGCATTTACGCTAAGCTAACATGCTAACCGTGCTCGTTTCACGAGACGATTATTAAAATGGCTGATTTGATTTGCCCACAATAGCGGAGCGGGTCTGTTGTCACACCCCTTCACCCACCACCACCACCACCACCACCACACCGGGGCCTTCAAGGGCCTGCTTCTTTTTTCTTTTTTTTTTTTTTAAAAGACAATACGAGATGAATATGTTTTTGTTTTTAAGAGCGTCGGTCAAAGCGTCCGTGATGTCGCGGGGACGTGTGTCACCGCCTCCGGGGGCCGCCGCCGACTTAGCATCCGCCTAGCAGCTTAGCTTTTAGCAACACACGCTAACAGAAGCAGGCTTTTCGTAAGTTAGCAGCGATTTCAAGGTTGGAGAATAGTTGGAAACGCGTTAACTTCCAGCGCTTTTCTTTTCTAATTAACGATCCGCAGCCTGAAAAAGTTTCGGTGTGTTTTTTGTTTTTTTTTAAGTTTAAACAAGTCGGCAGGAAATAATAATAAAAAAAAAAAAAAAACCGTTTAGCTCCGGGGGGGGTTAGCATCGTGCTCAAAGCCGCGCGCGCGACTAACCTTCGTAAAATCGGTGCAAAAAAAACAACAACACAACAACAACAACAACAACAAAACCTCGGTTCATTCATAAGAGCTGCGCACTCTGCGCTCGTAAGAGAAGATTTACGGAAAAAAGCTTACCCCCCCGAAAAACAACAACAACAACCCCCTTTTGCAGCGGTTCTGATCAGGCCGGCGACACGTCGGTACGTCTCGAACAATGGGGACGAGGAGCTCCGTCGGTACGCGCTCTTCTGGCTGCCGACGATCCGTCCGTGTTTATCCCGTCTGTTGTCGGCTGTCCGACATTGGCTGCCGCCAACTCCTTGGAGTGTGTTATTGGACACTGGTTGTCTCGGCGCTGCTTGTCGTACGGTTGGTTGTCCGACGACGTGACGAGCCGCGGCGCTAAACTTGAATCGCGGATCTCCGGGACGTCAAAAGTCACGAAAAAAAAAATAAAAAGAAGAAGCCTCCTGCGACGTGAAGTTTAACGAGCGACGACACTGGAAGGAGTGAACGGAGGAAGGAGGAGCAGGAGGAGGAGGAGGAGGAGGACGGGTTTTTATTCAGTAGGCTCACTGAGAGGTTTTTTAAGTCATCGAACGGATTAAATCAATTGATTTGTAATGAAATGAGATGAACAAAGCACATAGGTCTATAATTCCCTCTTTCAAGATTAACTAAATTATTAAAGCTGTTATGTTATATTTAAACTTGTTTGAAAAAAATTATTAAAATAATGAGGAATTTTCTGAATTAGTATTTAAAATATATATTTGGAACGTTTTGACAGTATATTGAAATTTTTTTTTGTTATTTATTTATTTTTTTTTTTTAATAAAACGACTAATAATTTACTTTACACAATCTATCATTTAAAAAGATGACTTTATGTTATGGTATATTTAGACTTGTTTGAAAAAAAAATATTAAAATAATGAGGAATTTTCTGAATTAGTATTTAAAATATATATTTGGAACGTTTTGACAGAATATTGAATTTTTTTTTTGTTATTTATTTATTTTTTAATAAAACGACTAATAATTTACTTTACACAATCTATCATTTAAAAAGATGACTTTATGTTATGGTATATTTAGACTTGTTTGAAAAAAAATTATTAAAATAATGAGGAGCAATTTTCTGAATTAGTATTTAAAATATATATTTGGAACGTTTTGACAGAATATTGAAAAAAAAATATTTAAATAAAACGATGACTAATAATTTACTTTACACAATCTATCATTTAAAAAGATGACTTTATGTTATGGTATATTTAAACTTGTTTGAAAAAAAATTATTAAAATAATGAGGAGGAATTCTTTTTCTGAATTAGTATTTAAAATATATATTTGGAACGTTTTGACAGTATATTGAATTTTTTTGTTGTTATTTATTTATTTATTTTTTTAAATAAAACGACTAATAATTTACTTTACACAATCTATCATTTAGAAAGATGACTTTATGTTATGGTATATTTAAACTTGTTTGAAAAAATGTATTAAAATAATGAGCAATTTTCTGAATTAATATTTAAATATATATATTTGGAACGTTTTGACAGTATATTTATTTATTTTTTTTTTTTTAATAAAACGATGACTAATAATTTACTTTACACAATCTATCATTTAAAAAGATGACTTTATGTTTTGTGTATAAAATGTTTATCTCCAAAGGAACCATTAACTGTTATACAGTAAGGGTTCGTTCAGTCAAAAATAGGCTACGGTATTTCTTTCTGAAATGTTGCAGACTAGAAGACTAGTTGATGAAGATGATTAATAAAATTAAGTTATAAAGTTTGTCAAAACTCGACATGGGCTGAGTACTTGAGTACTTTCCACTATCATCACTAAGAGACATAAATAAGACATCTCTGGCAATGCTAAATTTTTTATGCAACATCTCCCCTGCTGTGCAGCTCAGAGCAGACATTCAAATGTTTTAGGTCTCCATTACCACAGTGCCGAGAAACATCCTGCTGGGATCGGCTCTGCCTCCGTATACATAAAAATTATACTTGAAAGTGAAGCTTTCAAATCACAGGCGTCAGGATCCACAGTTGTCAGTTAAATTTTTTGGGGGGATGCGTTCATGAAGTGAACTCTCATCTGGAAGTGGAAAGGATTTCAGTTCAATGAAAGCAACTGTAAAACAAGGTGCCGAAACAAAACAGTGGTCACCCATGGCAGCCAAAGGTAATGTTAAACCGAGGATATGTAAAGAGACAAAGACTCCAGGAAGTTAAGCTTTGAACTGTAAAAACATGTATTTTTTATTTAACAGGCAACATTTTATGTTCTTACAATTCATTTACGTCTTGGTTTACTGTAAGATGCTAAGTTTATTTTATATTGTGTGTAATTAGGCTATAAAATCAGGCTGGTATTTTACAATATTATTTGGTCATGCAGAGTCACGTTTAATTATTATAATGTGTAGTTACTTTAAATTTTAATTACAGCATTGTTCGTAGCATTAACATTCATATTAAATTCAACAGACTAGTTTTGGTTTCTATCTTCTAATGCGAGTATGAGCAGGTGTGGAAATTCCACTGGGGAGGACATTTCCCCCTCCCACTTTTCAAAATGCTGCTTTTGTCTCCCCACCTATGTAGTTCCAGCATTTAAAATTTGATATTGTCCTTACAACAATTTATAGAAAGTGTTGTCCTTAAGAGAAGCAAGAGCTGACAAGCAGTTAAAAAAAACATTATATTATATAAGTTATGGTTGTGCTTCACAGCTTATCAGAAAGTATCAGGTATCTATAAAGGCGACTAAAAATGATTTTGAGTCGGGTTACAATACAAATATGTACACATTTATTTTGTTATACTGCTTTTACTGTCTAAGAAGGAACGTTTGATTTAAACCCTGAGTTAGCTGAGTTTTATTTTTGCTATGTTTGCATTGATGACAATCTAATAGTGTGTGTGTGTGTGTGTGTGTGTGTGTGTGTGTGTTTATTTATTTAGTCAAGGACAAACAGTGGTGGGATCCATACGAAACATCGCACAGAAAACATTTCGTCTGCCGGCCGAACTCTGCTACACAAATTCTGCTGTAAGGTTTATTTATAGTTCTGAATATGTATACACAGTTTGCATGCTTGTCTGTGTAATTTTATGCTTGTGTTGATGTCTTTCTAGGTGCCCAATGTCATCATCATTTATAGACTCTTATTCACGGTCTAGACCTTTTGGTTCAACTGTATACAATAAGGACTTTTGCTGGAAGCCCGTCTGTAAGCCTGAATGCATTCGCACAGGAACAGCCTCGGGACAGAGGAGAAACAATCCACATCCCAGCCAGGTTGGTATTTATATGGTATATGGTATACGGTTAACCTCAGTTGTACATTTACAGTCGAATGCCAAGCTTGACCTCTCGCAGTGTATCGTAACCTTTAAATCAAGCTATATTTTCCTCAAGTCTTTCATGACGTGGAGGCTGCCGAGGGATGCTGCACAAAGCTCTGAGTGTGTTGTGTTACCTTGGAAATGTCCCCCATCTGAGGAGGAGATGCGTAAGGCCCGAACAGCGCAGTACCACTCCACCTACAGATGTGACTTCCTGGGTATGCCGCAAGGTAAGATGTGCTTGTTGTGTCAGTCGTGTGTATATGAGAGCATGTGAGAACAGCAGAACTGAACGTGGCCCGGCACTCAGGCATGTCCAGATTAAACCATTATCTCTGTGCAGCTCATTTTTCTTCTGTCGTGGAACCTTTTTGACAGGTTATGATGACATTTATAAAGCGGAAGGACAACTCGCACCTATGCACAACAGGCGCCACGAAACACTCTCTACTGACACTGAGATGCGGGACAATTACCGCCGACCAAAGCAAAACCCTGCACTGCCAGGCACTCCCTCTCACTACAGCTGCAACACAGATCCCAACATGGCATGTTGTGGAATAGGTACGGTCTACTCAAAAACCACTGGGGATGCACAGAAACACAAGTTCCAATGATTTCTGGTCGCTGATCATTCTCCATGTGTTACAGTTCCGACTGTTGTACAAAGGCACATCCGCTCTCAGCAGGAAGGATCAGATCTGACAACCTATGACCGGTTTTATGGGAAGCGAGTCAGTAATGTCACATCCATCCTAAAGTCTCTGCTGCCCCGGGAGCTGCAGCAATTACGCAGAGTTTTACCTGAGGATGGTTAGCATCGATTTGTCTCTGAATGTTTGAGAATTTTAACAGGTTGTCCGGTTGAAATGACGGTAACTGGTGTTTGTTTATGTCTTCTGGCCTTGCAGAAAAAGAGGCGTTAAGAACAGTTTTGAGCAAAGATGCTCGTCCAAACAACAGGGAGAAAGTGAACAAACTTCCAGCTGTTGTGCATGGGTCCTGCACACCAGAGTGGATAACAAACTGGCCAGGGCCTCTCTGAACCTTACTGCTTATTAGTAGTTTGATGAAGTGTGCTTTTGTTTTCATGTAATAATTTTTTATAGAAATGTGAAAGAAAATGAACAAAATAGCACAAGATATTGTAACTTAATGTGTCTGACAGAATTAATTTGCTGTTTCAGGTTTGTGGGTTACTTGTGTGTTGTGATAATTAAACACCTGAGCCAGATAAGAAGAAATTTATCTGATTCTATCTTTCTTATTTGATATTATTCAGTCTGCGTGATAACAGTAAAACGTGTTGCATTGATTTCATCACTTCTGTCTACACATAATGTCACCAGCAGTTTTGCATTATGAAATATTGTTTTTCAGATCTTCCAGAAGGATCCCGAAATAATTTTAAACACGTTTTCTTTCATCCATTTATTCTGTTTTGCAGCTGCAATAAACATGTGAAATTTCTTTAATATTAATTTAATGAATTTAATGATAATAACCAAAACAACTGTCACTGTAATTCAATGTGAATAGGATAATATACAGTTCATTTTAAACATTTAACATGGTCACAAAGCTGTTCCTCTCTCAGCAAGAGTCTTGTTTTGAGTTTGGTAGTCTCAGTTGTCACTCTTGGTCTCTTAGTTACCATGGGGCCACCTGCTCTGCTCAGGTGTAACGCTAGAGTGAGTGTCAGGTAGACTAGTGTGAGATCTGTCTCATTAACGTCTGTTTGGAGGTTTTACTGAAGAAATGCTCGACGTTTAAATCTGCTTGGCGCGTCACGTCAATCTTTAAGATAAAGGAACTAATAATAATGCCATTGGGGAAAAAAGCTCGCTCTTCTTCAGCTACAGGAAGATTACAAACCCAAAATGTAACCAGGTAATCTGTTTTTTTCCGTTCACCTCACCAACATTTTAAATCCCGTGTTTTTGATGTCATGCCAAATGCTTAATTATTTTAATTGTACATTTTTTTTTTTTACACAAAGAGTTGTCTAGACCAGGGATGGTGAGAGAATAGGTTGAGGCTTTGCCTTGTTACTCTGTCACATATTCCTCTGCCTTCTTCATAAAATGTTTGCTGTTGTCACGGTGCTTGAGTTGCCATCCGTGGGTGCAGTGAGGAGCTACCTTGTAAAGCAGGTCTGGTCATCTGGGAATTAGAATCATATTCATAGGATTAAATCGATCATGTGGAACTTCTGCTGACCCTTCTTTTCTATAACAACGTGAATACCCTCAAAAGTTTCCTTTTATATACTTTAAATGAGGGCTAAACAATATTAACCCATAGCAGATGTGTATTAAAAGAACAGTGCATACTTTTGATGAAAATGACTTGTCAAATCTTCCAGCATGCTCTCTGAACTGGGCAGCGCAGGGCAGCAGACAAGAAGCACAGCTGAGCCAGCACATTGGGGTGAGAGAGCAGATGGTTTTTCAGCATCGAGACATGTGGGTGTCAGCAAGGACAGACAAGAGCAGCCTGAATGGTTGACGCGAGAGCTGCTAAAACAGAAGAGGCGAAGACACTCTGTCACACTTGGAGATGAGGCTCAAGTCATGACTCGGCCACACCACAGTTCTGATTTGACTTGCAGCCTAAAGGTACAATTTTCAAAATATCAAATCAAGTATGAAAACAGATATGTGAATAAATGTCAACGTCTCTTTCTCTCCAACAGAAAATACATGTCGAGATGATTTAGTGTCATAGGTTTTTAACCCTTACCTATCAGCCTAATTTTCTACAGTGGCTACATTTAGCCTAAAGATGTCACTAGAGTGCTACAATGCTTAACTTGCCGGATTGGACAACCTTTCCAATGTGCTCAAACTCCTCTGAAGCGTGTCCCACCAGTAGCTGAATGAGTGTGGGGTAATGCCAAAAATGCAATTTTAAATCAAGTTGATGATCAATTTACTTGCAGCATGACAGAGAATAGGGATTGCACAATCTATTCCAGAGCCCATGTTTCAGGACAAAGAAAAACAAATATCGTTCCTGAGCCAAGTACTTAAAAGGTCCCCAGTAGATTCAAATTCAAGCTTTCAAGCTGACAGGAATGATAGAACAATGTAGGTGGCTGGTTGCAAATGCACCAGCTCAGGTTTGTGGGTTTCAGTTGCAGATGTCAGTCTCACTCTCCTGCTTAATGTAATGAGCAATGTGCCATAACAGATTAGGTGGAACAGGCTCAGAAGTTCAAAGTTATGCATCTCTAATAAAAAGGGATTTGGAAAGCAAGTAGAGATTATGAGAACACTTTCAGTGCTTCCATCACTCTGACTGATTAAACAATTATCTCACCAATTCAGAAGATACCGTGGGGAAACCTCGGTTTTAGTTACATCCTTGAGGAATTAGGCTGTTTATCCCTGTTATTTATTAATGACAGATCAAAGAGTGTCATGGATCAAGGACCAGTTGCTAGGAAACCATGGGAAATTGAAGAGAGGCCATTAACACAGTGAGCATGGCCTGTCATCTGGCCTTGGCTGGGTATCTCACAGACATGCCATAGCTAGTGGCACTTATGGTGGCCATTTGTCACTAATACTAAGAGATAGAGCTTTAATCCTATATGTTCATAATGATACAGGGTTTGCTGAAAAAAATTCACCATGAACATCTCCTCTCTAACCTTGGTTTGTATTTTTTAGCACTCAGACTTTATCAACTACCTGGTGAGTGGATTTGAGAGCACTGAAAAAAATAGAAAGAGCATTCCTGTTAATTAAACTTAATTGCTGGTTTCATTGTGCTGATTTACTGCAATGTTCATAATAACCCTACATAATAGTAATTGTCACCATTTCACCCCTCTCCCTTAAGATTAATGAGAAGATATCACTCGAGAACCTACAAAAACTGAAACTAGCATTTGAGGTACTGTGTGAACTGCATCGTTATAAAACACACTGACATGTTTGGTTATTCGTTTCCGACATTTGATTGTATTTTTTCTTTATGAAGGAATTTGAAACAGGTGGCTTGAGATGCATTGATGTGAAGAATTTTGGACGAATAGTGAAGAAGTGTTTGGGTTTGCCTAACGCAGTAAGACAGCATGACGTTTCTCTTTATACCTTTGACTCTGATTTACTGATGTCTGTGTTCTCTGAATCTCACTTTTTGTCAGTTGCCTTTACAATTACCTAATTACTGTACAGAAAGTGTCATTGTTCCTTATTCTTTTGTTCTTTAAATTTCACAGAGCAATGCACAGATTCAAGCATTATTTAAGAAGATTGATTATTCAGGCCAAGGAAGGATTTCATGGGTGAGATTAAATTTATTTCCTGTGGAGCACACAGCCCTTTTGTTCATTGTAAGGAGAACTGTGTTAGTTGTAACACTTTCTGATGCATGCCAAGACGGGGAATCTGCAATAAAAAGTTAGGCCAGCTTGAAATGCAATAGGGCCTTTTCTGCCACTGTAATTGAGTCAGGATTAGTGGAGCATGTGAAATTAAAACTGACCTAAACACAGGTATTTGGACTATTTTAGCCTCACTTGCACCAGGTTGAGCAGACACTAACACTCGTCTTGTGCTGACTCAAAAGCAAAGTAAAAGCTTAGATTGACTTACGTTTTTAGACTTCATTTTTGATATCCTGTTTGTCACTTTGGCTATAAAGCAATTTTTTTTACAGGTTGTATGGTTTGTAATGCTGAAAAATGCATCCTTGTTTGTACACGTTCATTGAATGAGATATTTGTAGGTAGCTGGTTTGACATTGGAGTATGACTTATTTTTTGGTTAGAGTTAAAGAATAGTCCCAAATGTATGCAGGATAGACAGAATGAACATTATCATTCTAACACACAGTAATGTGATGCAGGGTGAGTTCTGCACACACATGCTGCAGGAGTATAAAGAGAACGAGGAAACTGCACGACGCAGTAAAAGAGTGGCCTTCACTTTGCCAGCCACTATGAACACCTTTGGTTATGGCATTCCTATCATCAACATCCACTCCACCTATGATGGCACCATTGCATCAGTGCGAGAAGACGGGTTTGTTTGCCTCTGGAGTCCTGAACTTAAACCACAGAAGAACAAACACGTGTTTGTATGTTTTAATTTACATTTATCTGAATTATTTTCGTGTTCAGGATTTTGTATAGTTCTTATTGTCAATTAGCATTTTCATGAAAATGAATTTTGATCTTTTTCTGTCCATTCTATACCACTGCTATAGTAAAGCCTAATTATATTTTGATAATATAGAACTTATGAAGAAGAGCCATTTATAGGTATTGGTGTTTGGCTTTACAAATAAATCAATAATTTTGTAGCAAGGTTGGTGCTACCGGGATCTCTCCTGGATACAGATGACACGCTCAGCCGTACGTTCAGGTGTAAAATGCTTTTATTTGCCCGGTCCATACACCAATATACTCGTGCAACCACTTCCCCCTCAGCCTCCTTCTCCCTGCTCCCTTTAGAGGGGAGAGCTCATCAGTCCACATCCAGCTCAGCTGTGCTCATCAGTCCGTATTCGGCTCATTACACCTGCCCGGCACCGTTCCCTGAACCACTCCTCTCACTCTCTACCCCCTGCAGCTGAGCTAACCACACCCCGCCACCACAAATTTTAAGTCTATTTTAAGTCTATAAATGCTAATGGGAATGTTGTCGGTAGAATATTACAAGTTGAGCTCTCTGTTCACGTGCCATCAAACCACAACAGAAGAAGGGAGCGAGATGAGATGATGTCATTAAAAGAGCGTCAGTCAAACATTAAATGACGGTAAAAGACGTGAAAAGATTGATGAAAATATGACATCTCTTTTAATTTCAGCCATCTGACTTTATAGACATAAACAAAAACACGATTCCACTGATTTTGCAAAATGTTGACAATGATGCTCAAATAACTATGATCGGGCGATTACTTAGCCTGATAGGCTAATTACAAGAGGTCATTTGTCAAAACATCCCAACCAACATTGTCTTGGTTTTAAAGTCTCATCTATCAATACTTTCTGACTTTCTTACTTTGTCTTTGCACTCAGCCACAAACCTAATGGTTCCTGCTGAGGACACAGATCTTAAATAATGACTCACAAACATAGAGTTAAAAAAGTATAGTAGTTTCCTAATAAAGGTAGGCATTGTAGTTTTGTAGAAATAATTCCTCATGTAGGAATATCAAGTGAGTTGGGGTGATATGATATTTGTTGAGGACTGCTTTAAGTTGTATTTAAAATAAGCGCCAGTAGGCTACTCCTTTACTCACATTTTGATGCTTGTTTTGGGCAGTATCGGCAAATAGTTACAATCTGAATTTTAATTTGAGTAAAAATAGTAAAGAATAAGGCAGATGTTCAACACATGAATGCACTTAATCAGAGGGACGACAATTTCAATTATGACAGTAACAAGAATAACACTGGACCGCCTCTGCTAGACAGCTTTTAATTTGTAACGGATACAGGATGTTGGTCGATGAATGGTGTAACTTCGTCAATCAGTCACGTGGCATATGGCCGATCAATGTTGACTTCAGCATTAAATCAGTTTCTTTGACAACCACAAATTAAGTCATGAAAAGGATTTATTGCAGGTCTATTCTGGAGTCCTTGATGTTTTGCTCACTTGTAGTAGCACTACATGTGTTATTGTGTTGCTTTTCACAGAATGGAGGATCTGCAAATAGAAAGTCAAAGTGGGCAAGTGATTTTGCTCTGATGAAAGAGCAGAACAAGCTGATGATTGGAACAGGGTAATAAGAAACGGGGAAATAAAATGACTATTTATTGAGCACGCTGATTACTCTTGTTAACAACAATCCTCAGACCATACTGAGTTTGTTTATTGTTCATATTTTCCTAATCTTGTAGGGACAGAGAGATCCAACTCTATGAGGTTTCCACTCTGGAGCCTTATTGTCAAATCAGTGCTCTCGACACAATACCTTTGACATTAGACTACAGGTGAGTGACACAACAGCGTGTTAGCATCATTTTAGAAACGCCTCAGTAATTATCAGCACATTAACATGTGTTTGTCTCTTTATAGTAACACTGGCCCTGATAAATGTTGTGTTGTGTATGGAGATGCTGAGGTAAGTCCTTCGAACCTGATAAATGTATCAAACAAAAATTATACATACCTGGAGAGGTTAATTTATGTGTTTGTCTTTCAGGGATGTGTGACTATAATTTTAATATCCTCTGTTGGAGATACCCTCAGGTATTGCTTTTCTAATTATCAACGACACTCACTCTTATTTAAGTTGTTCAATTAACCATCACACAAACTGTTATTCTGTATTATTTATGCAAGAATTAGAATACACCAAAAAGTATTAACGATACAATACAATGGATTCCTGAGCAAATTCACAACAGTTAAAAGTTTGGGACTGTCTACAGAATATAAGCAGCATAATTCAATCATAGCATAGATTTACAATAACTGCCATATTAGATCCCGAGTGGCTCAATTAGATGCATAATACTGTTACTCATGTTACATCACTCTTCATGATACACTACAATGGATCCAACTTTCTTGTTCTCCTAATATAATACCATTTAAAAAAAAATCTGTTATATAATAGTGTCTTTAGTGTATTACACTAATATGAAATATTAAGCCATTTAAAGTCTTTTTTTCATTTCAATGCGCAACCTTTCAATGGGTTTAAGATGAAAACACGTATGTCTGAGTCTGACTCACAGCGTGCCTTTCACAGTAAAAAAAATCATGCATTTATATTCAGGTTTTACAGGCACACAGTATGACCGCCTTCATAATAGCCTAGCTCGGAGCCATGTGAGCATGGCCACTTCAAATATATGGTTGAAAATTATACCTTTGCTTCTATTCAGTATCCTGCCAGGCAAAACAATTATCTTTAGTGTGTATGTGTGAGGCTGAATCTCAGAAAATGTTTCTGGCTTTTTGTTTTCAGATTATGGAATAAACTACCAAAGACTGAAAATATACCCGACATAGCAATCAACAATGCAGCGCTTTCTCCAAATGTGACATTTGTGAGATGGAAGGTTCATCATGACTGGGTGACACAGGTGACATTTCAACTCTCCGTTTCTATGTCCACTTCCTTCACAAGGAAATATATTTAAATTCAGTGAAGTGACAACTTCTGTGATCTGTAGAAGCTGTGTGACATTTAGCTTGTATGATGAAGTGATAATCCTGAAATACAAACTCTTCTCTCTAAATGTAGGCAAAATATTTTCATAGTTTTCAAGGTGTCGTCTCCTCGTCAAATGAAGAATCTTCTTCTCTTGTTATAGGTAATTTGCGGTTTGCTTGTTACTGTTTTTTCCGTGTTCTTGTTTTTCGGTATATGTTCAGCACAAAAGCAAACTATTCAAGATGTTTATTCTTGTTACATGCTTGTTTGTTTGTACACACACACACACACACACACACACACACACACACACACACACACACACACACACACACACACACACACACACACACACACGTAACAAGAGAGCCAAACAAAACATGACACATTCTGAAAAAGCTGATAAAAAAAAGTACCAGCTCTTTTCAATCTAGAGTGTGCAGTAATTGAACTCGGTGTTGAACATCAGGCTGCTTGAGCGAGCCGTGAGGAATGACTCACGATGACTCATCCATCAGAAATTGACCAATCAATGCCAGCATGTGTGTGTGCGTGATCACCCTGTAAGTGGGCATGTCCCCTTGCTGGCTTGGTCATTTATTCTGATAATGATTTACCTTTGCTCCCAAAAAGCATGTGTTGATCGATGCTCCTAGGCACGGCCTTGTAATGAAATGCTTTTATTTTGTTTTCCTTCTTGAGGCTGTGTACTGCCTTTAACAGACGCTGAGCAGCAGTTGACTGAGATCAGAGAGGCCTGCTATGAAGGTAAAACCAAAAAGATCCAACTGAGCTGGACTCCACAGGTGCGGGCGCTATGTGATCGGACCGTTTTTACCATCAACAAAGGTGTCAAGACCTTTGACCTTTCTCAGAAGCACAGTTTGCTGGTCACAGGAGGCATGGACAGACTCATACGCCTCTGGAACCCACATTTCTCTGGGTGAGAAACCGGAATACAGAACGTTATTCAATTAAAAAGCCAATTTCTTTACTCGTCATTCTTTTCTTTTTTTTTCTTTTTAGGAAACCAACTGGTATTTTGAGAGGCCACTCTGCTCCCATCGTGTCCCTCTGCATCTCCTCAGAGGACAGTCAGATCTTCTCTGTCTCCACAGACAACACCGTGAAGGTGAGTCATGACTCAGTTTGAGAAGTTTCACACGTGATTTAGTGTGTTCAGATGATCCAAATGAATACAGAATCCATATTACTGAATCAACCACCATTTCTCCAGCTGTCGTGGAGAGTAACAGATTACATTTTACTGAAGTACTTTGCTACGGTAAAATGTTACATTACTTGAGTTTTGAATGCTTTTTTGCATTCATCTGAACTTTACACCACATTTCAGAGGAACATATTGTGCTTTTTGGTCCACTAAGTTTATATTATAGCTGTAGTTAGAAGTTCACATATCACATTATGCATTATTACAACTGTAATTACAGACATTAATAACCGTGATCCAGCTGTATAATATAAAACTAACAGCAGCTATTCTGCATGATAAACACTTGTACTTTTCTTGCTGTATATTATTGCTAATATTTCTCTGCAAGCAAAACTTTCATTGAAATAATTTATAGTGTGGTATTGCTACTTTACTCAATGTGTACACTTCTTCCATTGCTGTTCACTTGGTCTCATTCCAGATTTGGCACATTGCGGATCAGTGCTGCCTGTTTACAGCAGGCCCCAAAACGAGCGGGATTCATGGTGATATTTCTGCATGCTGCTATTCCCCTGCTATGAAGTGCCTTTACGTTGCAGCAGACTGTATGGCTGCGCTGTCCTTAAAGTTGAGGTGGGTTGTTATGCCTTTGTGGTTTATTCTACTCTATATCACGGAATACAGCATGCTCTGAAGATATCTTTTTGAAAATACTCCTCAAATAAACTCATGTAAGTTGGGCGATTTTTGAGATTCTAAAAGAAGATCAGCTGATTGATGGATTTAACACCTCACTTTCACTCCAAAGATAGATATTTTCAATTTATTTTCTGCATAGATGGGCTGCAGCTCCTTAATATTGATGTCTCTTTTAGACATGTTATTATCTTTTCCCTTTGTCAGGCCACTGCTTCACAGACATGTGACCGTTTCACATGATGAGCCTATAAGGTGCTGCGGCTTCAATCAGGAGTTTCGTCAAGTTATCAGCTGCTCCGAGGGATCTGTGAGTAAATCACTGCTTTGCAACTTGATAAGCAGCTTAACATTTTGTCTGAAAATGGCTTCGTGTTGTGCTGGCACATGTTCATGACTGTCATATTTGACATGGTGCCTATCAACTTTCCATACGAGTCAAGCTGTGATTGGTTTTAGGTGGTGAAAGTCTGGGATTTTGACACTGGATGTCAGGATTTTGAGTTTGGTGGCACACACGATCTATCTACCATCACATGCATGACATTTGACCCCAAAGGGAGGAGGTAAGGTATAAAAAGTATTTTCACCCTTAATAAAATATAATCAGCCCCTTCTTTATCACACTATAGCTAGTGTGTTTGCAGACTCATTACCGGTGGAAGAGATGGGTGTTTAAAGATCTGGAACTTCAACAACGGTCAGTGCCTGAAGACACTAAAGAAGGGTACGTACTGTAAATTTGTATTTCCCTCTTAACATATACTTTGAAATACCTTTTTATCTAGTAACTGTGAAAAATGACTTTCAATCTTTCCTGTAGATGGTGAATGTAATGAGGTATGCGACTGCATCTTCCTCAAAGTTCACAGGAATTCGTGAGTAATTATTTGATATTTGGCAAGTGTTCTTGGCTGCGTGTACTTTTATATCTATGCTGAATTGTTACAATTTATGTTTGAAGCTATGTGATGTCTGTCGGAAGGGACCGGAGGATTGACATTTATTCAGTGAGTACAAAAGAAATGATGGAATTCAAGGTATTATTTGTCAGCTGTATTTCAGAAATCCCTTCCCAATTATTTCTCCAATCCCCCATCCTTCCATGCATTCAATTTGCATTTCTTTACATTCTCATTACCACCTGAACTCCATCCTAAAATAGAAAAAAAAATACTAACAGTTCATGCCACACAGTGCCTGTTATGAATGTGTTATAAAAGCAGGAAACTGAGAAAGAAATATGTATATTTCTTACTCCATGGCGAGTGAAACTTCTTATCAGGTTGTGTCCCAGTGGGACATTTTAAACATGCCACACGTATAAATATTAAGATATAAAATGTCTCTATTTTGCTAATTGAACATCTATATTTTGTCAGGACATACCTGAGGACCTCCATCATGTCCAGAGGCCGCAGCCTTCATGGCAGGATGATCTGGTGATTATGAACAGAAAACTCTTTCGACAACAGCTTTGACATCAGATGTTCGGGTAGGCCCAAAAAAAAGTTGGTAGTTCAATGTGCTCTGACTGAGCGTTGCCCCTCTGAGATTTATTTCAGGCAGACTAGATGACAACCGTAGAATTAATGGATGGATTCATTTGTTCCTCTTCCATCTCTAAAATAAACACAGTTTTCTGTACTGAAAGTGACACAAAGACAAAGTGGGTCTTTCTGTTGGGAACTCGATGTGATCAAAAACACATAAGACAAATGCACAGCGAGTGATTATTTTTAAAAATCACAGCAAAAACAGTGCTGGTTTTTTTTAGCTACAGATTGTATTGTTCTGTTGCTGCATTGCAGAAAAGATCACATGATATGATAAACTAATAAAAGTTAACGATTGTCGTATTTTAAAGAACCCAGCCGGTAGTATATCATGAAGTGTTTCAAAATTGACATAATGTATCATTAAATTGCTGTTTGCAACTATATAATCAAAAAAATAAAGCAATATTATACAAGAAGTTGGCAACTAAATAAGATATGTAATCAAAATGTATTCATATTGTGGGGCAATTCACTCTTAAAATATAAAGCTTTTTGTGCGATCTCTGTTTCCATGGCAAAACACCTCTGCTGCACTCAAATACCGATAATATAATCTCTTCCCCGCCCCTCAGACAGATCAAGGTAATCTCTTTAACAAAGGTCTTCAAACTGTCAAATACCATCATCCTGTTCTGCTTCAATCCAAGTTCATTGAAGTTTATTCATTGCATTTGCCACAGACAAACTCATCTTTCTACATTATATAGTGAGGGGTGCCGGGCCAGTTCTGTCCACGCTTTGTCTCAGTCACTGTTGGACCTAAAGCTTTCCTGCTGGTTCTGTGTTTACATTACGCAGACACACAGAGGACACTGTCGTCTTAAGAAGGGCCAAAGAATAATTTTCGCTGACTAGCCGGAAAACTCCGTCAGGGATGGGTAACAAAGCCTCCCTGATGTTTGCCCTATACTGCGCAGCATTGCCTGTAGAGACATTTTTAACACCAGCAGCGAAATTCCACATCCCCTCTCTCTCTCCCTTTTTTCTTTCCGCTCTTTATTGTTGCATTTCTCTCAGTGTGGAGAATTCATATTTGGAAATGTTCTCAGTTTACCTCCGTCAATGTACCCTATACACAAATGAACAAATTTATACTTTAGTTAAACAAATCATAATTACTGGCAATATTTCGTAGTTCATGTTATTCTGTACATACTGTATCATGTACTATTCTATGTCAAAGTTTTAGTGCAGCTGAGCTTTGACCTGTCAATGCTTGTTGTTTATGACCAGGTCTGCTCCACGGAGCCTGAAATGTGAGGATGGTTTGATCACTGATTCAGGCCTGAGCACAAAGCTGTAAACTGTTACCACAGTGTCTTAAAGGCTGTCTGCAGTATTAGCATAATTCTCGCATGCGTTTTTATGAGCACATAATGTGATATTATTAAATGAGTTTCAGGATAAAACGTTAGACACACAATTATTAAGTATTAAAAAGGCAAAAATACGATTACAAATGCAGATGATTCCATCCTCTTAAATACCACAGTCCTTCGATCCAAGGCTCATCGGAATATCAAAGTATGCTCTCCATTCGGGCCATATTAATGTGAAATAATACTCATTTGAACTGGTTACAAAACTTTTAGATTTCTGAAAGGTGCATTCAGATAGTATTTATCTTTAACACTATTTGGTGAATCTAAACAATACTCCAGTGTTAGCAGCTGGGCTAGGTTGTGTTTTGGAACAGTGTACCTGGAGCTGAATGTTAATGTCAGCTTCCTGGCATGGTAACAGGGAAAATACGGATGTTCAGCTGGTATGGTGTTTACAGTGTTCCCTAGTTTGATGTGTTTTCACGTTAACAACTGCTAGTTAGCACTAGCACAGCTGAGGCCAATGGAAATATCATTAGATTTGCAGGTATTTGGTAAAAAAAAAAATCAAAGCAGTGGACAAATTCCCTTTTTTAACTGATGGCTCAGCATTATCACCACTGTAACCACGGTCTAATTACCATGGACATCAATTTTTTTTAAGGCATTTGTGCTAAACAGCTCCAATCGTTTACTTACCGTTACAAATCAAGCGATGCTTCACTTCATTATCAAGTAAAATTGCCATGTGCAGGGATCACTCTTCCTCTTTGAATATTTGCAGGCCTCAGAGCTGGATCAGAGGATAAATAAACACAGTTTTTACCTGTTTAATGCGGTCAAATTAGTTTTGACGGCAGGATACATTTCTCTCTTCGTGAGCTGCAGGAGGGAAAACTGATTCTCGCTAATGCTGCATGATCCATTGGATGAGGTGACTTTCAGAGCCCTTCCTTCTCCTTCATTATGGCTAGTGGTTGCATTCACCCCCAAAAACGCCCGTTAACAGAGCAGAAAGATTAAATTACAGTGGCCAAGAAGAGAAGTGACCCCTTTGATTATCTGCAGAGGACTGGCTTGAAATTGTTTTTCATTAATGGCCTGCAGGAGGAAGATCAATGGGTTGTTTTATGTGTTGCTCTTCTTCCCTTCAGCCAGTGAGCCTCGGGTTCACTGTGCATTTTTCTCTTCCTCCAGATGGTCAGTGTTGTGTTTCATCTCATTACATTTTGAAAACATGGCCCAGTTCAGATAAATATTTCACTTTGGCATGGAATAAAAGTTCAAAATGCCATCTGCTTTTCTGATTTGGTACTTGGTGTGTACAATGTCATGTTGGCAGCATCACTCCCAAGCAAATGTTGTTGTTGGGTTCAGTGGGAAATAAGCTCATGAAGAACAAGATTAATCACTTTGTATCGGTGTGAAGTGCAGCAGCAGGAGTAATGTTTGGCTTGTTTGCTCGCTCAGGGGTTTCACATCACATCAGATGCTAATCCATGTGTGGCACACTTGGCTGGAATATTTTAAGTAATATTTAGACTTTGGTGAAAACTCTTTGACATTTACACAAAGCTTGAAATATTTTTCATCCAGATTCCTCACAGCTTTTTAACGAGACTTGACTTTTCGTTTCCATTAAGTCTTTGGTTTACGCACTGTGACCTTTCAAATGTTTACTTATTTTGTGCAAAGTGCAAACCCCTTGATCATTTTTAAATGTATAAGATTAAATAAATTGTGACACAATATGCCTTTTTGCTTTATTGCCAAGTTAAATGAAAAGAGAAATGCACTCTAAACATGGTATTGAGCTTTTCATTTAACTACTGCACAGTAAGAAAAAGTGTCTTTTCATTAAAGATGTGATCTGTACCTTTATTGCCCTATCAGGCTTTATCTTTAAGAAAATACTTTTGGTTTTAAAAGAAGAGTCATTGCCTTTCCAGTGTCTGAGATTCATTTTGAAGTGTCAACCCATTTCCATAGTTAGTTATATACACATTAACAGAAATTCCTCACAATACCTCACAGTCACATTGAACTGCAGTGTTTTTCAACTTAAATTCATTATACTGCAGTGGGTTAGAGAGA
The DNA here is from genome assembly GCF_022577435.1 of Embiotoca jacksoni. NCBI lineage: Eukaryota > Metazoa > Chordata > Actinopteri > Embiotocidae > Embiotoca > Embiotoca jacksoni. The sequence goes on along the minus strand of NW_027185379.1, from coordinate 4,180,332 downwards.
CTTACAGTTCGTCTCTTTTCAGAAAAACGGCCATAAGGGGGACATCCTTTGTGTGACGCAGTGTCCCCCATCGCTCCTGGCCACCAGCAGCTACGATGGAGAGATCATCGTGTGGAATGTGGTTTCTGGACGTATACATTGTCGGTTCGTTGGCCCTCCTGCAGCTGAACACCAAAATGTTGAAGGTGATTTTGGAGATTCAAAGTGAAAGATATTCAGTAAAATATCCTGAGATAATATACTCTCATGTGATCCAGTCACTGCATTTATCTCACGTATTTCCTCTGTCTCACAGGACTGGATACAAGTGTACCGAGCATAATTTTCCTGAAGAACTCAGACTTACAGCAGTTTTCCTTGACTACAGCGCTCCTGTCGTCAGGGGCCAAAGGTAAGAACAGTGCTAATTACCACGCGCGGTTACACTTTACTACTTTCCATAATGCTTTTCAATACAGCGTTAATTATGTATTTACTCTGTTATAGGTTGTGTAAATCTCTGGAATGTGCTCAGTGGAAGAAAGTTTGTGAGCAGCTTCAAAGTGGTGAGACATTTTACTCTGCAATATTTCTCGGTTTTCCTTTTGGCTATGAAGGAACACTACTTTTCTTTCTTTTATCTCTAAATTGCTGAATTAAGAATAAGATAATTAATGGTGTACAGTTTCTTTGCTTAGCAGGTACTTTCCTTGCAGTGACTGCAGGTAATGCAAAGCAGGAACTCTTACTTTTTGGGAGATGGGGGCATCCTAGTGGTACTTCTCAAAGCTGAAATCAAACATATAACATACAATAGAATTCTCCTTAAACAGCAGAAATTGATTTTTTTACACTATGTTATGAAGAAATTTGTTATTCTTTTCAAAAATGACAGACAAAACACTCCCGAATCTGAATAATTTGGACTTTACTGTCAAAACCCTTTTATGTTAAGTTCCCTACCAACAATGGCTTTTTCATTTCTTCATGATTACTTTCAAGGGTTTGCTGCCTGGCACATTTTGAAATAAATTACTGTGTATATATTATTATTTGAAGAGAACTGTTTTTTTGTAGAATGCATTGTCAGTCTGCAGGGAAGGTAAAATGTAGTTCAAATGGTACTGATTGATTGTATTCCTTTTATTCTGCTTGAGGACACCCATTACCAAATAATGAATATGAATGTTTGGTGATATGTCTGTGTAACAATACCCATTCGAATTCTAATTCTTCTCGCCTTTTGCAATTTCCAGTCTGAATTCCAACAAAAGATAACAAAACTGGCTAAAACAGACGAGAGTAAGCTGCTGTACGCGGCTGACAGAATCGGTTACATCTATGTTTACAGCATGGAGAAGTTCACCCCTGAGCAAAAATCACCAAGAGGTTAGCTTCATTTTTTTTTTTTCTTGCTTTTGCCTTTGATAAGACATGCAGAGAAAATATGAATATATACTGTTTACTTGAACATTTTCAGTGTCTCTATTTTTTTTCTAAAATAATTCAGCTGAAAAATCCTGGCGTGCCCACACCAGCACCATTACTGGGTATGTAAAATACACAATGTGTTTCATTGTTGTCGGCCACAAATTCATCTGGTTAATTAGCCGATAACTGTAGTCCAGTGGCACGTAGATTTAACTTTTAGTTGCATGCTTAAAATTGTCCGTGGGTACTGTATATACTGAGTAGGTCTCATTATTCTCTGTCTGAGGTGTTGGTGACAGCAGTTACAGCATAACCTCTTCCTGCGGCAGCAGACAAACAAAGTGTAGAAGAGACTGTGGGTGGGAAGGTCTTAAAATGACAATCAGTATAGGTGAGATGGTGCTTGGGGTGCATCTGTCATCCGACTCAGTACCAGCGCAGTGGATGATTTAGAGTGTTCTCCCAGAGATGCCTTCTCCCATTTCATCCCATGTCTTTTTATTCTGGTCCAGCCTGCAGATTGTTGACAGTGATCAAGTGGTCCTTACCTCATCCACTGACTGCACTGTGCGCCTTTGGAGTGGTCGAGGAGAATTAATAGGTGGGTGTTATTTTGCACATGTCAATCCCCATATTTTACATTTTAATAATGTTCATTCAAACATTATTAATGTTAATGAATTCAGTGTGAATGACATGTCTTGACTGACCCACTAAATGCCCTTGGGTAAAAGTGAGCTGTAGCTGTCAGCCTTAAATACTCATCAGTGACAGTTCACACTGCAAACTACGTGGCAGCTTAATTGTATTTTGATTAGAGAGCCAATAAACAGCCAGCACTCCTCTTCTATCTGGTGCCTGGTTTGTGTGGCAGTTACTTTTTTGTTCGTAACACAAAGTCATTTAAATGATGATCAAGTAGGACCTAGTTAACAGTTTGGTTAAAATTGTGATTTTTCTTTGTGCATATTTCAAACAAACAAATGTATGTTTAGTGAACTAAAAGCTTTTTGGAGCTGGAACCCATAATGAACTGTTTGATATAGTTTCTAAATAATAACTTGGCAGAAAGTGGCTGAATTTTAATGTATGTGTAACATGATTTTTTTTTTTTGTGTAAAAATGTATAATGATCAGTTTTTTGTGTCAATGATCTTCAGTTTTGCCTTCTGACAGAAAAAAATGAAATTCACATGGATATTAAAATATAACTGAGTTAAAACTGTGGAAATAAAGATTACATTTTTCCTTGGCACTCTAAGAGGTGTGCTGCACAGTAGGGCACTGCTGCAGAGAAATGATTTCAAATGGGTTCAGACATTGTGGCATTTTAAGAAGCCAAGTTGTGACTGTGTCACATTCGTTCAGCATTACACCGTGCCATCTGGCAAAACATTAAAATCAAGAATTTTGGTCTCTATACACAGGGACCTTTGGGCAGCCCGAGGGCTGGAGCGTCCATATCTCCTCGTCCTGGATCCATCCCGGTGTCCCCTTTGAGGTTCTGACTGATCCACTGAGCATGCCACATCATGAAATTCTGAACGTAAAAACACATCTCTCTGAAGACAACAATCCTGACAGGACTGAGGCTGATGGAGGGGAAGCTGCATAGTTTCACAAAAGATAATGTGAGCTGTTTATGATATGTTTCTCTCTCTCTGTCTCTTTTCCATCCAAATGTGACACTGAACTGAACTTCCTCCAACATCTGTCAGTGACACAGACATTGAGAAAGATTAAAGAGCATATTTGTCCTGGGGGCATATGGGTGGAACTGGGTTATAACGATTTCAACAACAAAGACTACTGTACATATGCAAAAAGTCTTTACAGCAGACTCACCCTAAAGAGTGAAAGATTTTTATTTAGAGTCAGTGTCTCTTCTCTTGCATCTCAGACTCCGTAATGAACTTGTCGGGCATAACAACAACCTATTGAACGACTGCACCGTGAAAGGCTTTGATACTGTGGAGCCACCAAACACCAGTGAACCACCCGTGACCTCTCCTTCGCTGGGATCGATCCCTTCATAAGGAGCACAGACGAACTGGAGTCAATTGAATAAGATGAAACTGTATTGATCAAAGTTGGGAAACTAGGTCAGGTCAGCATCCAATACTAATATCGTTAAATAGAACGGAATAATAGTGAGAATAACAACTCTATGTAATCACACACAACTGTTGTGATTGTTTTTTTCAACAACAGACCGGGGAAACAAAACTGTGGAAGAATGAAAGTGTTGATTGTCAAAATAACAGAATTGATTTCAATAATTCAAAATAAACTGCACAAGTTCAAGATTTGAAACTCATCTGAACCAATCATCTGCTCAAATGATCCTGCCGTGTGAGGGGTTTACAGACATAATCTTAAGGTGACTGGCTGACTCAGAGTCTCCCTGATTTAAAATGATAAATATCAAACATGTTTGAGATATTTACGATTCTGAATCCTGTAGTGTGAAAGGAACAATAGGGAGCAGAAGCCTGCAGTAGCGAAAGAGAGCGAGCCGACAGGGAGGCGTCAACAACCTTCTTAGGGTTGAGTAGACTACAGCACAATAATATTAATATGGAACGGCATCTCCATGGCAGTGGGAAGTCAGAGAGTGTATAAAAATGATTACATATTTAGTAATTACAGGTTTCACGCTCCACTCTAACTGTGTACAAATAACATTACCTTGGAGCAGTAGCTTGCGCTAGCCTTGTTTGAGACACCATAAAACTTTATTTTCAACTCACGTCCAGCTTGTGCTGCAAAATGTATGAGCCATGCAGATATTCTCTTCTCAGTCATGACCTTTTCCAGTTTGTTTTCCTATTTTGTTTTTTGGTGGAAACTATGGCACACACCTCCATCTTTGTTTTACTCTTTAATAGGTTTTTGAAGGTTTAAATGTGGGACAGCATATTTTTTGAAAATTCTTTTAATTTTGTTTTTCTTTTTGAAAATATAACTTTATTGAAAATATGACAGGATTTGAGAAAACACTGTTTCAGTGATAATGGTTCTAGATTGCATTATATTTGATTTTTTTTTTTTTTATCTTCAAGATATAATGTATTATACTTGTAATAGGTGCATTATTCATGATCTTGTGAAGGTGCACTGGCCTGCAGTGCATTGTATTATTAATAAAAGCCAGCATACTTTCACATTTGTCAGCCTTATAATACATAAATAAAACATTACAGTCTCACATAAATGACCTTGTTTTAGCTTTTTAGCTGTATTTTAGCTGTTTCATGGACTTGAGAATGTGAAAGATCTAGCTGATACTGGAGTTGGCCACAGTGGACACCTGTTTAAGTTACAAAAGAGATAACTGCTAAATAGTATAGACAGTAGTATATCTAAACATGTGTCATATGAGGCTTCTAGCGGTGCATTTTAGGTATGAAGTATGAGAAAAATTAAACATATCCATGTAGACACTATCATGTTCGTGCAAGCAAATTAAAGTGTGAGATGAAACGTAAGTAAATAAGGGAATGAAGTGCATTTTGCACAGTCCATCAAATAAACCGTTTTTTTTTATTGCTCTACTGTTCATTGAAACAGTATCACTGGACATCCATCCATTTTGAAAACTTGCAATTCATCCTCCTAAGAGCACCCAACCAAACACACATACACTTGAACACTTCCCATTCTTCTCTTACTGGTAAAGCGTGAGGGTGTGCAATTTGATGTTAACAAACCATAATTGCAAGTGTAAGACACACCAGCCTGGCTCTCTTAAACTATTGCCCACAGCTTCAATTTACTTTGCTGAATGTGATATATTACCCAACCTACCCTACAACCTTATTACCTACATACATTCAAAGCAGTGGCAGATCTGAATTATTCAGAAAGCATCCACACAGGAAAACAGAGAAAGGTAGACAGACATATTCTGTAATTACAGGTCACAGTTTTAGTTTAACTCAGGTTGTTTAAACAGTGTGATGTCACAGTGAAAACCATCTATGACATTTAACTATGTTGTTAAATGCTATATTATCATTATCAAGGAAGACATGTTCAATGGCTGCTTCAGAGACAGTGCACTTGCCTCTTGTGTTGGTAGTCGTGAAGCAGAAAGCTGACTGTATCTGTGAAATCAAGTAGTCACAGTAAGACACTGTTCACAAATGTGCCCTTTCATTGACTGTCACTGGAGAGAAAATCCAGTGTGACGCTGTCTCTATTTTCTCCTTTCTGAATGTGTTCAGAGCCACAAATCTGGACTGATCTGTCAAAGTCCATCTGAAAGACTTCTGCCTCCATGGGATCATGATCATAGGCTGGCATCTCCAAAGAATGAGCAGCATCACCAGTCAGATCAGTGAGAGGCACATGCCCAGCACAGGAAATAATAGATGTGCAGATGCCGAGCGAGGCGGCTCAGGAACTACAATACAGTTTGACCTCGATGCAAAAATGGAATGAAAATAAACCCCCGGCTGGGTGGCAGTCTGGCTGGTGAACACACAGTGATTACCTTAAGTTTATTTTGTACTCAATCAAGAGATGCTCTTAAAACAGCCTCTGTTCTTCAATCCGCGGAGACCACAATGTGCTGAAAACATTCCTGTGAGTTTTTGCTTCATGTTGCACACTGCTGCTACACTCAAAAGGTTCTCTGCTGGATTCAGATCTGGTGTACTGAACTCACCGCCATGTTCATGAAATCAGTTGGACCTTTGCTTTGTGAAATGATGCATTATCCTGCTGGAGACAGCCATTAGAAGATGGTAATCTGGGGCCAAGGAGGGATGCACATGATCAGCATCAATACTCAGGCAGGCTGCGGCATTCAAACCAGGATTGAATGGGCTTCAAGGAGAGACTCCCCACCACCATTACACCAGCGACCTGGGAAGTTGGCAGGTTGGCTCCATAGACTCATGCTGTGGGGGTATTGCATGTGGCCGCATGATTAGCTGATTGCATAATAAGACGAGTAAGCAGTTGCACAGTTGTTCCCAACAAAAGTGCTCAGTGGCAGACTGTAGTTGCATTTTACAGAAAAATATAAAAAACATTGACAATACAGATTGATGCTCTCATCTTTGACAGTCAGCCAGCTGTCTGGTGATGCTCCAGCTCCGGAGATGTTACACTTGTAGAGTATTTAATCAGATTTAGAAACACTGTGGATGGTCATGTTTCCTGTGAAGCTGCTACGACTTCTGAGTCACAACGCTCTTGCACCATTCACACTGCATTTTCTTCAGGAAATGCACACTCTGGTTCTTTTTCCACTTCCGAATGTTTTTTGGTCTATACGTTTTTGTGCATACTTCCATTTAAAGAAACAATTAAAGTATCCAAATGTTTAGCTATTTGAGGACAATGCAGCTTCTAAGCCAACTCAAAGGTTAATGGCTGTTGATTTGTACTTGTTGATTGAGATGATGCAGCGTATCCTCAGTTACTGTTAATTGTCTGAGATTGGCAGAAGACGGCCATTTGTAGCATGACATACATTGTATGCCCCTGTACGAGTTATCTTTCAGTCTCTCTCTCTGTCTCTGTCAGTGACCTGATAGTCAACAGGTCAGAGTTCATGCCATATGGTTTCCAATCCTCTTCACAACAGATCATTGGTTTGGTACCCAGCTGGTCAAACCCTTCTTGCATGTTATTCTTCTTTTCTCTTTACCAAGCAAGATGCATCAGCGGATTCAGCAGCATCCGGCAAGATCTGGCAGCTTCCATCAAGCTCTTGCAGCATCCACACTGCATTATCTTTAGGAAAGAAAACATCGTAGCAAGAAAACCACAGGTGGAATGTGTAATACTAACGATGTCTGCATCCTATTTAGGTGTCCCAGTTCTAAGGTCCTGCTATTATGCATGCTCACTTCCAGGCATGGTTTAATGAGGACACATACCAAGGACCAAGACATCATTAATGAATGCTATTAGTTACAAGTGCATTATTCTGCTATGACAAGACAAATGTCTGCTGTGAAAGATGAGTTAAAAATTGACAAACATTTGAATAGGTAAATCTGGAAATGACTTTGGGCTCTTAATGACAACTGGAACAATTACTAAATTAATCAATTACTCAGTTAACAGAAATTTTAATAATTAGGTCTTTTTTTTTTAACAAAAAGACCAAACTATTCTGCATCTAGAGCTTCTCAATTGTGATGATATGTTGTTTTTCTCTTTTAAGTTATAAGAAATTTAAAATAAGTGGGGCAAAATTAGATGTCACAACAAAACGGCAATGGCATTTTTTTTTTATAATGTATTAACCAAACGTTTTAATCAGTTCAATTAAAAAAAAAAAAAACTAAAACTAATGAAAATAGTTGTTAGTTTCCTCCTCAATTCAGTTGCGAAAGTTAATACAATGGTTCCTTTAAACCTCTGAAAATAATCTAAATCTAAGATAAAAACAAACAAAAAATGCTTTTCTTACACTGACTACTTTATCAATTTCCTCACACAGTCTACAGGTAAGATACAGTGGTTAAGGATAAACATGATGGTGTTTCCACCTCTAGTGGTCAGAAGTCGGAGTTTCTGAAGAGCACTTGAAGGCAGCAGCAGCAAGCTTCCTGACTGTACGTACTTTTTGGGGTTTTTTTTTTTGGTTGAGCAGCCTGTCAGCTGAGATCCGTGAATTCATCCCGCCAGCAGAGCGCGTCCCTGCGCCTTGTACACAATGTGGGGATGCCTCCTACCGGAGAACAAACCCACTCCCCGTTTTCTGTGAAACTGAGAAAAGGAAGAAACCCCGTCGTGTGTTTTTTTTTTTGTTAACACTGTCAGAAAGCCCATGCGCTGCGAGCTTTCTCCACCACCTACACCGCTCACAGGACTCTCTCAGGATGCGGTCGAGGAGCCCACACATCGGGGACAAAGTGGCAGGCTGCTTGGTTTTCCTCTCCTTCTGTAAGTACCCACTTTACTTTCTAATCCTCACCTCAGGAGGCTCGGACCTTACAGCTGTGTGCGCGAAGCATTATAACGCCCGCAACAGTTTGTCTTGTTTCTGAAAGGCGAAACTGAATATTTCCGATCAGCTGTGAGAAGAGAGAGCTGAGTATATTTGCAGAAGTGTTTGAGAAAGTGCGAAGCCATGATCCGCCTCAACTTCCTGAGGAGTTGAAAGGCGATTTGCGCTTACCGTGTTGCCATGTGGGTTTGCGCAGACCCACGAGTTTACGTTCGGGTTTAATTAAAAGAGTTGAAAGGTTCGAAAGCTCTCTCATTTGAAATCACTGCATTTGCGTTGAAATCCCCCCCCCCCCCCCCGGTCTGGCGAGCTTCTGCCTGACACCGACGTTGCACTGGCTGGAGACCCAGCCCGAGGTTCACTGCACCTCAGGCTGGATCTCCCAGAGGCTTCAAGTTAGGATTTTCTCTGTCAACAACAAAAGTAGAAGATTAAACAACAGCTGCAGTTAATAGCATTATTGAGTCCTCTTTTTATTGCTGTAATGGCAATAGGAAATTGCATTCGCAGACTTAGTAACCAATATAAATGCAGTCATTTAAGTAAATTTGAGTTAAATTTGTACCATAAATTGTTACTTAATCACATTTTTACTTCCTTCCATGGAGTTGATTTCTTAATTTGACAAAATTCGTTTTGGCTAAAATTTAAAATATTTGAGGTGGGCTTAATTTATCGGGGGGGGGGAGCATGTTTCAATGATAGTATCTTTTCCAATTAAGAATACAGATTTTTACTTGATAGTCCACAGCCAGACCATGCATTGTGTTTCATTCACATACGAAGCTTATTCAGTGATGCAGCATGTCTATTGGGGGGGAGGGGGTGTAGACAATGTACGGCTGCAGCTGTGGAGAGAACTGCACTCAGTGGTCAATATAGCATATGCTGGTGTACCATGTGGAGGTCCACCTGAACAGAATGAAATTAATGCTGAAAGCAGGAGAGTCTGCATGCCTTGAAAGGAGCCATATTCACAAGAATCTGCAAATATGTTAGTGCAGCAAAAAAAGAACATCTGCCCAGGGGACAAGTGCAATACTGCCATGTTTAAGACTATAAAGGCATAGGTTACTGGTTGAAAGAGTATCTATGAATCTTAGAACAAATTACCACTCACTCTGCTTTATTATTAATTGGATCTGACCTTTAGATATGATGTTTTTAACCTACATTTTGTCCCCCTTTTATATCCCGTCTCGGCTTCCTATACACCTGGCTATGTTCACGTATTGTAAAAGCAAGCTCTCTTCCTCTCTCATTTTTCATTTGGCTGGGATTGCAAGAAAACTCATCACATATCATTTCGGATCTTTCATCCTTAATGCGTAGTTGCTGGTCAAAGAATTGTGGCTTCTCTCAATTTGATCTTTGTGTAACAACCGGATGAGGATGAAATAGCTTACCTAAGGATTTTGCACGCTGATCAAAAACATACTTACGAACAGCTACTCAAGTTTTTGGATGTTTAAAAAAAAAAAAAATTCAATACATTCAGATCAGTGTGAGCAGCCACAGACACTGCTGCAATCGACCCCTGTGCATGAGCGCAAGCTGTATTTGTGTGCTTGGCACTGTGTCAAGCACGTTTAGTTGGGAATCACACCCTAACAAGGCTGCTCTTCTGCTCCCCCTGTATGTAATATTCATGGCCTTAACATCGCAGCACAGCCAAGGTCTGGAGAGTGGCCAGCTGGGTGACATCAGGGAGCCACCTCTGCTGTTTTTTAATGATGTTGTCCATAAAGTTTGAGCCGACTGTCATTTCTGATGTGCTCTGGAGCGGGTTGCAACTGATTGTGCCGCAGTCGGGATGAGGTGCAGCACCTCCAGGTTTGAGGCTACAGAACATAAGTCGACATGGGGCGCATTTCAAATGTGGCATGTGATCGCTCCACAGAGTTCGGCATCTGTTTGTTGATTTAAACGTAATACAATGATGAGAGAGTACTGTGCACAAACTGTGAATTTGACTTTTTTTTTAAACAATTAAAAAAAAGTCAATCTATTTTTGTTTGAGTGTAGTGAAACACTAAAATGGTGCATTTAGTTGGAGATGATCGTCATACTCTGCTATCGACAAATGTTCATTTCAGCAGTTTTATTCAATTTAACTCATAAATTTGTCATTTGTGTAAAAAATGAGTATAATAATAATACTAAATAATAAATAATGTTATAATAATAATGTTAATAATAAAAACAAATAGTTGGTTAGTTGATTGTTGACATTTTTATTGCAAACAACATGTCAAAGGTTATTGCTGTTTTGTCATCATAATTAAAGTTAGAGATTGCCATTTTATCTCCAAAAATCTTTTCTCATCCACTCGCCTTAAGAAAGGCTCAGTTCAGTGACAGTTAAACGGCCTGTGAGATCGATGTGGATGATGTTGGTGGTGAGCAGAGAGCCGAGATCTCAAACAGCAGTCTTTGTTCTGACCGTCAGCTGTGGTCATGAGTTTTAAGTCGTGACTGAAGGAAATGAGATCGCAGCCACGTTGACTTTTCTCTGCAGGCTGGATGGTGTCACTGTAGCTGACAGAGTGAGGAGGTCTGTGGTTCAAGGGAACTTTTGGGTACAGCTGCTGATCTTCCACCATTAGGGAAGTCATCTTCAGGCACCTGGTAAAGATGTCCTCCAGAGCAGCCTCCCACTCTCAGATTAGTTTATATGGGAGAGTTTACTGTATTACTGCTTCAGATTTGTAATGATAGTCTGGAAACCGTGTTCACATGAAGGTTTGCTCAACCCCTCTGAAGGGCAGACCAGTCAACAAATAGTAGGGGTTGAAGTCAAGCAGTTGGTCTCGAAATGTAGTTCCAACAATGGCGGCAGTGTTAGTGCTAGATGAAGCAATCGTAACAGGGCCAGAAAATATCAAGGAATTGAAGCTGGAACAAGAACTATGTCTAAAATTAATTAAAAAAAAAGTATATATATATATATATATATAGTTAATAATATTAATAATAATAATATTAATTTCCCAACATGGCCTTGAACTCTCATGCTCACATTGATAGAGGGTCTCTTTTGTTTACAGCTTGGTGAGTTTCGGCATTCAACAAACTTCGTATGGTGCTATATGCGGATTGATCACAGGCTGCTCCAGTAGTTTCAAAATTAACTATTTTAAGTCTAAGCCCATCCGGACACACCAACTGGAAACAATTCTCATTGGAGCGTATCCAGACCCATATACTCAAGAAGTGAACTGGGGTGTGGTTTGTAACAGGCTCAGATTGTTGTGTATCTCTAAAAGTTAATGAGCATCTGCAGGAAGAGCCTAATGATGTCATAGAGTCTCCTCTGTGAGATCTGCAACACTGCTTTGAATGAACAGCCTTTGGCTCAGGGAGAAATGGATGGATGGAAGTCTTAGATGTTTAGATCATTGATCAAAATCACTGATTAAGCTGCAATCACTAAAAAGCTTACCGGAAGTAGGAGTTCAGTGGTGTTGCCATATCGCTCCTATAGATATACCTGCCTGTATCAGGCCAGAGTGGAAAGTGTTGCAACTCCATGAGCATAGGCTGCTGCTAACAGTTCATTTAATTTCATGATTAATCTGCAGTTCATAGACCTTTTTCAGACATTTAGACTTGTCACAGTAAGAAAAGCACAGGTACAGCTAATGATGGCTGCATTCCTTTTAAGTGTCCCAGGAATTAATGGAAAGAACTAATATGCACAAAAGCAGGAGCTCCCCGAAGTGAAATGCAGCCATTATTAATCCTACTCTGCCTTACTGTGATGAGTCGAAACGTCTGCAGTGAAAAAGGTTTATATTGCATAAAATGTCAGAAAATGATGAAAAATCGAGCTAGTAATAAGGTCATTCATTTCATATAAGAATTTTTTTTTTTTTTTTTTTTTTTTTTTTTTTTTTAAATTATATATATGTTGTTAGGGTGATGAACACCAAGACAAATTTAGGTTTTCCTTTCATTGTAAAGATAGTGTTCTGCCAGGCAGAGGCATGGAAACTAAATTACTAATGTAAAGTCGCTGACAGGAAGCTATTTTGCTCTGTTGTCATTGTAGGGAATGATTTGGAATTAATGCAGTTGAATGAAGGGAGGAAGCAGAGATGTATTCATGATCAAATATCTAAATACGATTGGTCAACATCAGAAACCATGTTTGTTACCTTGTGATCTTTGTTGTTTGTCCTAAATTGTGGCCTATAAATGGTGAGAATTTATATTATTTAAAATCCCCATTCAAAACATCTGATCCCGGGTAAAAAAAAAAAAAAAAAGGCAATGTATTTAATATTAACTGTATTTAAGTAATGAGAGTGAGCGCCATTGCTCTAACTGGGGTATGAGTTTCTGTCTGTGCTTGGGCCAGAACGGGAGGTTTAAATTTATGATGACACCACGCCAGATGAAACCTGTGCCTCTTGCTACCTAACAGTTTGCAGAGCAGTTGTAAAAAATACAAATCAAATGCATTGTTACAACTGTACGTGCAGCGCAAACTGTGTGCCGTCTGTGCCTGCCCTTTTATATTATAATAGCTTTTCCTGTCTCTGTCGCCATGAAGTGTTGTACGTTTTCTGTGGAAGAAATTCTGGCATCTTGAAGTTATCGTCACAGACTTTAAAACAGCAGTGAAACATGTTCAAGCTGATTCATGTCATTTTTTATCACCGCAGACTAAAGCTAACCTTGATGTACTGCATTGACCCGTTGTCTCCTTCAGTGTAGACTCAACAGTGAAACAGTTTTTAGGGAGGCAGCAAGTACATTTCTACTGCATATTGTGTGGGACTCATTAGAGTTGAAGATGGGTCTGAACAAATGGAAAATGTTTCCATTCGAACTGTTTGACTTCACTCCTCAAATGTACAAAAACTCTGGGATTTTCTGATGAGCATCTTTTACACTGATAATGAAAATATAATGAGTTGCTTGTAACACTAACAACAATGATGATATTTATTCTTTTATTGCTCTTATTTTTTTTTTTTAAATACTTGTATCTATCTTATTTAGTTTATTTCATATGTATTTGTTCATACTGTGTACATATTGCTGTGACGACTAAATTTCCCCACTGTGGAATTAATAAAGTCTAATCTAATATGATTCTGAAAAACTGCAGAATAGGATAATTGACAATGTATTTTTAAAATTAATTGATGAAGTAATTACATTTTTTTTTATGTCCAGTGCTGTGAGTCTTAAAATGTTCGCTTGTTACAATATCTGTGCATGGCAGCTATGGTGACTCTTTGTGGTTTTTTTTTTTTTACAAATGGTGGTCTACAATTAAAGTATAGTTAAGATTATGCAACAGGTTCAATGAAAATGTTGCAACTTTATGTAGACATCCACTCAGCATAGATGGTACATATAGTCAACTGAAGCTATGAATTTGCCAGTGCAATATGATGACAGTAAAAGCTGAGTTTTCCTGCAACAGAGCGGCGCTGGCTGTGCCTTTGTATACCAGGATGCATTGCTCCCAAGTCATTCCAAAACCTGGCTCCCTATGCCAGGTCCCTCCCCTTGCAGCTCCTACTCAACAGAAAAACTATAAGCAACCAGGAAATATTGTTTTCAGAGAATAAAAAGACAGTTTTTTTTTTTTTTTTTTAAATAAGAAAGCTTGCAGTACTGATCATACACTGTGATGTTTGCAGCTATTGTAAACACAAACCCCTCAACAGACTGAGAAAATTGGTTGTCCAGCTTTGCAGCGTATCAGCACCCTCACCCACTTTGGTGGCCAAAAGCGTTAGGTGAAAAAAATACTCACTCAGTGGTCATCTGCCCTCTCAGCCCTGCTGGTTTTTATTGTCTTTTCCTATTTATCATCAGTATCCTGAAGGTCTCCAACAAACCTCTCTCCAAATGAGGCGAGAGCAATAATGCATAGTAACCCACACATGGCTCTATCTGTCTGCATCTGCAACATCCTCCAACGTAAAATACCCAAACTGAAATTATTTGCAGCAGAATGTCTCAGTTTCTGGAGATGTCGGAGGCAAAGTTGATTCAAAGGCTCCACCATTCGCTGTTTCCTCTTTGTAGCTGAGTTTCTGGATAGTTGTCGCCGGGCAATATCTTCCTGCTCGGTAAAGAAACACATCGTCGGACTCTCTTCGCTGCATTTCTTTGGCCGAATACTCGAATAAATGCAGACGAGTATTCGAGTAAAAAATGCTTTCTCGTCCATAACGTTGTCTGCACTCATATTTTAGGAAATTCTCGCTCTCACTCTTTCTCATACTTTATCCTTCATTCCAATAGAGAGTAGGTTAAAAATCATCAAATTGGTCCTTAAAGGTGTGGAGAGATCATGGCTATGGTTGATATTAAAGAAGTTCAACAACCAGACTTACTAGGCCACTTCCCTTTCAATACCGTGATCTCACTATTGCTTCTGCCTCGCTATATGACAAACTCATTTCCTGTCTTGGTGCTTTGGATTGTTGGTATTGGACATCAATGGTACAGTGTCATATGGATGTAATTCCTAAGCACATCAAGCTGCACTGAGCCTCAGTGTGTACTGTGGTAAATGGGGATTGCACAAATCTCTGCAGCAATCACATTTACCTGAATAAAGTAAAAAAATCAATTTGAAAAATTGTGAAAATGTAGTGCTCTTAGTGATGTGAAAAAAAAGTTCCCTCCACAAATTCAGGAACCAACTGTACCGGTTTGATGGTGCTGATGAGTTTTGGTCAGTGTGACTGCCTGCAGCTGTACAAGGCATCGTGCGAGTACAGAATATTTAGTGCCCCAACAGCAAAACGTGACATCTCTTTATATTAACTTTTTTTTTTTTTTTTAAATTCATCTCAATCACTCAAAACCCACACACAGTCATGGTTGAAACAGAACAACATGAGAGTCCTTCTTTTCCTCCGCCCGTATATTTTCAAGTGCCATATTCACTCAACTTCCCTGAATGTTTAGTTGTCCTCACCAGAAGCTGTACGCTGTTTCGTGCCACACAGGTGGTGTTCCTGTTTAAAATGGAGGGCTGGAGCTGCTCTCTGTGGTTTTAGAAGAGGTTGGTGAGAGCTGAATCCAGGTTTAATGGCCCTCGGCTTAGTGATGTTTGTGCACCGGTCTCAGAAGTGATTTCTGGATGGCTGCCCTGCCATATATATCAGCATTGTGAAGCTTACCAAATTTGTGTTGTTATTGTTTTTCTGCCAGATTGAATGACTTTGTTTTTTCTGAATTAATGCAGCTTCACTGTACAGTCTGTTCACTGTTTGGAAACCCTTGGTCGTCTCATCTTGCTTTGAATACTCCACATGGACACAGTGATTATCAGAGCTCTTCAACAGCTGACACTGACTGCTAATTTGCATTCAAGTCAATATAATACACCTGCACAGCTGCCTTTGTTCATGTGATTTAGCTATTACAAAGCACTCTCATCTAGGGTCTCCATTTTCCCCCCCACTCCCTCCGTACCCATTAAATGCTGCCTGAAATGTAATGTGAGTCAGACACGCTGAACTGTTAAACAAGCAAAGCATCTTTCAGAACTGTGAATCTCTCAAGACAAAGAGCTAATGAGAAGAAAACACTCTCAGTACAACCCTTCACTTTAAGACTAGCACCCATTATACATACTGTCTTTGTCAGATTCTTCAAAGGTGCACCAACCTGATTCCCTCCCATTCTTATGAACACGATCTATCCTGGCCAAATGCATCAGACATCTGCTTTTGTTGCACTTTCAATGTAAATTGAGGAGCTTGTTTAAAAGTCAATTGAAAATGCGGTTGGAAACAACAGACTTTATTATGCAGTTTGAGGACATGATGAGATGAAGGTGCTCCCATTAGCGCTCCTGATTTTACAGGGAGCTACTCCCTCTCTCCCTCTCTGTGTCTCTGTCTCTCCAGGGTGAGCGATTAAAAGAAGGGAAGTTTGATATGTTGCACAACATATTGTGAACTTTCCTGTTGGAAGCTTAGTTTTATGCCAAACGTTGCATTTTTAATACTGACAGAAACCATGCTGCCAGATGACGATGTAGCCGCTCTGCTCGCCCGACAGCTGGATCTGACTTTAAGTTTGTGAGCTTCTCATTGCAATTAGGGATTCACAGGCATTAGTTAATGATGTGTGTGGCTTACATTTGGGTTAGCTTCTTGTCTCTGATAAACAAAAAAGGATGTGATGCAAATTGTTATTATATTTCCCACATTGTACAACTCACTATCTGTAGTTTTTCCTTTTATCAGCAAACGCAGGCGTCTTTTCTTTAGGAGCCATATGTTGTGTGAGATAGACGCCACGTATTTGCTGCCAGCATTTGAAGGGACCGCGAGCTGTTAAAAATATGATATCTTTAAAAAGAATTGCCAGTGGGTTTTTTTTTTTTTTTTTTTTTTTTTTTTTTTTTCATTTTGCACTCGGCAGCTCATTGTTGACATGGGACACAGCGGCATACAAAACAATTTCCGCTCAGTGTCCACTTACTGGTTTATTCCAGGTCTTTGAACCATATTACATGGTTTTCATGCAGATATGAGGTACTCTGTGCTGGTGTAACTGTAGGTGTTCGAACTGAGCGTTTTTAGGGTCGCTCGTCCACGTTGGCTTCAAAGTTGGGCTCCACAGTTTACTCAGTAATCGATTATATTAATCATATTATTTCTATTGTGATTAATATCATTTTAAATAAGTAAACATTGACATCACTGGTCAAATGTGATTAAGCTTGCCTTAGACACATTGTGCTGTCTCTGTTTATATTCCATTATTTCAGAGCACTTTGATTTACAGGATCAGCAGCAGCATGTTTGTGTTTTCCCTCCATTTGTCATACTTTGTCTTCAACGCAAAAACACTCTTGTTATTAACTGTAGACTGCTGCTGTCTTGCAGAAAGAAATAAGAGATGTTTTTATGGAAGAAAATATAAATTGTGCGTGTGTAAAAAAATATATCTTCTCTGAAAGTATAAAGACCTTCAATCTACTCGCTACCTTATTGTGAGTATTTTCTGCTCTGTTGAAGACATCTTATACATCTTTTTAATTGAAATGAACATGAAGTAATATTCCCTCAGCTCTTTTGGCAAATTTTGACTGTTTGATAACATGGCGAGTACCCATTGTTGTTTTTTGGTGCTTTCATGACTAAAATAATTAGGTAGATATTGTTCATTTGTTCTGAACTGGTGGATTTATTCCAGGCTTTACACACAGAAGTGTTTTGAAGTTAACTCGGCTCTTTGAATAATTTACCTAGAGGGTTCCCTTGCAATGGATGGAATTAATATCTTACCAAATTAGTGCAGACAATCAAAGTTAATCTTATGAAATATGTACAGTAAGATTTAACTTTTTTTGTTTGTTTATCCTGTCTATTTGATATTGCACTATTGTTGGAATTTTAAGTGGCTTCTTCCTAGAAAGCATATCTGCTGTTTTAAGGTTTTAATCAGTACTCTCAGTTGCTCTCTAATGGCTGCTGCAGAGCCAGGAGAGGACATTTAAGTATTTCTCTAGATATCACCTAATTAAAGGCAGATTTAAAGCTGACTGATGTCAGAGTGCAGGCAGCCTGATTCAATATAAATTGCTGTATTCATTCATTTTTAGCGACGCTGTTGTTTTTGATGTATTGATCGTAAATCTTTGGAATCTTTCTGTGAAGATTTTCTTATCCGAATCAATGGCAATGGAATTGAATAGAAGCTCTGAGGGCTCTAATTACAAACTCCCATGGATGAGTGGTGCGCCACACTCTCAGAAATCAAACGGCAACCCAGAAGGAAGGAAAACTCTGAAAAATCTCGAATTTCTTTTTTATTTTACATTTGATAACATTTAGCAGGTTGTTATTATTAAACCCTGCGTTTAAACTGCCGCTATTAGATGATGACGTGAGGTATGAAAAAAAAAGAGAGGCTGTTTCTGGTTCAATTTCAAAGAAGTCATTGCTGTTTGTATCATTTCCTGTAATAATGTAATCTTTTTCCATTCTTTCAGTTCACATCAACTTTGCTACTGGCAGCTCAGGAAAAGGCTCCCAGGTAAGAAAAACACGCGACCCCAATTATTCTTTATTTCCTGTGTGAAAAGTTTCCTGGTAGTGTTAATTGTCCATTTTTAGGTTTTCTCACCTCAATTAAAGCTTCAATTTCTTGACCAACTGAAATAAGCAAAGTGATTACCGGCCCCCAGATAAGAACTTTGATTTGCTCAGCACTACAAATCCAATCACTTTCTCCTCAAGTTCAAGGGGATTTTCTAGCTCTTGCATCTTCTGCACTCTGCAGTTGCAGCTTGATAAATAATTAACACGTTCAGTTGCTCTACTTCTTATTGGTGTGAGAAGATGTTGACAGTAAGCCTTCCGGCAGAAGTGCTTAGCATCACAGAAATGGGAAATTTCTGTTTTGCGTTTTACTGATGTCACACAATTATTTTTTCTTGCCGAGTAAGTTTTGCCCTTTTGCTTTGTCACATTTTTGTTGTCTTATATTGTTTATGATGCAATACTGCCTTCCCTTAAACCCCCAGTGTGATCCAAGTGAAAATAAAAAATAAAACCCCCCAAAATATTTAGGTCTTTGTTTAGGTGTATTTGTGAAAAGCAACCAAAGATATTGGCCTGTAATTTAAGCAAGAAAGTAAATCAGTTTTCTTTGTTAAATATTTTCTACCAGGGAGGCACGGAGCTGCGTGGTTAGGACCGTGTTGGGTTGTCTAGGTTCAAACCTCAGCAGGAGTTCTCTCTGTGCCTGCCTGGCTATTTTTCCAGGGACTTCGGCTTCCTCCCACCATCCAAACACATGCATGTTTAATGTGAGTGTGAATGGTTGTCTGTCTTCTGTCTGTCCGTGTTGGTTCTGTGACTGGCGACCTGTCCAAGGTGTACCCTGCCTTAGCCATAACGTGACCCTGTTCAGGATAAAACGGGTATAGATAATGGATAGATGGATGGATAATTCTACCACATTATCGGCGTGCCGATCAGATGAAACACTGTCAAAGCATTCTCTCCTTTTTCCAGAAAGGAACCATGAAGCGCAGCTGCCGGTCAAAGTGATAAAGTAAAGATTTAAATGACTTAATTTAAAAAAAAAAAAGAAACCCATTAGAGAAATGAAAAGAGCTGAGATTTCACCATAATGGAAGCATAATGGGAAAAAAAAATCATGTCTAATGTGCTGGAAAAAAAAAGACATTATTAAAGCTGAAAAAAATGCTTCATGGAGTTCCTTTTTATCCAAGTGTAATGCATCTCCACTTAAATGTCTGTAAAAAGCATGTTCATTTCCGCCCCCTACTTCTCTGTTGATTCTAACATGTGGCCACTAATGGTTGTGAGAGCTTGTGGGATGGGTGTTGCCTAGTTACCACGGGACTATAACATCTCTTCACCCTCCCAACATACAATGAGTTTCTTTTTTCCTTCAAGTGAGGAAATAATATTTTCACAGTTTTCTTGATCCAGTTGAAATTCATATATCGCCTGTGATTTGAGTGTTCAAAGATACAAAGCGTGCATCATGCAAAGAGAGCCAATCAAAACAAATAGAATGGTCAAATTACATTTGAGATGTATTGGGCTAATTGATTCCCAAAATCAACTTGAAGCCTCGTTATGATCAGCTACCACTTGCACAGTTAAAGTTACTGCTTAACGCCTTAAATCAACCTCAACCTTTTTGCAAATTTATTTAACAAATTGCTCTCCTGCTCAAAATCAAGGGTCCCCTCTACATTTGAAGTTTGTCCAAAACTCACTTTTTTTGTCACATTTTATGCATGTCATTTGTTGTATTAATGATTACTATTTGTTGTGTATTTCTCTTCAACCAAGTCTGAGTGCAAAGTGCGAACCAGGTTATTGCCCCCCCTTTTTTTTTTTCTTTTTTTTTTCTTTTTTTTTTTAGATCTCCTGACCTGAATAACAACATTAACAAATTAGAAAGGAATACAAATTTGTAGGTCATGGAAGCGCTCCAGTTTAGTTATTGAAAGTCATGGAGTTTACATCAGGGCTGTGGCGTGAGGCTTGGAAATCATTTACATACACAACGTTTTGCAAGACATGGTTTTTAGTTAGTGGACTCTAAAGTAAACAAAGTTGATTCATCATTTCAAACTTAAGATGGTTTAATGAATAAAACAATTAATTACTGTTCGTTCCACCGGGAGTTATCGTCTCTCTACATTGTAGCGTATGCTTATTTATTTTTTTTATAACCTACTGAAGTTGCAATCTTATACAAAACAAGACCTATTTAAAGTTTTAAATGAAAAACAAATTGTTTTGTGGTTTGGGCAATCCTAATCAAACATGATTTTACCTCCTGCCTCTCCAGCCCATGGTAACACAAATATTTTGACAATGTTGTTTTTGTGTGTAGCAGATGATTGGAATCTTTTGAATTATTGTGCCATAAATGGCACTGATGTTTAACAGGTGCAGACCTCTGAAAATACTGTAACTGATTACAAAATCCACTGAAAAGCAGAAATAATTGTTTTTAAATATTTATTAGTTTGCTGCCAAAAAGGTAAAAAAAAAAAAAATAAATAAAAAGAGTTCTTTGGTAATCACCACCAGCAACATCAACTGTGTTGTATACATATAGATATGCCATGTGGGGATAATGGACTCAATCCACCAATGTAGGCCTTTAAAGCACTGTTTGGTTAGAGCTAATGTCAGATGATTCAAACAACCGGCCTCCTGATTTAGATGTGTTTAAATATGCAGGGGGTCCTATAGTGTGTGATATAGGAAACGCTGATCTCAGAATATAAAGAAGCAACAGCCGAGTAGTGTTACGTTTACTGTTCCTTTTCTCCTTTCCAAGATTTGTTACTGTTAATGGTTATTTGTAATTACACACTCTTCTCTGATCACCATTGTTCAATGCGACATTGCACCAAGAGGCGTATAATATGTAAAGCAGGACACAATTGCTGCAGCTGTAAACATCCCAGCGTATCTCTTCGTAGTCATCTTTCAACCCAGTCCATGGCTTGCATATGGAACACAGACCACCCCCTCCTTCTCCTTTGAGGATGGTCTGAAGCCTCTGATGACTGGCATCAGTCTGAACTTAGAATTACTTGGAAAAGTTGGCAAAAGCAAGCAGGTACTGCGATAATCTGTCGCTTCAGGGCTTCATAAACAGCCTAAACAAGTGTGTTAAAAATGTCCTTATGTAAGCAGAAGTGCCTTGATCTTGTGTACTGGGAGGGATAGTGAGAGACTGGCTGTAAGAGGACTATACAATGTGAGACATTTCTTACAAACCCCCTGCTGATGGTCCAGCAAAGCTTATGAAAACTTCAGCTCTGATAGGGGCAGGTTCACCTTCTGGTGGTCTTACCAGATGTGGGGCGGGGGTGGGGGGAATGTGTGTGGGGGGGGGGGGCAACCAGCATACCGAAGAACACAACCAATACAGCAGAAGTAATTGAAAGTGCTGATCTTTGTGAGTCAATGTTTTTGAGGCTAAATGGCTTCACACAGTTACATAATCCACATATTTTCTTGAGTTTGTCTTCAGGCGGGATAAAACCAGGTATGCGTCACAGTTATTCCAAAACTACAGTGTCTTTATAAAATAACCCAGATAGAAGCCATCACAACCTCTTATTTGGCCCTGTGATTATCTCTCCAGTATGCTGATTACCTTTATCATTCAAAGGTTATGACTTAAGTCAATCGTTGTCGGCCCCACTATGTTTTAAATACACTTTAGTTGTTGACATCATGATCAGCCTTGAAGCAAGAGAGATTTTGTTGAACAGCATACTTCAGCTGACTGTCTGATAGAACAGAAATGTCTTCCCTGTTGTTTGCAGGTTTTTGTGCTTCCTGCCAAACACCCTCTGTGCAGCGGAAAGGGCTATCGCTTCCATGCAAAAACAGCTTTTCTTATTCTCTTCACTTTGAGCCATTGCTTCAGGAAAATCAAAGTCAAAAGGAGATGTGCGAACATGATGGCTGATCACTGCTTCCACTCCTGTGCAGTGACCTCGGCTCAGACAGATTCCCTTGTTGAGATAACAAACCTGTAAGAATCTTGCCAGCATTCACCTGAAGATCCTGCAGCGACTGGACAAAATCTGTGAATACCAGCTGTCCCCAGGCAGTGCCCACTCATCTGCATATATTACCTCTAACATGATCTTTTTCTTCAAACATATTATTTGGATAAAACCTGTGGTGCTCATAAACACCCACAGGATTAGCCAAAGGCACTTCATATGTACTCTTAGCAAAAAATAATTTTCTTCTGTTTGTCTGTTTTTGTAGTCAAAAATAACAACTTTCTTTATGTTGCTATAATTATAGAGTTTGCTAATTTCTTTCTTGCCACAAAGAGTTATCAAAAGTAAGGTTTCAGCCACATATACTTTATAGAAACAAGAAATATCTGGATAAACATTGAGATATCATCCAGAAAGCTAAAGCTTTATGTTTGACTGTGAAACCTCTTTTTCTAAACTTTCTATGGCTAAAATTCTGTCAAAAGTATCTATCGGCCATCTATTGTAGAGGACGTGGAGCATGTTTTGACCCTGAATAACTTGCACAGCAGGGCTTGACAGTAGCGGTTGCCCGTTGCCCCTGGCAACACAATTTGGACCAGTGTCAACAATTTTGTTCAGTCTGGTCGCTTCTGTTGGCAACAATTCTCCTGCACTTAGAATAACAAAGCTGAATCCCTCTGAGTAAGGTCTTCTGACTAAGTGAGAGTGCCCCTGGTTATCTTTTCCACCATGTGAGAAAGAAAAATTAACAGAAACACTAGAGAAGTTGTGTTAATACTAGAAAAGAACAAGTGGAGTCTTTCTCTGAATTTGTGGTGTATTTGACCTCCAAGCTCTATGTAACATACTTTTGGCAAACATTGAATATTGTGTACTACTCTCTGGACAACAAAGAACCCTTTTCAGACATGCCTGGTGTCCCCAGTATAAAAACTGCTCTGATGTGACTGATTTCTCAAGCTGTAGATCAAACGCAGCTTTCAAAAGTTAAATATTCAGCCTTTTGTAATTTATTATGCTAATTACATTACTTTGCAAATGTGATTTAAATGTACTGGCATTGGTCTTTCGTTCTCACTTTTATTTTAAATTATTGATAAAGCGGAGTCTCTTGTTCTTTAATCAAACCTGTGATGCTTGCTGCTATGGATACCGACTAAAGCTATAACCACCACTTTACAGGCCACTTAATTACTTACTTAAGTTACCTTGACTGGATGCATATAATTATTCTGTGTAATTTATTTTGATTAACTGCATAGTAGATGTGAGTGAGAGACGCTGCAGTGATGTAGCATTAGCTAAGAATAACTGGCTTTACATCCTCCTATGCTCTACGTTGTACTCTCGTACATCATGGTTGGATTATGTCTTGTTAGATTAACAGGCAAATGAGAACATCTGTCATATAAATTGAACTCTTTGGTTGAACTATTATTATCATCATGTTTTTATTATTATTATTATTATTATTATTATTATCACAATGAAAGGATAAGACTGGCGACATTCTATAGTTTTTTCCTCCAAAAAAATCCCACAAAAAGACCAAAACCAGCAATGAGTTAGTTCTCAGTATTGTCGAATGTCTGTTGTTTGAAAAAACAAGTCACAAACGTGTTTTCATTTCTCACAGAGGCTGTTTCCACCTTGCATCAAATGGCCTGCTGGCCAGATCGGGTCACAAGTGGCCAGCTTTAAGCCATCTGTTCCCACCTGGCGTTTCACGCGTCTCCACACGCGTCCCGAGTGACCCCTTGAGATCGGATCTCACATCCCCGCTCTATATGAAAACGAACACGTAGGCTATGTGACCAAAATATACGAGTGCATATAAAAACATCTGAATGCCAGAATCCCAATGATTCGGGTCAGATGACTTAATTGTTCCAGTGCGTCTCCGCTACTGTGGATCGAGAGGGGTAACTCTCTCAGCTGTGGGTCTGATGTGTCGGAAATGTAACTCAAACGGGAGTAAGCAATGTTGTGCTGGGGTCTATTTCCAGTTTTGATAACAACAGAGCTCTGTCTCATGCACAGAGGAATAACCGGGCTATATAAAACCATTATTTTTGGCTTTGGTCATTTATAAGATGAAACAATTAGTCGATGAATCCAAGTTGCTATTTTTAATAATAATAAAACATTTTAGGACAATTGAGTAATAATGAAAATAAGAATTTGTTGTAGCCCTGGTCTAGTCATGGGATTTGTTGACCGTAAGAAATTGTTTAAAGTGGCTGTTAAACACAACATGTGATTGGCAAAGGTTGGCATGTGTAAAAGCAAGTTAGTAGCTACAATCAGCAGTTTTCTTTCCTCTCAGTTTTTCAATTGAAGTGAACCAAATGCAGAAAAAGAGCTTTGAAGAAAACCTGACAAGAATAGCCCGCTGATTTTCAAAGGCAGCAGACGTTTCAAGTCATTAAGTCACACATTAAGAGGTTTTTCTTGAGCTTGAAAAATTAGTATTGAATGAAACTTTTATCTGTCAGTACTCTGTGCTGCCTTATGTGTTGAACGGGTACAGAAGGCGTTTTAATTCTTCAACTGCACAATAGATCCACTAAATTTGAACTTGCATTCATTTTATTCCACAGCCAATGAAAATATGCAGTGCAAAGTTTCTTTATAAAGTTCAACTCTTTGAGTAGTTACGGTGCGCCCAGTCCTTGAGACAACAACCTCTGCAAACATCACACATTTTCCTCTCGCATGCCAAAATTCAGAAAATCCTGTAACCTTGAATCATTCTTGCCATCAGTGAACAGCAAGCTAATGTGAGTTGACGGGTCAGTCACATCAGTGAAGCGTTGGTGCCCTCAGGGGCTGAGATGTAGCAGGGGGCAGGAGCTCTGCTGTGTCTGTATGTGAAGAGGTTCTAAATCAAAGGCAGGGATCAAAGGGGCGTCATTGTTGGTGTCCTTCATTACATATAAATCACATTAAGTAGGTTGAGCATCGCTCTGGAGAAGTTTACACATGTAGGCTACACTTCAGCTGAGAATACCTCCACTGCGATGCTGCCTTTTGTTCTGAGGTTAAACTACACGAGGCACAATCATTCTGTCTGTCTGCATCAGTGTTGTGGTGCACAAAGGTTGGTGAAACAATCCCCTTCAGCTGGACAGTGTAGACTCATAGCAATTTCTTTTTAACACCTATGTGTGTATGATTCCTGCTGCAAATGGGTGACAGCCTGCTGTCAGAGGGGATTAAGGAGAGCGTTACCTGCATGCAGAAGTAGAAGACCCAAAAGAGCCAGGTTATGCGAGCTCACACTAATTAATCTCTCAGAAATGGTAAAAATGATACGAGACCTGATCTGAGTTCACTCTTGCAACATATTTTGTAATCATTTACCAGAGAGAGGCTTGTATCCCTTGTGTCACCCAACTGCAGTGATTTTAGGAGCTGATACCACTGAAAAGTATTTCAGTTAAGACTCAATGAGTAATTTCTTAATTGTATAAATTTGCCGTTCAGTCACATTGTTGTTACAATGTTAATTACATTTTGATTGTAGATTGCTCTTTTTAACAAAAATGCATAAAATAAATGATTAACAGCACCAAAGTTTCTATCCAAATGTAGCTCAAATTTAAATAAAATTTTCAGGAAATGTGAAATCTGAATTGCACATCCTATTTCTCCATTCAGTTTCCATAAGAACAAGACGGCTCAATTAGATGATGCTGTTCAAAGGGTCAGTGAGAGCTCAAATAAGCAAACTGATTTAGAAAATATGACATTTATGTTTGTTTCTTTTTTTAATGAGGAAGATTACAGTCTCCTCCCTTCTCCTCTCTCCACACAGATTTGATGTTTTCCTCTGCCTCTATTTATTGTCTCAGTAGAGCAGCAGCTTCAGTGAGGTTTAAGTCTCATGCTATTTGTCAGTATGTGGTTCTATTGCATGTTGCAGTTTGCTTTTATCGAAACACAACCTTTTCCATCTCAGTCATCTTTTCTAATGTATGGCATTTCCATTTTTTGATAAAAGATAAGAACGGGGTGGAAACACAAAGCATGCTTTTATATGTTTTGATGTTTATTTAAACATCAAGGGTAACGTTGAAAACTAGAAGGCCACTCGGAGAGTTCAGACCGTGCAATGTTAATGAAAGTGAAAAAGACTTCCTGGATCCGCTCCAGGATTTAGATCTGCTCCAAAATTGAGTGGGTTCTTCCTTGGCCCACGCTACATTCATGCACCAAGTTTCATGAAAACCAGACTCATAGTTTCTCTGTAATCCTCCTGACAAACAAACAAACAAACAAACCAACCACAATGAAAACCTAACGTCGTTGGTAGAGTCCAGGATTTTACTGAGACATATTGTATTTCATGAATATAACAGAATGGTTCTGACATAGCAAATAAGACCCTCCCCAAAAAATGAATGTCTGAGCCCATTTTGTTCTTAATTTCTCTTCGCTGTTGTTATTTTTGGGGTTGGATATCATTTCAGGGTATTTCAATCTCATCTGCAGTGCATTGGAGGTTAATGGTACACTTTCCATGCAAAACGTTACTGCTAAAACAAAAGTCATTCTGAAGCATAAGAAAATAAGTACATTGAGGAAGCTTAAGCAGGTGTTTGGACGTGAAAATATCATTGCAGTAATAAGCACAAAGTGTCGGCGGGGGGCGTGAATGGGTGAGAGGGTGAAGCATGATCCAGGTCCAGGTTGAGTAATGAGGGCAAAATACTGCATAGCGGTTTGCCTTACTGTAAAACAGGATTCTGGAAAGTCATCGCAGCAACAATTACTTTATCCACCCACAGCAATCAGTAAGTGTAAGAAGTTATCTGCCAAGAATGTGTGCTTGCATGTGATCGAGCAGTCGAACCAGGGCCTTGCTGGATGATGATGTGTTGGAAAAGCTTGGGCCGGGTTCAGCTTCTTTTTTTATTTATTTTTTCTCGCCAGATTACCGAGTATTTTTTGCCTGAGGCAGCTGCGCCAGGAGACCACGCCATGCCAAAATAATGGTCTAATTGAAATGAATGAGGAGGCTCTGACTCAACACAGCCTTCATTACAACAGTTCATAACAAAATAACTCAGAAAAAAGATAGAACATTACAAATTGATATATAACAGTGTAGGAGTGTCCACAGTTTGGCTAGCTTCACAGATTTATCATTATAGCCTCATTAAATACCTTTCACAAAACATTAAGTCTTGGTTCGGGTTATATAAAATATTATAGATGCATACATGCATGGATTAAAAACTAAAACGGATGCCCACACATAATCAGTGTAATTGGTCATGTTTGATAAAGCAGTTAATTTGTCACAGTAGATGTGCTGATATATTTTTCTTGGCTGTCACGGTGCAATGATTTACTGTTTTCTCTCAGCACGAGAGTCGAGTTGTGCTGGAGGAGACGCAGCGAGAAACATGTGCCACTCCTCTGTCGCCACTATTCATCGACTTTGTACTTTAATTTATGGGTGTTTGCCTCTCAACTTTTGAGAAGTTTCCCCATTATAAAAACTTAAATTTAAAATTGAAGATATTTTATCTAAGTAATTATCTGATAACAAGTCAGATTCTCTTATGAGATGCCTTTCTATTTATTTCTTTTACTTGAGGTGCCTTCTCTCTTAAGCTGAGGAAATTACTTTAAAGGAGTAATGTTTGATAAGATGAGACAGAAACCTTGTGGGCATGACTAATGCTTCCGAGTCCAATTAAGAGCTGATGTTTCCTCTGTATCAAATCATCCTGTGATCTTGTCTGCCTGTGCATACGTTTGCCTCTAAATCTGATCACCTGAAAAGATGAGAGATGACAAAGAGCATCACGCGTGCACGAATCATTGCTGTGAATGTATCTACATCGTTGCTCAACTTTCCACTTTTATTTCCACATCTCATTTGATGCTTGTCAAATTGCTCAATCCAGGATTTGATGTATTAGAGGAAAGGTAGAAAGAGCAGGAAGCATGTGCCTGAGAAAAAAAAAAATCATGTGTAGTCATGACAATTACAGGAAGCTGTTCATGGACAGGAGCTTGGCTAAAATGATGGGTTGTTCTCTATTTGGAAAATTGGTAGTCCTCTGAATGTGCTGATATGGCAGGTTACATACATGCCGGTTCACGCAGCTGCCACCCAATGACTGATTCCTTGTAACCACTGTACCACACCCGCTGAGAATAAATTTGACTTAGTTAGGCTCTGTGAAGGCTGCAACAGCTTGCCAGTGGAATGATTGTTAGTGTAGAGGAAGTCATAAATCAAAACAGGTCTCAGTTTGTCATTATCTATTAATACTCTGCTGCTCTCGCTCTAGAGCTCTGGAAACAGACAGAACTGGCTTTCCCTTTCCTAAGACTGAAATACTTCCTCTGAAAGATGGAGGTGAAAGACAGCTCCTCAAAGTTTTCCCCGGCTTGTGATTGATTTACTCATCCCTCCCTGGTCTGCAGCGCACGCTGACAGCTCTGGAGGGGGAACAGTGCAGAATGCTTTAATTGAGCCAAATGCTCAGAGCCAAGCCAAATGCTGCAGGCACAAAACCCACACAATTAGGAAGGACTAATGACGTGGGGTATCAGCCATTATTTCTCCAAATAACCCATAGGGGAGTCCATATTTAGTATCACTAAGTCTTAATTAGTGATTAGGAACAGGAAATAGACTGTTAAGCAGGAAATGAGCATCTTCACACAAGCCATTTGTTTTTCGACAGCCTTTACATCTTTTGTTAAAACCCCTAAAAAGTGGATATAGGTCATTATTTGAAGACTGCTTCTTGAATTATTAAATAGTCTCTCTGTTTTTTCAGAGCCAAGATGATATGCATGTCATCCACAACAATCAACTGGGTAAGTCATGTTTTTGTTTTTTTTAAAACAAGGTGGTGACAATAAATATACATTGTATGTGGGATGCCAATGAAATGCTTCATGAATAATAAGGTATATGGAGATAGCTAATTTATTTTTACAGTAGGAGGGAACTTCAGGGTGCAGACCGGAGACTCCAGACTGTATGTCCTTTGAGCATTAGCTTTATTAGGAGAGGGGTGCACCTTTATGTGCCCCTTTAAACTTCACTCAAAATAGGAATTGAGAATATTACGTTTTGACTTTGCTCATATCTCATCCTCTGTTCTTCATGTTGTACACTAGACTTAAAAGTTCAATTATATAATGACAGAACGTAAAGGGTGGCCATCTTGGGTAACTGTGACTCCAAACAGCCAACCTTATGAGATCTCCTGCCCACATGCTGAAGTGTCCTTGGGCAAAGACACTGAACACCGAGTTGCTCCTGACGGCAGGCGACCCTTGCATGGCGGCTCTGACGCCATTGTTGTGTGAATGAGTGAGTGGGAGTCAAAACTGTAAAAGGGCATTGAGACTCCTGAAGTGATGAAGTGCTGAATAAGTGCAGATCATTTAGCTTGGATCTTACATTGGACGCCAAAAATGTGGTTTCTCTTGTCCAATAATTTATCAGAGTATTAAAGACATGTACAGTTTTGTAGCTACAGAGTTTTATCTTTCCTCACTTTCATTCTAATGTATACCATATTTATGATAACAACCAAAAGTTCCCACAGTAAACCTTATTTGTCGGTATATCATAGTTTTAAAATGAATCTCATATAAATACTGACTTTTCCTGTGTTATTAATCAACTACAATATTAGTGTACATCATCATTTTCAAGTTACAGTAATTAGTTATTCACTTATTCAATAACCTATGCCCAGTGCGCAGTAAATATTTTATCTATACTCCGTGTAAGTAATTACATTTTTATTTTGCAGGCAATGTTCTAAGGCCTCATAATATACGATTATGTATTATAAAATAGTAATGCATGTAAAAAAAACAACTAAAAACTTGGTAAATTAAAGCAACTTCATCAGAGCATAGTTTCAGGTCACGTCCAGAGTTCTGACTTGGTGCTGTTGGTTCATGTGCAGTATATGGAGGTAGAATGTGGACAAGAAAGCTCTAAAGTTTAACATGATTCAGACATTTTAATGTCTCGTCCACCAAGTTCAGCTTTTTAATTAAGTAGCTCCCGCTTGCTTTCAAAGCTGCTCTTCATATTGTGTGTCATATTTTGAACTCGGTTATTGTGTTTGATATTTCAGATCAGTCGACATCAGTGGAGCTAATTTGCAATTTTGGATGGCATTCAAAGGGATGAACTGTTGTTGAGTCATTTTCAGTTTTATGAGAGCTGTGTGCTCAAAGAATTGAAAGACACATGCTCTCGATAAAATTGTGAATGCTTGACAAAGTGAAATTTAAATGTCAAATATGCCACAATGAAAATGGTAAAATTGTTTTTTCATCTGATGTCTTCTTCGAGAATTTAATCGTCAGAGTTTCTCACACTTCATAAATATAGTGCCATCTCTTCATCGATTTGACAGCAACCAGGAATTTCATAAGTAGAGCAAATAAAAAGATCTCATGCATGCCTTTCATGCTTCAGGGGGCTCATACAATCACCATCTGAGAGTGATTTTCGGGAGCCTGCAGAGGAGTTTGGAGCCTGTTTTTTGGACCTCTGCCTGTTCATTCAACTGGGTTACCACAGACGCAAAAGCACACAAAAGCAACTTCATAATGCTCTCATTTGGCACCTCAGCACAGAGAGAAAATGCAAACAGACAACTATCTGAAAAATGGAGCTACACTATTTGGCACTGATATAGTAATTCCCTTTGTCACACCCGGAAAGCTACGCTCGCCTGCAGAAAATGTTGTTTGTGGGCAAGATTAGAATAGATGAATAAAGAAGAGTCAGACTTCCAATTGTTTTAACAAATACCGCAAGCATTGAAAGGTACAGCTGGCTTGATTACACTAAAAGAGCTTGTGACCTTTGTTGGAATAAATCCCTCAAGCAGTCTTTCTTAAGAGGGATGACAGGTCCCTAAATTACAAAGAGAGACGTCTCATTTAAGGCCCAGTAAAATGAGGCCTCGCACACTGCAGATGTATCTACATCATTAGAACAAACAAAAAGCTGTGTGTGCCCTCTGGCCATATTATGTTGCATGTAGTGCTTTTAAAAATGCAGCATGCTACATCTCAGCAACACTAAAAGAAACTTTGGAGAACATCTCCCACCCAAAAGGGCTCCGGAGAAGAAATTATTCACATCAGCCACAACATGAAGATACAGGACAGTGTTGTTAAAACACTGCTAATACATGCTTAGATGCATATGTTCTCTGTCAGTGCCTGAGGCTCCCACTCTGTATTGGATTTAACATAACCTCCCACAACACCATCAGCAACTGGATTCAGGAGTGCTCTGTTTTCTACACGCAAACTGACATGAGCGTACGTCTCGAGTCGCTCATTAAGTTTTGAAATGTTTCACTAATATTACATGGCATGTCTCGTCTTCATTTTCTTCCCTAAATCAGTTTCCGTTAAAGGATATCAAAAAAACCCATTATATTGTTCAGCATCACAAAACAAAGTAAACATCCTCATCATCCAAATCTTGTAAGGCCTTTGGCTTTCTTGCCCAACCAATTTACTCAATTCTCTTCATTTCCAGACTCGTATAAGTCCGAAGAAGAAACTGATAAAATAGATACGATGTTTTATATGCATAGTGTCACAGCCGAGAAGTCACAGCCATGAATAGTAATGCGTGTAAAAAAAAAAAACTTGGTCAATTAAAGCAACTTCATCAGAGCATAGTTTCAGGTCACGTCCAGAGTTCTGACTTGGTGCTGCTGGTTCATGTGCAGTATATGGAGGTAGAATGTGGACAAGAAAGCTCTAAAGTTTAACATGATTCAGACATTTTAATGTCTCGTCCACCAAGCTCAGCTTTTTAATTAAGTAGCTCCAAGGCAATATTGCTCTTATACCTTCCATAATGTCAGAGTCTGGCAGTTTTGACAAAAGTCCAGTTGGCTGTTCACTCGGACCATGGTAATGTATTACTTACTTAATTATTAGGACAATTTTATGTTCTGCATTCTGTTAAATAGAGACATTTAATGTATTTCACAAACTTTTTGGGTTTTTTTTCATTTTAGTTGAACATTCAGTTTTTTAATCAGAGGTATCACACTTGGCTGCCTTATCACAATTTTAAGATTTCCATTTGCAGCGTATTCCTGAAGGATACAGAGACCTAGTAGGAACATCACACTTCACCATAATTCTATTTAAAAATTGCGTTTTGTGGGTCAAACTGTGTCTCACTCCACTAACGGGGAGACATTTATTTGTGCAACAGGAATAAAACAGACGGGAGTAAACACAAAGTTAAAATGATATATTCTAATGCTACATATATGTGTGTACTCCAGAGAATGGGTGTAAACGTCTTGAATGCGTAGATGGAAAGAAAGCTTAATACCGGCATCATGATTGACATTATGGTCTAGTGCTGCCTTTTCTGCAGTTTATTTTGGTCCTGGCCAGCATCTGTGTTTCTGAGTATAATTCTTATACTTAAAAATGTTTTAATGTAGAAGCAAAGCAGATTCTTAAAGTTGATGTTTCAGAAAAATAAATTGGTTTCTGTCCTTATCTTCAGGAGACAGAGAAAGAAAAATGTACCAGGAAACAGCAGATGCAAGGGATATTTTTTTTTTTTTGTACCACAACAATGAATTGTACTGCTTCAGAGCAAGGCAGGTATGCCAGACTTCAAATTACTATAGCAGTAATTACCCATTATAAAAGCAGTGTTACTGTCCCGTCTGCAGCTGTATTATATTCATGCAGTGACTCAAAACCAGCTTCTTCAGGCTTAGGGGGAAATGCGTTGTATCTTCAAGAAAGCACAATGTTCACAAGATGTTGACTGAATTCTTCCTGTATATTTACTATTCCTTATTCTCCCTCTCTTTTCTTCTCACTTTCCCTGAGAGTACCTCGCTGCTTTGCTGTGACACAGCTCTATTGTGTCTGTTCTTCTCTATTTATAATTCTCATCGCAGCTGATGACTTTATTTTCCAAATAAAAGTACCGTCTCACAAGCCTCCTGAGAAATGTCACAGGCGGTGCCGGCAGATAATGCCCGTGCGGGATGTGAGGTTATGCATCCTCCCGTAAAAACTCAGCTTTTTTAGAAATGAGAAAAAAAGACTAATTTATCGTTGCGTGACGCCTCATCCATTTTTGTCTTGTCCAGTACTATTATCAATAATAGATGAGCTTAATAAGTAAAACCTGGAATCTGTTAAGTGTTAATTGCCCGAGCTTTCTGAATTATTGATTCTAAATGGGGTTTAAGGCTCGAGTTCAGCGCTCATTAGTCTTCAGCAGAGTTGTGTGTGGAGTCGTGAACTCCAGAGAACCTGTAACAATGGTGATCACCACAGTTTGTTGTCTGGTCGTGTTCTTATTTGTGTATTTCTGTGTTGTTACTTGGAGAGAATTGTAATGAGCTAATTTTTAAAAGAAAGTGACTTTTTCTTCTGATGGTTTCTCCCTCATGCATACCTCACTTTCTCAGAATTATTGCAGGAAGAGCATCTCCCCGTCTCTCTCCGGTGGCTCGTTTCCTCTTTTCACTCCCTTCCTGTCCTCCCCTTCTCTGCTTTTTTTCCCTCTCTTTGTTATATCAAAAGCTATTTATGCTATTGACCTTTTCAGCAGTAAGCTAAAAGTTAAATACACCAAGCTCTTTATTGATCTTGTGCAAGGCAATTAAAAGAAAGTATTAATAGGAGAAGGCTGATGGAAAATCATTTCCCTCGCTGCATGACACATCGGCCTGTGCCACATGATTGCCCAGGGTTTATTTTTACATCAAACTCTCAACAGCCTAAAAAGTTGGCCGTATTGAATCTGGGCTTCTAGATTGAATATCAACGTATGTTTGTGGATTGGCTATTAAACCTCAGCCCTGGCGGTTATGGTTAGTTTGGTCAGAAAACTGAAACACAATTTGCTTCATTGCACACTGTCTCTTCAATGCACCATCTTGGACATGACGAAGGGAGAGATACAGGGGGATTTTTCGGAGAAGGATGATTCTGGACCATCTTCGTCTCAGGGAGTCCAATGATGTGAATCATTGGAGTGTAGCGGGTTTTACAGCAGCACAATCAGCTGCTGGATGGGGAGTTAGGCCTGCCTGGTATGGAAATGAGCTATTGACGTTCTCAGTCGACTCTGACTATGTGCTGGCAATGAAGAGCTCTGGATCTGTCATGACAGTTTCATTGTTCCTGAAACAGCCTAATGGCCCCTGTCCACAGAATCTTATCTCTCCAGAGTTTTTGCAGACATTTGTCATTGAAATTGCACTACTGATCTGCTTTCTGTCCTTCTGCTCCTCCTTTTCCTTTCAGAATTTGTAACTGAATTTAAAATCGTGCACTCCCCCAAACATATGCGCACATTTACTTGTGCACGTTTGCTGTTTGTTGCCTTGCCATGAATGTGTCTTTATTTAACTGTGGGGACAGAGATACTCCGGGCTGAAATGAAACATTCCTGTGACACGTCCGGTGACTAGGCACACCTGCTCTTTGACACTGATGGAGATGACAGAGCTGCAGGAGTGCCTTGAGGTCAGTGTGCTCTCAGCTCCTCGGCCACTTGGCAACATCTGCAATCCTGCTCTAAGGAAGTGTCACTATTGATTTGTGACAACACAGCATGGCAAGGCCACTAACCCACAAGCACACAATCTACATTCAAGTGCAGATAGTTACTACTCCCTTTGTTTCTTGTGCATGCAACCAGAAATACAAACAAAGTTGATTAGCCTTGATTCTTTAATCAGTGGGATCCATCACCTTCTTATATGCTGATATGTTAAAGCTGTGAGTACACACAAATGGTCAAAGCCTTCATGCTGCATTTGCCGTAGACCAGATGGTGGTGGCCTTTTTAGAGAGGCTTCGTGCATGGAGGAAAGCATCGGATCAGAGAGGCAGAATTCTCCCGTGTCTCATTTCATCCAATATATTTCAAGGCTGATAGTCTTTTTTTCTTTTCCATGGAGTGGCCTCTGTGGAATACTGAATGAGAAGAGATAAACGAACACTAGAATCATGCTTTCTAGTTCCATTGACCTGGCAAAATAGAATCATCTGTGTTGAGGGGACTGGGCCTTTGGCTTCATTTCCTCAGGAGCCTGCAATCTTTTTTATTTGAGGCACATTCTTTTCAGACAAAAGGGATCCTTGGATAATTTCAGGTAACTGCAAAAATAGTTTTTTGGTGTGTGCAGCACCAGGGTGCAGCATCACATCTTTGTCCTATTGTTAAATAGGCAAATTGATTGCAAATTTTCATCTCCGGAGATGGTGCTGTTGTAGCTACAACAGCTGGCATTATTTACCTCTGTAACTTTGAAAACATCTTGGCGAACAATAAATACACCTTGTCAAGCACCCAGTCACTCTAACAACCACCGCAATGACCGCAAACAAGTGGCAACTTCCAGCCCAAACAATAAAAAGCTAACAAGCGAGCAAACTTAAATTATGTAACATAGCTCAAGTAAAAAAGGTCTTTACAGGTGAAATGAAAGAGAAATAGAGAACATTGCATTCAAATGGAACTCGTGAGCACGTAGTCAAAACGTGGGAAGTTGTGTGCACCGTTGGCGTTCAAGTGGTTAAGTTGAAAAACCCTGTTGCTAAGCAACGGCAAGATGGACGGCATTTCGAAACCACAGACGCTAACATTTTAGCAAGCTAACAGGGGGATAACATAATTCAGGAAATGCAAAGGCACAAAAGAAAAAAGATGAGGCCGTTGGAAAGATCAACATTTTCCTCAGACAAAGGCTATTATCTAAAGTTATTCAGACAAACTCTACATGACAGAAATTGCAATATATTGGCTTAACATACAAAGAAAAATGCCATGAGAAGTAGGTGTGACCTCACTGGCATGGCAGTGTTTCAAAGGAAAACATGTACTTGCTTCAAAAGTAGGCCTACCTGGTTTCGTTGGTGTGTTATATGTTAAAAACAGCAGGACATCAAAAGAGGTTGAAATGCAGTGTTCAAATAATGTTGAGCTCCATTTCGTCGCTGTGTTCGTTCATGTGGAAGATGAAGAGGTTGTTTGTCTCTTTTCTGTACTCTGTCAGCAGAAATAGGACACATTTCCTTTGGGCAGCCATTGCAACGGGGGAGAGTACCTAAGCAGAGGTAGGAGCTAAAAAAGGTTCCAAGTTCCCTCAGTGCAGACACACAAAAAAGGGGGAAACCCCGCCCGTCGTTCTTAGAGCGGTGAAATAGTCCCTCCGGTCCAAAAGCACCTCATGTTGCCTGTTTGTGGTCCCAATGTGAACAACAAATGGGGACTTTCTAAATTGCCAGCTTCCTGAACGTACTTCACAGCAAAATGCCAAGGCTCACACAGTATTAAACAGTAGAAGAAGTGTCATCATTTTTATCAACTTGGTTTAGTGTATTAACTTGCTACCATTCGCTTATTCGCACTAAAGAATGAGACACTGATGGGAACGTCATCAGTTTTGGAAGTATTTAGCCATAGACTAAAGTAATGTGTGAATTAATATTCGTCGGGGAACGATCACGTTACCATTCATCCTGGGGGATGGGGGGGGCGGCATTAATGTCCGTTCTAAACTGTTGTTGAGGCATTTCACGTGAAATCTCAAATGTGAATCTTAATGAGGATCAAGTAACACCCAAAGTAAGATTCATATGCTGCCTTCAAATGGGTCGTGTTTAACGTGTTTATGAGAAGAGTTGATGTGACCTCCTCCCTCTTGTGGTTTTTATGGACTCAGACCTTTTCTGAGTTTTCTGAAAGCTCAGAGTCCACAAGTAGTGACGTTGACAGAACGCCAGAAGCCGTGGAAGTTCATATAGCATATTATCATTTTTGTTGTATGAAGTCTTTGTGTAATTTGATAATCCATCAGAGGAAAAGGTTCTCAAAGGCCTAATATCCCTCTGCTATTATGCCTTTGAATTTCCTTCGTACGCTACCTGACTGCCAGCTTGCTGAAATGTTGTTTTTAAACGATGTCCATGTTGCCGTTGCCCTGCAGTGTTTCGAGGCAGACTGAAGCACTTGAACACCAAGCACACCGTGAACACGACTTTCCATGTCGTAACCACGAGCTCACGAGTTCAATTTGAAGGCAGCAATAGAACCATGCCGCTAGCATGATCATTTATATAAACGGTACGAGAGACAGTGTGCAAACCAGTTTTAAGTTTAACAATTTTTTTTTTTTAAAAAGCAAAAGAACATTCATTGGTTTTAACATTGTTTTGAAAGATCTGCACCAACTTGGCTTTCTTTAAAAAGCAGAAAAAAAGGATGAAAACATCTGGTTGTTCTGCAGTACCTTTGGAACTGTCAGAGGTCCCTCCTCTGTCGAACTGAGATAATCATCTACAACAGTTATGCCATAGCACCAGTTAGTCACACACATTCAACCTTATCTACCCATATGTCTGCAAGCAGCCACGCTAACCCAGCTCCACCCGCCTCTCAACACTCTTACCTGAAAGGAGAGGGACACAAGAATGATGTAGGTGAAGGAAGAAGGAAGAAGGACTCGGAACAGGATTTTTCCTTTTCCCCTTCTCTGTCCGTTGTTTGATGATTAATCGAAACCCATTAGTGTGGAGTTCAGGCCAGTGAATTCAGTTTTAATTAGTTTCTTTTTTTACCCCTCATTCTCCTTTGCTTTGACATCGGGAGAGCATTATCTACACAATGAGGGATTGGCAAAGTGCTTATCTGATTTTGGTGTTAGTCTCTTGCACCTGGTATTATTGCTGTACTGTGCACTAGCAAGGGACTGGAACCTCACCTGGGGCTTTAAAATGCACTGTTTTATGTGAGACCAAATGCACACGCACGTAACCCACATAGTCATTCATTTAGCGGACTCAGCAGAAGGACATTTAGAGGTGGTGTGGTGGTATTCATTCTCTAAGCTCAGCTCTCGGCGGAGCTTAGATCTGTTGGGAGATGGACATGCTGAGATTTAGCAAGTAATCCCCCCCACACCTCACCCCCTTCACCCCTCACCCCCTCCACCTCCCTTACCAGGGCTCCAGGATCAATGGCATCTTTGTTAGGAGCTGGGCAGAGGAGCGACACACCCACCAACATTTAATTAAAACGATTTAACACAGATACTGTACTCTGACATAATGTCTACCCCCGACCCTGATGCTAATATCTGACCCAAAGGGTGGGAATAGATTGAAGTAATGTAACTGAGGTGGAGGCAAGCTATCTAATCCTGTCATTGTCAGCGCTTGGCCTTCTCTTTTTTCCTTGTATTGCTTTTGCAAAATTATTCCAAAGGGAAGACTCTAAACCTGTCAGCAGTGACTGCTACTTGTTTATATTTTTAAACAGTAAAAAAACACTTTGTCAGCAAATTTGCCAAAGCATCATGGGAAAATTCCCTCTGGTCATTATAATTTATGACACAGTATACCCTTTATGACTATATTCTGTGTAAATACTTAAGTAAGTAATTAAAATGTCGAAAGCAAGTGAGAAATTACTTGGCACGGAGCCTGTTGTTTGTTTGAGCTCATATTAAGGTAAAGGTGTACACAAAAAGCCCTGAACATTCCATTACTACATGTCTGAGCTGGTGGTTATAGCAGAAACAATTCTGACATTTCTGTTTTTGTTCTTACTTCACACCTGATATTGGCTCCCACCTCCTTGTCTGTAAATCCTTGAAAAAGCCTTTTTTTGTCGTCGCAGTCACTCCAGCCAGGTGCTGCAGACCTTATTTTGATGTGAGGGACAGCTTACAGGATGGAGGAGTTGTCAGATGTAATTGCACCGAGTCAAAGACAAAATGACAGATTTTTTGTTCTTTTTTTGTTCTTTTTTTTATATTCCCTCCCCCTGGTCCTTTGGCTTAGTTTTGATTGTACTGGTGGTGAGAGCCACAGGCTTTATGTGGACTTTGTGCAGCCAATGTTATTCTTCACTGAGCTGTGTCACTAATCTATTACTGGCCTGTAAATGGATTTCACATGAAGAGGAATGACAGCCAGCTGGGTCAGTGACAAAGATGAAATCTAAACAAGTTGTTAAAGCAGCCTGCATTTTTTTTAAACAGCAGCTATTGAGCTAGTTGCTACTTTTTAACCTTGACCTTAAATTGCAGTAACAATATGGAGTTTTTCTGACATTGCAGTTGTCGCTCAGCCAGAAGTGGACAGCTGGGCTGTGTCAACCTTTTGGGTGTTTCGCACCTCAGAGAAAGACTCCTCTGACTGCTAATCTTTTATTAAGTAAAACAGTCTGGGTTGTGACATTTACATACTCTCTCCCCAAGCCAATTAAGCTCTTGATGTGGCGGTTATTATCACCAGGCTAATAATGGAGATTAGCAAAAGTCACCTCAGTTATTCAGACCGTGTCTCTTATCTTGTCTTGCTTTCAGAAGGTCATCGATTGCCATGATCCTTTTTCACAGTATGTGAGCAGTCTCAAGCCTCTGTCCTCTGTGTTCCCCCAGACCTGCGGGAGATAGTGTTCGTCATCCAGAGTCAAAGCAATTCCTTCCATGTGAGGCAGGCAGAAACACGGAGGACAGATTTACTTGAGCAAGCACACAGTCTCACAGAGGTAAGATTCACGCCATCTGTATCATGCACGCATGTTCCTATTTGGGCACACAAAGAGCACATTTTGATGATTTGTGTAGGTAAGGATGATTTTTGTAAATGACTCAAAAGCATCACATTTTGAATTTAAAATCCATTTGGGAGAAAACACGTCACAATGTTACTTCATAGGAAAAAAAAAAAAAACACTTTGCTAAGTGTTTGCCATTTGCTACACTATTACGCAATACACAAAAACTTAAATATTAACTGAAAGTGTGAAGAATTATTCATGCTACCCTCCAGATTACACCTTTAAAGTGGTAGTCCGAATGGAAGTGTGCTTTTGAAATATGCAACAGTCTCAGCTCCTCACGACAGCAAATCCTGTGCTTACTTACAATTTTGTGTATTTAGGAACGCCAGACTTTGGTGCATCTGTGATGTCCGGATATGTCAGATTAATCAAGAAATCAACGTCCCCAACCATCCACTTTTAAGTACATTTTTGATGAGAAGACATATTTTAATCTTATTGTATGCTGTTTATCATTCAGATATAAAAAAAATAAATAAATACCATAGGGAAAAAAATATGCTTTTCTGCAGGGAAATCCACTCAACATTTTATCCCTCTAGGTACATCACAGCGTTATGTCATTGGAGGGCAAAGGTCAAAATGCCCTTCATTTCCTTTGATTAAATCTCTTTAGAGTCAGATGAAATGTGGTGTAACACGAGTTATACTCTGTTTGGTTAAATGCTGAATGCAGCATCACTAATTAGAGTATTACAGTAAATTAGATGAAGCGACTGCTCGCTGTGTTCACTGTCAAGAGACATATTTTCATATTTCTGTGGTCTCAGATTTGTGTCTAACTAGAGACTATCTTGAAACATTATGAGCTGGGTTTTTTTGTTTGTTTCAGTCTCCTCCACTGCTGGAAGCTACATGTCGTTTATCTGTAGTGTTTACCAACTGTTCAGAACTTACAGTGATTCATTTATCTTTTTAGCATGGTGTTATTATGGTTTGGCCATAATCACAAAATATTTATTGTGGCAAGCCATTTAAATACTATTCCCCTGAAAGATTGCTGGATGCAGTGTTATCTTGTTTGTCTAAAATCAACCTGTCATCCTGCACTGCACTTCAAGCGGTACAAAGTCAAAAGTCCCAAATAAGAATTCATTTCTACTGAACTTTTTGGAAGAAAGAGTTTGATTGTTGGTTGTCCACTATTTGGAAATATTGTGCCATGTTTCCTGTAATGAATAGTGGCGTCAAATTGTGCAAGCAGATCAGATTTGTCATGGAATGATTTAGTTACAACGACAGACGTCAAACTTTATGAATTTTGACTGACCCATTATGATCTCAGAGATGTCTGGAGTTTTATCATCTGTTGGGAATTACACAGACCAACTCCAGGAAGAATCAGCAACTACTTAAAGAGACGGCAGTAAAGACTTGACAGCTTTTCAAAGGGTTGTAAGACCAAGAGATTTGTGATCAAAATGTGTTTGCACAATCAGAGTGTAAATTGATTTTGGCTGAAGTATCCCAAGATGGCACCTTCATAGCTAGTGCTGTAACTACACTAGTCTGAGGAGTCCTTAAAAGCTGCTTCTCTAATAGCAGAAAATGTAAAAAAAAAAAAAAAAAAAAAAAAATTAGATTTAATCAGCATCCTTATCTGTATGGAGTAGGATTTGATTCATAATTAAATTGGAAAGAGTTCTATAATTTATAAAGCTAAAAACACTAGATGAAAAACTGCATAAGGGAGGATGGACACTGGGAAAAACAAAAAGCTAAATTCATCTATGAATAGATAATTTTCTCTTTTCAGTTTCATTAAATATGTTTTAATTTCATTCACACAAATTTCATTTTTATGTATTTGCATTTTTATTTTTGTTTTTTATTTGGCTCTGTAGCCACAATTGATAGGACAAAATTGTTTGGTTTGTGTTTTTAAACTCCAATAAATCCAATATTCTTATCTGACTCTATAACGTTAAGGTGGGGTTAACTCCCGGCACAAAAACAACTTGTTTTGAGAACGAGTATTGTTCCGGTTGAAATAAATACATGGTTAATCTTAGAGAATGATAATAAAATAAACCAGCATAACTTTTCGTAGGACTCTGTGAATGAACAGTTGCTTCTCCCATGAAAAAAATCTGATGATTTTTTTACCCATCCACCCACCCCTACCTCCTCCTTCCATGAATGTTGTATTTCTTAAAGATAGTCATATGACTAGTATTTTATTTTGTCTATAACCAGGTAGACTCAGAAATGGAGAAAAAATACGTTATCTAGTAATATGGGGGGAAAAAAGCCATATTAACAAGGAAAAGGAAAATGTATCAATGTGAAAAGAATCTTGTTAAGTCCATGCTTCTCAATATAACAAGAAAATAATAACTTTTTTAATGGTGGCAGCAATACATTGCTGTACAAATTTCACGTGCCAGACCTTTTTCTATTCAAGTAAGAGCAGCCAGTTATGAAAAACACATTAGAAATTCCCCTTAATGCAATGTTAAACAAGCAACCCAAACCTGAATTGCTAAACTGTGTGAAAAAAAGCATTTGAATATGTTTTTGGGATATCTTCCTAATGAAAAAGTAAATTGGACTCGACCGTAGCTATTTTCATTGGCAACTATGATTAAAATAACTTGTGAAAACAGTTTGAATTACAGCATTCTGTTGTGCTGGATGTTACGTCATAAAAATACAATTCTATTGTTGTACTATTTATAGATAAAATTTACTTTTAATTCATCTTAGTACCAACCTCCCCTCTTAAACCAAACATAAGCTTATAACTCGGCTGTTTAACAGTGTTAGAAGCTGTTCCTCAGATACTGAAGGAAAAAGATCAAAGCCAAAGAGATTTATTGAGTTCTTAGCTGTTCAACATGTTTGATGTACAGTAAGTCGTGCTACACTGCCACAGAGACCTTTGTGTAAAGCATTTTACTATATTGAAAATATATAGAAGTCAGTTTTAAGAGACGGCGGAGAAATTTCAGACCAGAAATACCTTTTGATTTCTAGTCCTACTCAAGAAAGAAGCTTCAGGTTTTTGTAAAACTGTAAAACGTTTGTTCTGTCAGTCAGAAAAAGGGAAACAAATTCTGCTTTCAAAAGCATTGTGAAGCAAAGTATTGATTTATAGCCTCAATTTTAAGAGCAACTTGGTGTCACTAAAAATATGAAATTTCAGTGATAAGTTGAAGAATTATGACCAGATCAGAAGCAGTAAATCTTACAGTCAGTATATCTGTCTCAGCCTTTTTCTTATACTCACAGCAGACTTTTTTTTATTTTTTTTTTTATCCTGAGTGTGGAAGGTTTTTGTGATACCCACTGATTTACACACACAGGATCTTGTGTATTCTGTGTCGGCTCACAGACTATGTTCCTGCTGTCTGACATTCTTTCTTCCGGGAAAATTCACATTACATTTATACAGTACTCTTGTCATTTAGCCAATGCTCGTATCCACCGAGACACGCTGGTACTACAACAGAATGAGATTAAGCTGAGACCTTCAAGAGCACTAGTGGAATACAATATGTTTTTAAATGCTTTCCTATTTATCTCCGGAATTATTATAATGCATGCATTTAAAGAGCCACTGTGATGAAAATGTTTCAATGTGAAAACGTGCTCTTCAGGGACACTTGTGCTCCTCATTGGCTTGACTTAAACATGAAAGGTGTCATTTCTGTCTGCAGCTCATTGCTAAAGTAGTTTGATAGGTGGCTGCTCTATCTTTACTCCCCCCAGCTCATCGACCCCCATCGTCTTCATGGTCGTAAAGCAATCAGTGTCCTATTCGTTGCAGGCATATTCTCACAAGGACTGGCTCTTATCTGTTGATTAGGAGTTTGCAGCTCGCACACAACCGCGATAAAAGTACCCACCGGTTCTTCTTGAATGCCTCCGCTATAAGAAGAATGTCAAAAGCTCTTTGAAGCAAAAGCTCTGTTCTTTAAATTGCTTTATTATTTGAAGACAGTGCTTCTTTTTGGAATTCTATAAGTTATTATTTTGATGTAACAGCAATGGTGTGAAAATCAAGTAGAGACCAGTTGAATACACCGTGTTAGGTGTCATTATGCGATTCATTTTAAGACTAAACTCAAGTAATTAGATTAGAGCTAACAAACCTGAGCTGACTATTAGGGATTAATAGGTGTAAACCGTTTCAGAGTCATCGCCTAAATCAAACAGGCTGCTGTTAGACAGAGCGGCTCAGAGGAGACTGTTCTCCCTGACTTCCTGCATGATGAGTGGACCGTGCTGCAATGAACCACAGGGTCTTAACGCTCTGCTGCTTTGTTTCCTCACAGTGTGAGACATTGGCTCTCTCGGGCAATCCTCACACACCTTCTCTGACCTGTCCTCACTCACAGAAAATTCTGCTAAAAGGACAGTCTTTCTCTCTTGGAAGGGATTGTGAGCTTTGTCCATGCCCTGATAAATCCTATGCTTGTTTTCCTTGATATTTCTGAAGTTTATTTCTGAGTGTGAGGGCAGGCAGGAGCAGCAGCAATGCTGAAGGCAATATCAGGTTTTTTTATATCATGTTTCAGCCAATAAATAAACTTAAATTAAATATAAATAATAACGGTCCACTCAAATAATTGCAATCAGGGCAAGATAGTGACCTGGATGTGTTTACATGTTTCAGTATGATTTCTTTTGAAGAACTCCAAGTAGCATATCCAGCTTTCTGAAGCCAGGATGAGATGTTTACATGTGCAACACGCAACCAGGATGCTTTAAAAAAAAAAAAAAAAAGTATCATAAGCAGGATAGTCATGTGCATGTAAATAAATTCATCAAAGATACAGTATTCTTGTTAAGTCTTGCAGCCGAGACTTAAATTTCCATGCAAT
The DNA here is from genome assembly GCF_022577435.1 of Embiotoca jacksoni. Lineage (NCBI taxonomy): Eukaryota > Metazoa > Chordata > Actinopteri > Embiotocidae > Embiotoca > Embiotoca jacksoni. Next base: position 4,135,462 of record NW_027185379.1, on the reverse strand, counting down.
AATAATGTAACTTGATCAAAAAAGCTTACTATGATGAACCAAACAACTCACTCTGACTCACAACTCTTTAAGACTCTGCAGTTGTTCAGGCCAGTGTAAAAATATGTTTCAAAACACACCACCCATAACTGGCTCATTGGCAAAGATAAAACTGTTGACCTTCCAGTTCCAGAACCGTCTTTTTAAAGACCAGCTTCACCCTCGGCTCCTTCATTGGAGGAAATCTTCTTTAAATGTCTTTAGCTTTGTACACCACAGTGTACAGTTGATAAAAAATTATATCTGGTCTGTGTGGTGTTTCTTTCAGAAACCACCGGTGGTTTTGCTTCTTCACAGTTTATCAGATAACGAGGGAGACTGGAGCATTCTTCCTCTGCTGCCTTAGTAAGTATCCTTGAGCTGTTATGGTTGGACGATAATGTGATTAAGCAAAGATTTGCTTAACTCTATTTAAATGTTCATAATGCGGACAAAATGTTTTCCTGCAGTTGAGATTTTGAAGGTTATATTTAGGTTTTGAGGACATTTCATTTGCCACGTTTGCTTGGAATCCATTACTAACACAATAACTGTGATTAATTGCTTCCCATTATGATGAATGCCTTCTTAATGTGTCTGTAACTGTGAGAATAAGCCTATAACTGCAGTTATTCAGTGCAGTGAACAGCATGATAATGACATTAGCTACAGTTGTCTGCATGCTTTGGCCTTCTTAAAAATCCAATATGTGTTCAGTGATTGTTTTGGGGAGATGGGTAATCACATCTGAATCTTTCCCCAGCAAAGATTTAGGACTCTAGAAGATAGAAATCCCAGAAAACCATGACATAGACACCCTTGCTGAAAGAAGTCTGTGTGCTTGTGATGTTTGGTGTCTTGCTTTCCTTCAGGGAAAACATTGCGACTGCCTTGATCTGACTGGGTCAGGATCCTCAGTTAGCTCCTCAGACTGTACTGAAATATCTGTGAATGGCAAAGTTCCTTTTATCCTCGTTTCATAATTTAACTCCAGTTTTGATAATTCTTTATATCTGTTTGTGTGTCCTCAGCTTATCCCAATCCTTTGGGAAAAACTCATCCTGGATTGTATTTCTCGAGGAGGAAACAAATGTGAAGATGAATACCCTTGTCCAAGTCCTTGCAAAATTTGACGAGACCAAAGTAAGCATACAATGTGTCCTCTAAACGTCCATCTCACTCCCTTCCTCTCCCTCTCTTTGATGCTTTGTCTCTCTTTGCCAAATTCATCAGCGAGACCAAAGCCTCCTGTTTCCAGCTTAGTTGATCATCGCTTCAATTAAGAGATACATTATGAGGTTGGCTCCAGCTCCTCTGCAGTAGCCAAGTTGCATTGAGCTCCACCGGCTCATAGTTTAACCTGTCAGACATGTCACTCCAGTCTCAGTTGGAGACCTAATGTCCTTCCATTTATGAAATTATTTTTCTCCTATATGGGTCGGTCAAATATAAATATTGAATGAACCCTGCAGAAAATCATACATTGAAGTTGTCATGAAAATATTTATTTCTTAATCATGCTCAGCAAAATAGCTTCCTCCTTCAATAAATTGCTCATTTATGAATTTTTTAAATAATCCATAAAACTGAGATATTTTTATGGTTTGATAAGGAGATTCAGCAGGTTATTTTAATTGCCCTTTTATTGTCATGTTGGGCAATTTAGACCCTGCATGTTTTTTTTTTGTACTATGGTAGAGATCGATTGCATTATTGTATGCATCATCCTGAAGAGGAGCAACGTCCCGATGACTTGATTCATTACAACACGTCCTAAAGCAAAGACTTCTCTCTATAGCCTATCGGCCCACACCAGAATTTGCAGGAACTGCAGAAGTCTCAGATTTTGTTTTTATATCCTTCCTGGAGTATTCATATTCTGCTTTCTAATAAAAGATAATTCTCATCATCAAAATTCTCATCGTAGTCACCCTGTTCAGAGCAACTTCTCAATCCTCCTCCAGCTTCTGATTGCTGCGGTTTACACCTCAAACATTTCTATGGACTTTAGTTTGTTTGCGAGGCCGGAGCAGTCTGGAAGCCTGCAGGTTCTGTACGCAAATGCAGTCCATAATTTAAGGACAGCCATAGGTGCTCTGGACCCGCATCCAGTCTAACATCAGCATGCCTGTAAGAATCAGTAGGAGATCTATCACTGAGGAACCCAAATGTCTAGAAATTACCCACACATATTTGAACATTTTGTTATTGTTAGAGCAAGATGGTGAACAATTATTTATTGTATTCGTTCCAAGAATAAGATTGACATGACGTATGCTAGATCCTGGTACATACACCATGCATACAATGAATTCCATAATGCTGTTTAATTCTTCTGATGCATCTCATGATATTCCCAGGCATTTTCAGGACTCTCCGAATGTCCTGTTTCCTTTGACAAATTTTACAGTGCGGAGTTTTTGGTGTTCTGCAAAAGCACTTACGCTGTCACAACCACTAAGAGCATCACAAAGATCTACAAGGAGCTGAACAAGGTTGCTGCTGATGATGTACCTTGTGCGATTCAGAGTGCTTCATTTCTGATACAGAGGCCGTTCTATCTTCTTATCCCAGACAAAGGATCGTGACATCCGTATTCTCAGCCACAATAACTGGGTTTTGATGACGATTGCATACATTATATGCATGTACAACAGGAGCATAGTTAATGTGCCTGTACATGAGAAGATAGCAGATTACAGATTGTGAATATCTGTCCGTCCTGCAGCTGTACCCGGTTCTTTGCTGACTTTCCCTGGTCCACGATGAATGTCATCAAGGCTCTTTACCTCTCTGAATTACTTAACAGCTTTTTCCAGTGCACAGCATTGTGTCCTGAGGCAATGTTCTTGCATTGAGTGCTACTTGGTGAACCTTGACTGCATCTCTCAGCATCCCTGATTGATGTTATCCAGTGCACATCAAACACCACATCTATCTGCTCTCTAGTTTTCCCTTCGTGAGGGTTCAGCACAGCTGCTGTCCTGACTGTCTCATCAGCTCTCAACTCTGCATTTCGTCAGACTTTCTTTTGTCCTTTGAACCTTCAAATACGTGCTACACTAGGCACAAAATACACCCATGATGTGGACCTCGTGTAGTTGACTTTCTTAGGGCTTCTCGAAGAGATTTTTCTGCAGAACTTTCTTCATAGTAAAGCTATGGCTGTGATATTTCCTGTGATACAATACTCATGGTGCGCTACCTTCAGGGAGGTCCCCAGCAAGATCAAGGATGGGTCTGTAGCCTCCTATTTTGGCTGCTCTCAGTAATGTGTTCCCTAAATGTACATTTGTAGATGGCACAAAGTCAGAGTCATTTTCCGAGCAGTGTATTAATTAGTCTGTCCTGGGAAACTCTGGCTGTGTTCCACTTGTTCTTTGTTCTACCATACTTTTCTACTCTGTGACATATATATCAACTGAAAATAAAAGAATGAAATATATCAAGAGGGAACTTTTGAAAATGTGATACTGAAATCTTAATGCTCAGTTGATAATAAAACAAACTCAGAGAATATATTCTCTTTATATTTTTGTCATTTATGCTTTATACATGTTCGAGCCTATGCATGTGAAATACTATGTATGATTCAAACTTCACTATAGGTACATAATTTATTGGTACAAAAAGCTACTTTGCAAATCATGTAGGCCAAAACAATGATTGCCCCAAAGAATAGTTGAACCACTCCTTTAAAACAGTTATCATGTCTCAAAGTACTTGTATGGACCCTACAAACACACTGGTATCAAGGAGATTTTGACACCTCAGGTGATACCAAATTCTGGCCTAGCATAGGTAGCTTACTATCACAGGTGTTACACCTTCATTTTAAAATTGTAACATCTAAAGGTTTCTCACAGAAACGAGTTGCCTCTTTCAGATTCACTTTAACCGATTAGTATGACAGTAATTAAGTGAAACATTTCTGATTTTAAGATTTATTGAAATATATAAGTCTAAAAAAGGGAAGGGATGTTTGGATAGGCAGCTGTAAACAACCCACAAATTCAAATATCTATATTCAGATGCCAGTTTATTAGGTACCTTTAGCCAAATCTGGTCTGTCTTATTGATATACTGTTAATGGTGTAAACAACACACTAGAAACACCTTGACCCAAACTACAGCCTCCACAGTCACCATAAAATGTAACACCTCTAAAACTGTAAAACTTATGGGGGAACTTTTACAACCTTTTATTAAGGTAGAGTTTACAGCAGGGGTTTAGAGGTGCTATGCTAAGCTAACTGGCTGTTGGGTGTACTGTGAAGATATGAGAGTGGCATAGATCTTCTTACCTAAATCTCCACCAGAAAAAAAAGATGAACATATTTCTCAAACTGTTGGAGGATTTTTCTTGAAATATCAGATTATTTTTACTCCAAATGTCAAGAATCAGAGCCTTTGTGGCTACAATATCTGGCATCTTTGAACTTTGTTCTATCAACAAATCTCATTATTTCCCCAACCAGTAAGAAACCTCATTAGAAAACAATTTAAAGATTTTCTGACAAGTGCAGTGTGAGAATTCCTAAATCGGGCCAGAAACCCAAGTGTTTCTTGAAATTTCACAGCATGTTCATGGTGGAAAAAGTCAACAAAAAAAATTTGTACTTTTACCATTTTGAAATGTGTCTCTTCAACTTATTTATCAGGATTGGTTTCTTGGTAAGCCTCTCCGTGATGAGGAGTCGACCATCATTCATCACTACGCCTTTGCAGAGAAACCCTCCATCTTTAAATATCCAGACTTTGCTGCTGCTTGGGCTCTAAGCATCCCCCTAGTTGTTCGGTGAGTATGTGCAGTAAGTATTTTTGTGTCTCTAAAACTGAGCTTTTTAGTTCATATCTTGCATTATTCATAAAGTTTGATTTACTCTGCATTTATTGTGTATTTCATTTGAAAATCTGTGATCTGTTTGTTTTTTGTTTTTTTTAGGCTTGCAAACAAAGTGAGAGACGAGCCACTTAAGTCTGACTTCACTATCGACCTTAAACATGAGGTAAGACAATACATACTTACCTTCTCCTTTTCTGTGTGGCTGCTGTTTTTCAGCCATTTTCTGAAGATTTTTGGTTTCTCACTCCAGCCAACTATTACTTATTTGCACATAAAAACCAAGGCATGAAATCCATCTAACCTTGAAGTGAAATCTCATTACTTTGGAGAATTGTCATTGTGCAGCATTGAGGCTCTTATTTATTTTTTTATCACTGAAATTCAGTGAGGGAGGCATGTCGGGATTTAGTTGAGGAAACATAACATCAGACTTATCAGGGTCTGTCTGGAAAAGGTGATTCAGTCTGAGATGACGCGAGTTCTTTCTTGGAGATTCAATTAAAATACAATGTAAAAAAAAATATAAAAAGAGGTTTCATACAGAAATAAAGAATCTGAAGCCTTTTAAAAACAATCATACATTTTATTTTTACAGATTATTGTGCTTTAAGGATCACTATGCATGTGAAACATTGCAGGAATCCTCCATGTCACTGTAGTTCACAGTTGATTTATTAGCTCCAGGCTGCAAGCCAGCAAAACATCACAGTTTACAGTTTCTGTCGTTTCTGGTTCTTTTGAGTAAGTTGCCACAATTCAGACGGCACTAATTATGCCATCCTCATTACATATTCCTTTACTGTAACGTCCCCATCTTCCCCCTGTAGAATACTTTAACTAAACCCCAGATTTTATTCTGCTCTTCAGAAATAAGTACAGTAATACTCGACAGCTCTCAGGTTCTATCCTCCTCTTTATCTCTTTTGCTGTTCATGTTAAATATTAAATATGCTCAGTGGAATTGTATTGTGAGATCAAAACTATTGTATTTGCCAGAAAGTAGCACACATCTTTTCAGTTTTTAATAAATCATTAATGTCTGAAAGATTGCATCCTGCATAAACTAGATCACTGTGTATTATTACAGGTTGCCTTGTATATCTGGGACAATGGGAAGGGTCCACATCTCACTGCTGTTCCTGAGCTGTGCACCGAGCCGGAGGACTCTCCTCGGGCAGGGCAGTGTGCAACCACTGTGAGCAAAGAGCCTCCACTGTGTGTGAGTATGTGCTCTGTTTTAGGATCAGTTTGATTGTCCTCAATTCCCATGAAATGGAACAAAATTGAATGACAACATAAAACAGAGGACAGTTTACTCTGAGATATTGACAGTCCTGTGATCCTCTATGCTATTCGGCCTTCATCACTCATGCCCAAGACTTCGTGTAAGCAACTCCAACATTTCACAACAAAGTACGTCCTCATATGTTGTTGCTTTTATACGCCATTCAGTACAACACTGTGCATGAAACTAAGAAGACAGAAGTCTCGGGTTTGTTATGCCAAATTCAATTTTGTTGTCCTGCAAGAAAAAAAAAATTATCCCCCGTTGCTTAGCAACATCCTCTTGCATCATTTCCAGAGTTACATCAGACAGTTTATTCTGTCCTTTATTCTTTTATCTCAATATGTTGAAGTTGATCTATTTTGTTGTCAACTAATGCTACTTAGAAATAGGATTACAGACTCAAACATTCTTCTGCATTTCATCATATTTAGACCAAGAAAGGTTCTCAAGGCTGTAGTTTCTGTATCTGAGAGGGAGCCTGTAAAGACAAAAACATTATGTTTGGGTCACACTGTATGTAAGGTCACTGCTTTCAATGTCAAGTAGACATTTTTACACAAGTTTAATCACGCTCGTGCATTGTGTGTTTCTTTTACTGTTACAACAATTTATTTTCTTGTCAGTGTGTTGAATCATAAGCCAGATTCCCCACAGGATAACTGACATATTGTTGACATTATGTTTGCTCAAGCTGAAAGAAGTTTGCTTTGTGAACTGTTGAGAAGGGTCAGCCATCCTTTAGCCTGCAGCATGTTGACCACACACACACCATAAAATAATCAATAACGTTGGGAAGAAGGGATTGCTTTGCTTGGATGTGTATATGACTGTAGTTTTGTCAAGAGCAGTTGAGGTGAGCTGAAATTTGGGATGCCAGAACTGTAGCTGGAAGTGTCCTAATTGAGATTTGTCATCCTCCCCTCCTAGTTTTGACAGCAAAAAAAATTCAATCTGATGTTTTTATTTGTTATTCAAATCACATGCTGCATGTGAATTTGTGGTGTTCAGTCTGGTACATGTTGGTTGCAGTCTGTCAGATTTATATTCATGCAGTTATTAGCTCCCTCTCTACGGAAATCACTGTCCTCATAAAACTGCATTAATTTGAACAGAAAACAGGACAACAGCTCACACAGCCAGTGGAGAAACACGAAGGTCGCAGGTTTAATAAGTATTCAGGGAGAGGTTTCCATTCAGAGAAAACAGGAGAGGACGCTTGTAATCGGACAGTGTTCGAAACAGTTGCGAGACAAATTGCCAAATCAGGCCAGAGCAGCACTTAGCTGCAGTGTCAACAAAGAATCAAGAGTCTCAAGAGGCAGAGTCAAGGAGGCGAAGGACTGCAATCAACGTGGAAGCAAAACATGTCCTTTTTATTTTAGGCAATAAAACTCATTCTGGTGTGTTTCCTTTTTGCATGCCTGACATGTCAGGAACGGAGAATTGTGGAAATTATGATCATCCGTGAGACAAACAAGAGACAAGAAGTCTAAGGAGGAAACTGAAAGTGAGCACGGAGGCCCGTAATAAGAATGTATTTTTAGCCTTCTTGAGGTTTCTGGGATCGTAAGCCAACAAATCATCTGTGCTGAAACACCCAGACATGTAACATTTGGGTGAGATGCTGCCTCTGTGTTTGACAGTGCTGTAGATTAATCGCAGTGCACCCTGGTGTTCTGTATGATCAACACATGTAGGTTTTAGTGCAATTTGTAAATACAATATGGACAATAAATTGCCGACAATCGGAATAATGGATTGGCTGTTACTTACCAAGCTAAAAAGTCAAACATTTGTCACTTCCAGATTC